>NC_054537.1:58590144-59192644 GCF_017654505.1 Polyodon spathula
CCATCACGCAGAAATGAGTCTCGAGTCACATATACATGCAGTATTAGAGGCGCTGTATTTGACTTGAGAATGGAGGATCTAGAGGTTACGGTCGTGTTTTTCTTCATTTTCGTTCTTCATGTTACTGAATACAAATGAGCATCTACAGCATCCCAAGGCTGACCAATCGCAACAATGAAAATCATTAACCCATCGCTGGCCTTGCTTGGCTCCAAGCCAGATTCAGATGTGTTGTGAGGCCATGTGGCAAAGTGCCCCGTCTCTGTGCTATTTATTTGTGTTTTATGTTGTATGTAGTGTGTTAATGTTGGTGTATAGTCATCGGTACATGGGATATAAATGGGTCTGTGTAACATGAGTTGTTTAAAATGTATATTTCTATTTAGGCACGAGGATTGAACAGCACTTCACGTGCAGGTAAAATGTAATAATATGTGGGCACAGGAAATTGCACTTCATTAATTCATATGCAGTTGTACAGACCCCAATTGAATGATTCATTAGCAATTGAGTCTCGGTACAGCTGCATAAAAGCAGCATGTTTTCACTCACTCAAGGTTGTGTGTTTGCTGAGTGGAGAACGGGTGCGGAGAAGGAGAAAACAAAAACAGAAGTAAAAGTAAACAATTAATTGAATTCACGGTGTTTGTCTGTTCATCCACTGTTTGTTAGTGGATGTTTCATTTAGTGTTAATTAGTTTTGTTTGTCTGTTTATTTTGGCCTCAAGTGCCGTGTGCTGTTTTTGTTCAACCTTTTATTTTCTGTTTGTTCATTTATTAAATGCTGAGCGCAAGCAAGCGCTCAGCTTCACCAAACTCCACGCTTCTGTCTATTCTCTGTTTCTGGTCTGACGTCAACCACTACAGCCGTCTTTGTGACAGGCCAGTGTTTTACAATTTGGTTCTCGCTCGGCTCGACAAATAGCCAACGGAAAAGGGGTAAAGAGCACAGGACGAGGCGATATGCTTCTCTGCTTTGGTAAAAACCTTTAATCTGTTGCTTAGAGAAATAGAGGTCAATATAAATCAATGAAATAACCCTATACGGATCCCATTGGTGTCCCTCTACCACCCACCCATCTCCCCCACCCAGGGGTGATTTATTAACCTTATTAATATCACTGAAAATCTGCCTTTCTACATTTAATACAAATTCCAGTATAACCCTAACAGCGTGTGAACTGAAGAGAGTTGACTCCTTTATAAAAACAGTAGTAATAATAATAAAATTTGTTTTTCACATTAGGTTTTACTTCCTATTATTTTCAGAGAACTGTGAAGTGTTTTCATGTCCTGATCATAGCGGAGAAACCACTGCATCAAGCAGTTTCCAGTCATTGAAATTGCTCTTGAATTCTGGCAGGGGCCTCGTCCTCCAGAGCACTTCATAACTCTATTGTCTGTTCAATTGATCTAGTCAGTAGACAATCTAAACACTGTACAAAAGGTTATGAAAATCAAGCACCCAACAGTGCGAGCGAGTCTCCTTGCACTTTAATCTGTAAATACGTGAGAGGGTTCTATTCAGTGACTTAAATGATGGTGAAGTTTAGATTCACTGAATACAACCCCCTGCCTATTAGGGGGCGTCTTTAAAATTCAAAAGCAAAAGGGTTCTAGTTATTCCAGTAAAACACAAACACTGTACAGAATGTATAACACACGGAAATTGTAGCCAGAGCATAAGTGTTTTTGTGGCGCTATAAGATTATACTCAGAGTCCATACAGACACACACAGAGCTCCACCCCACCTTGCTGTTCTGTATCAGTCTCAAAATGTGCTCGAAACAGTTGTTATTCAGAAATATGGCCTGAAGGACCGGCCGATCAGCGCAGTTTAACATCTCAGGGATAGCTCCTACAAAACAAGTACATACACAAATAAGACCACTCTTTTACACAGAGCCATTGCAAATAAATCCATTAAAAGGTGAAGTTCAATAGTAAATATTTTGTAGGAAAAATTCCATTATCTAGTTTATAGCCCTTTAAATCCTTAAATATCTTACCGGAATATGGAACGTGTTATTCTGGTTAGAACACGTGTCTATACTATATTATAATATACATCTATATATATATATATATATATATATATATATATATATATATATATATATATATATATATATGATATATGAGGAGCCTAGTGCATGCTTGCACGTTGTCACTGCACTATACTGCATGTGTGCTGGTCAGAACTGATATTCATTGGTGCCTTTGTGTCCCTTGTCCTCAGAGAGGACTAACTGGGTGCGCACAAAGCCAGCTGTGTGGGACTCACTGAGCATGCTGGTGCGGAGGGTGATAAGCCGGTCTTCCCAGTCTCTTGCCTCCCCCTCCCCAGCCCCCGCGCCAAGGTGATCAGAGTTGAGGACCCAGAAGTAGCTGTCCAGCACGGTCCTGATGTCCACTTGCCGCTGGTCCAGACTGCTGGCGTGCAGGAGGTGGATCACAGCGGTCAGGCACTTCAGGGTCAGCTGCAGCAGCTGCGGGTCCTTCATTTCCTGGTTGTCAGGGCAACAGCAGGAACTGAGGACCCCCATGAGGTCACTCACCGCTGAGGGGACGATGGCCAGCAGGGCATTTCTCTATGAGAAACACAAAAACTTTTTTTTTTTGTGGTGTAATCCATGCAAATATCCAATCACAAGACAATAAATCACTGGATATATAACAAATGGAAATACATAACAGGCATCATTTCAGCAAACTTTCATCAATACAGATGAAAGTACCTGACTTTGTTTCAGGTTTTAAACTATCTTGTCATGAGCCAGGTGGCAAGTGATGTTTAAATATCAGGCACCGATCAAGCCGCTGGTGAGAGAGTGCTTGCTTGTGTTTGAATTCAGATCACCCACAACTCTGAAATGTGAATTAATACAGATGCTTCTCTGTCCAAGGTTCAAACTGCAAGCACACATTTTCCTATCAACCTACGCATGCATATTAACTTCCTGGGAAAATTAGGCGATACCAAATCCAGACGAACATCCTCGCAGTGCCCTTCCTCCCTCTCCACGGGGTATTAATTAGACCTTGTCCACCTACACCACTGCTACATGAAATGTCTGTTCTGAGTTTTTTTCTGACACAGTAATTACCTGACTCATGCTCAATTAGCTATTCCAGTCCCTAGACTAGGAAGCCTGAGAAACGCAATACTATTGTATCACTTAAGCAAATATAAACCCCCTGCATATTTTTATGTTGCACTGTTTGTATTTTATAATTGTGATTGCACATTGTGTCAAATAGCTTCAAGAGCGAGCTTTACAGTTTGTAATCTATGTGCCTTTGGCATAGTAGGTTTTATTGTTAGAAGAGAACCCAAACGCTAAGGCAATGTAACAGGTTAACTCAACAACAACCTTTTGAGATTTTGACATTCAAGTGTCAATCTGCAGGGAAGGTTTAGGACTAAAATGCTGGAAACAGGCTTCCAGTCCCCGCAGTCTCTGACTGTCTTCTTAAATTTTGTCAAGTATCTCTATTTTAAAATAATATCTATATATTATATATATAGATAATATATATATAATATATATAATCTATATATATTATATATATATATATTAATATCAACAAATACTCAGAATTTGACTTTTTAAATACTCACAGGACTATAAATACAAACTCTGTGCAATGCACATAGAGAAAAAATTGAATTTGAACTACGCTGTCAACAACAGCAACAAACAACAGAAAAACTGCGAAGTACTGCTGTCTTGCTGCAAAAGAAAACACAAAAACATGTAATACTGTATATTGCAACTCTCTATACCTAGAATTCTTTGAATTAAAGATAACTGCTCATATTTTTTTTTTTAAGGGTAGCCACCCATGCAAGGCAAAACTGAACAACTGCATGGCAGCAGATTCATCTCGAGCTTTGCCCTGTGCATTACAACATAACCATTGATGACCAGAGCCCAGCAGGCTGTGCTCAATGGAGCCTTACCCTTCAAATCTCCTTTCAGCCTGCTACAAACTGAACTCAAAGAGAAGTGGGTTACCTTGCAGCCAATGATGATGGCGCCGTACAGGTGGACCAATCGCACCCTCAGGATCTCCGGCAGATTATCACTGTCCTTGAAGCTCTCTGTGGAACCAGAAGAAAATCTCATTTATCTCAGATCTCAGTCTGGCTAAACGCAGCTCCTGCAATTACTCTGGGTAACGGAAACTCTTACCCTTCACGACTTGTCTATTAGTCACTACTGTGGTAGATTCTTTTTTTTATTATTATTAATGTTGAATAACTTAAGTAAAAAGGTAAAATAAAATGTGCAAGCAGAAAATTAAGGGGTAGATGCACTAAAGTGTTGCGTCTGTCGCAATCGTTGCAAACCAGTATTAAACAAATGAAGCGCTGTTCGCATCATTTTAACAAATGCTTTGCAGCCGCAGTTCTTATTTGCACTTTAGCCTTAAATTACTATGTAATTCTGGGCATTCCTGTGGAAATTCGCAAAAACAGGGTGGAGATGAGAGTGCAACTGAGGGGTCAAAAATATTGTAATGAGATGTACTAAAGCTGCAGGCATTTGTGACACTTACAACTGCATCAATTTGTTAAGAGCTTTTGAAAGCATGTTTTAAACAGTCATAATTGTTGCTGGCATTTCCCAGTCCGCTTTTTCTCGTGTGTTGCTGGTTACGCTCAATGTATTTTTGAGACGAACACGCAAGTACCTAATTTTCACTAAAGTCAAGGTGTACTTACAAGCCTTGAAAACAAATCTCTATGACATTTTTCTGGGTTTCCCCAGTGTGTTTAGAGCAATAGACTGCACACGTGCCACTAACCCCTGCAGTTTATTATGAGCATCTGTACAGGACCATGATCTATTGTGCATTAATTGTCTAGGCTACTAAGTTAAATAATAATAATTAAAATGAAATAAAAAACTCTAAAATCATTTAGTTTAGATTTAAAATAAACTTTTATTTGCATGGTACACTAATGTGTACAATGCAGCAGCATGATTTATTCTGTGTTACCAGTGGGCTAAAGTAAAAAGAAAGTGTGCTAGGTATTCATTTGAGTTTACTACTGTAGAGGTTTATATTTTTATATAATGTAATGTGTAGCCTACCCAAAACATTTTAGTGTTATTTCAGCGCAATGATTTATATTTAAAAATAATTTAAAATTTCAAAATGTATGTGGGTGCGATTTTATTGCATTGTTTTTAAACCTGACACCTCCTTATGTCGGACAAACATTCAGATATATCGCAGTCCTGGAGTTGGCTCCCCATTTTTACTGTCTAACTGTGCATGCCTTAGTTGCAAAATACATAGGCAATTTCACTTAGAATTACTGTTCGTTTTATTTCTTACTGCACATCAAACAAAAACATACAAAACAATTAAAAACAAAGCATTATTATCGCACTGTTATCATATACACAAGCATTGCACAATAACACAAAGCAAATTAAATATCTACTTGCTGAAGTGGTTTTTTGAGCAACACACTAGCAAAAGTCACAGAGCAGTGACGTCAGCTCCCTAGCAACAAGCCTCCTATGTTAGGAATGATCAGTGGTTCTTAAACTTTTTTTGTGGCGGACCACACACTAAACAGTATAGCTTATTGAAAAATAAGCACATAAAAAACAAAATCACTATAATATTAAGAATAACTGTAGACCTGCCTTTCTTTGTTTTAATACAATGGATGGGCCTGTTTCTAGGAGCAAAGTTATTTTAAAATTGACATTTTATGGTGTAGTGTTATTTAGAGGTACGCGTTAAAAAATGGTACACAGAGCAGTGCACTTGCTCACGCATGGTTAAACAACATCCGATAAGAATAAGAAAGCAAGGAAACGACCATTTAAATCTAGTATGTTACAGTACTTTTACATATTTTTTTAATTGCATTTATATTTTACAGTTGTTTTTAATGTAATTAAGAAAATAGTGTACAAATAATTACCATATTCAATACATTGGGTATTGTACATTTTTTTATTTGTGCAATTTTTTGTCACATTTGATCTTTTCAGAGGCATGACGGTGGACAAGTGGCTAGAATTACAAGAACCAAACCCCAGTTTGAAAAAAAAAAAAAAAAAATCAAGGAGTCAAAGACTTAACAAGTCCACAACTTAATGAAATTGAAAAAAATTAAAATGCTTGGGCAGCTGGTGTTTTTATTGATTTGATTAAACATGAAGAAATGCTAATCGACTTAAAAACAGTTTGTCTTAAATCTAACGGTCTGCTACGATAATTATATGCTTCAGTGCGTAATTCGGCTGTTTAAGTTAAGAGTACTCAATTTTGCTATGTTAGCCACTAAACCGCAATGACAGCCTGTTAGTGACCAAAAAAAATGCCAATCATGTATTTTTTGATTGGCTTCTCCAGGTCAGCGGTAGTAATGCATGGATAGTGAACTTCGTCTTTGCCTCCTTTTCTGTATCTTTTCATTATCAACAAAAATACATGATTGGCATTTTTAAATGCTTGATCACTAACAAAGCTAACATTTCAGGTCATGTCAGCCCTGTCTACGGAGCGATTGAGACCTGCATGGAGGCTTCATTCATTTTAATTAATTACAATAAATGGAAACCTTGAAAACCTTTCCAGTCTAATGTTTACAACAAATATAATCTTGTTTGAGGGATTACTTTTTCTCCAAAGCAGAAGGACATAATAAAATTGTTTGATTTTTTGAAAAAAAAAAAACTTTTATTGTATCTATTTTATAAGCGGGATAACGCTCCAGGGCTTGTGTGTTGTTTTGCATATGGCTTTGCTGGTTGAACAACCCAACTACAGCCGTACGTAAATGCAACACAACACACACCCTGTCGTGCGTTTCCTTACTTTACAAGCTGCTGTGCGATTGCAAGTGAGCGAAATACACTTTAGCCACCTAAAACTATATATGATGGAGAGTTTAGACTTTTTTCATGCAGCATTTTCTTCCAGCTTCTGTAGCTCATTTTTTAAGGTCTCATATTTTGGGTTTGCAATGGGATCTATAAACTATGCTGCCGCGTCCTTTCTATAGTTATGTAACCTTTCCACGGACCACCTGAAGAGAGCCGGTGGACCACAGATTCAGAACCATTATAGTAAGGTATTGTTTATAACATAGCTAAAGGCGTGTCGTGCAAAGGATTTATGTTACAATTACTTTATCATACTTTATCATAACTTATCACCACACACTTCAGGGTGAAAGTGTTCACTACACTCCATTAGCATTAGTTGCGGTTGGTCATCTTCCAAACAAGACTTCCTCTGAAATTAAAACACTATCAATTTATATTTCCCAGGACTGGAGTGGTTTAAGTGCTTTTTGAAAGCCCCAGTGGAGGCTGTAAGTCTAAGAACAGGCATTACGAGATTCAGTTTAAAATCAATGCCACATGTCAAAAGTAGTTCCATGGAACATCACATGGATTTTCCTACGGCAACATCTATCAATTCAAGCATTCTGCCCACACCAAATAAAAGCTGCATTATGCCAGAGCCCATTCGAATACGGGAATGTGCATTTATAACATTCACAACATATTTCAACAATAGATCATTATCAAACAAAACTCTTCTGCAAAGATTCCTAAACGTTATTTCACTGTGGGGAACATTCGTATTGCGCTGTGCACTGAAGCTTTTCAGAAGCTCCGGGTAAAGTTAGCAAGTCTGTCAAAACACGATCTTACCAGAAATAAATCTCACAGAACAGACGTGCAGTACACTAATAATATGTATTAACAGGTAAGCAATGAAATACTATGGAAAATGCATATCTTTAATTGAACACGATCAGGATCCTCACTTCTTACATCTTGAGCTCAGATCACTGTTTAGAGCCTTCAAAAGGTCAAACAAACTAGGAAAATGACATCCTTCTATCAGTCTGAGCATCACAATAAGAAAATTAGTGATGTGGAGTGTAGACTTGGACAGAACTGTGCATGGAACAGTTCAGTTAATTCCAAGTATACCTTTCATTAAAGGTCAGAGTGATCCTTGTTCCTGTGCCGCTCTCCTCGGCTGTGTGTTTACTGCTGCACACCCAGTGTATTGAGCATCGAGTCACCAGGGAAAACCACACAGCACAGGTAGGATCCACAGAGTACTGACCCCAGTGATACAGACGGGCACGCACCCATGTCACACACTGCAGCTAAAAAACACATGTTAATTTCGTATACATAAACTTTTTCCTTGGATATTTTAGCGCTGTGTCACACGATTAGGTACAGCATGCCACTGTCAATCTCTATGTCAGAGTTACACACAAACACTGTCCCATTGCCAGTCTGCCTCAGCCCTGCCCTAGTAAGACCCATCACCTTGCTTCAAAGAGGGCAGGTTCAGTCTCCATGGCTCATCCAACCTTGAGCCCGTCTTCCTACAAACTGCCAGCAAATTATGTTAGCTGATTTCAAGTGAGATGGTGATGCTGTGATGTTATCAAGATCAACAAGGTCCATTGTGTATCCCTTAAAAAAACAGTTTAGTGAAGCATCTAAGTGGGTTGGAATTAAACTAAAGTGAAAGTCTCAACATCACAATGCCAGTCTACTGCAGAAAACATGCAGACCTTGCTGCACTGTAAAACATGGCTGAGAGGAACATTCTCTGACCACTATGCAGGATAAAAAGATCAATTTTCAAACTTGTGTGAAATATTACCAACTCTACTTCATCGGCTGGTATTGTAAATCCCTATTATCACTGACCTTAGGCTAACTAACAGTATCTTCGGTAAGGTTGTCCACTATTAGTGGTAACCAGGGTCTACGAAATCAGCGGAAAAAGTTTTAATAAACAAAAGATGACTCAGAAAGCATTTCACATCCTATGCTGTCCCCTGGCACACGATTCACATGTCACTGATTAGACATGTCATTAGGGCATTCCAAGTCATGGCGCTCCCGTCGGGAGTGGAGGTAATAAATTAGTTCTGAGCAGCTGGCAGGAGCAGCGTTAATTAGAAATGATTTCTCGAGAAACTGATAAGGTTAACAACCTTCTCAACTGGCAAAAAAAGGGAAAGAGGACAGACTTCAACTCTTATAAACTGGGATGCAGTTTGAAGGAATAAAATAAACTGTGCTCCTTAATGGCATGGAGCATTCCTTTGACGTACTTGAAATAAGGATTGTTTGTACCATGATCACACACCACTGCCATGAACTGTTCTGAAAAAGTAGACGTGTGGCACAATGAGGACATCTCTACCACACACCCTCCCTGGGATAGTGATTCATTGCACCCGGGGACAACAACGCAGGCAGCAGAGCAGGAGCAGCACAGGGACCATCTGCGCTCGTGGTGTTCAGTGCTGTCTGTCATTTGTGTGGAACTGAGCGGTGGTTTCGATATGTGGACTAGCAGTAAAGTACAACCCTTTCATAGCGCAGGCACAGCAGAGTATTCAAAGAGGGTGTATTAGGGTTATGTTTAATTCTTAAACATGATTAAACAATCTGGAGTGGTGTGTAACGAATCAGAAAAGCTATCTTTAGACAATTAATTTTTATTAACTACTGCATCATGTTATAAGTCTCCACGTTTACAGCATTTAATTGTACATGGTAAAGAATGTGAAATGATATTGAATGTGAAATAAACTAGTGTAAACTGTGCACTTTATTCTAGGTAAACAGCTAAGATTTTATAGTTTAACAATTACATTTTTAAGCAATATTATAAATGTTAAACACAAGGCTAATGTTTAAGTACTTAAACTCTAAACTACAAACGACACTAAATTCACACCTGTGGCAAGTGAGTGACACACAGCACAGGAGACTGAAGCCGCCTGACTGTCAATAGGGGAGGTAGGTATGCTGTCAGACAGCACAGGACAGTATAGCACGGACCGTGATGGAATGGGAGACTTCCACTCAGACAGCTGTTTGTTCAGCAGGTTGTTTATCTAAGCAAATTATGACGGTCACCTGAAAGACCAGGAGAGACACTGTGCCAGTTGGGGAGGTGCGGGCAACAGTTCACACCAACGCAGCAGGGGAAAGTCAGTGGGCGGTCTGTTGTTACGTCACGGCTGCATGTACAAGCAACAAACAGCAAATGCCAGCGGGAAAGGAAAGCTGTTTTCATAAAGAAGACACAAAGCTTAGTAAAAAAATAAAAATATTTCAACTAATGTGCTAAATATTATATATATAAATAATTAAAAATATATAATATATATATATATATATATATATATATATATATAGATATATATATATCTATATATATATAGATATATATATTATATATAAGCTTAAGGGGTGGGTGTGCTTACAACCATCCCACCCATCATAATCCCCCCCCCCCCCCCCCCCCCCCCAAAAATTACCCAATCCGTTATAGCAACAAATTTTGTTTTTAAAGGCAATCATGTTGTTTAAAATAAATCAATACTCACATTTCTTTGTGAGTATTGATATTATTGAGCATTATACACGATTACAAAATGCAACTACTGCCATTCTATCAAGCTTTGTTTTTTGGGGGGGGGGGGACTGTAAATACGGCAACAATCAGCGGTACTGTGCACTGGTAACACAGTACCTGAAACAACGAATAGTAAAGAAAAAAGATAACTGTGATCACCTTGCACTACCAAAGAAAGAAAGGTACAGCGAATATCATCGGCTGATACAGGAGCTGTGCTTTGATGAAGGCAGACTTAAACCTACTTAATGTTGTATTATACAACTCTGGAAAAATCATAAATCAGAACCAAGGTTAAATTCAAATTTTCCTCAGCAACACAGTGTGCCCGTACACAGGGAACGTCTGAAATAATTCCACACACTATTTCATCAGATTGTTCAGAAACTGATAGGGAGATGGAATTTGTGGCCGAATTCGACTTTCCCCCACAACGGTGCAAGACGAGTAATGCGAGGAAATGCAAATGAAAACCAAATGCAAAGGATGAAAAATGCAATATTTACTTTTATCATGTTCAAAGACCTAATTCAGAAAGGAAATACATTGTTTCTGAATCTCATTTGCTAGTTTGACATGTGTCAATTCTGCAAACATGCAGAGTCAGCTGGAGCTACAGTGGTTTGCAGAAGTATTCACCCCCTGCAAAGTTTACACAGTTTTGTTGGTGCCTGAGCATATGCTACAATTCTTTCAAATTAGATGTTACATGTAGAATCTACACAAACTACTCCACATTGATAAAGTTAAAACATGCATATAGAATATAAATAATTAAGATTTACAGAGAAAAACACATTAATCTCAGTTGCATAAGTATTCAACCCCTTTGCTACTGCAGCCCTAAAAATCAGCTCAGGTGCAAATTAATTGTTTGAAAGGTCACAAAATTAGTGAAATGGTATCAGTCTGTGTGTACTCAAACTGGTTTAACTTGTAGATAATTTCCCTCAGGTATATAATGACTTTCAATCTGCAATATAGTGATCCAACAAAGCAATCATGAAGACCAAGGAGCTTTCGAAACAAGTCAGGGATAAAGTGGTAGAGAGGCACAGAGCAGGAGAAGGGTACAAGAAAATTTCAAAGGCACCAATTATCCCTCTCAGCACACTGAAGTCAATAATTAGGAAGTGGAAGATGTATCATACCACCCAGACCAGATCAGGTCGCCCTCCCAAACTGAGCAGCCGGGCAAGTAGGAAACTGGTTCGAGATGTAACTCTGAAGCCAACAATGACCTTGAGAGATCTGCAAAGTTGTGTGTCTGAGATGGGAGTCAGTGTTCACACATCAACAATAAGCCAGTCCCTACACAAAGCTGGCCTGTACGGACGGGTGGCAAGAAAGAAGCCATTACTCAAAAAGCCTCATCTTAAAGCATGTATGGAGTTTGCAAAAAAGCATGTAGATGATACTGCAGACATGTGGAAAAAGGTTTTGTGGTCAGACGAGACAAAAATTGAACATTTCGGTCTAAATTCCAAGCGCTACGTCTGGCGCAAGCCCAACACTGCATATCACCCAGTCAACACCATCCCAACTGTCAAGCATGGTGGTGGCAGCATCATGTTATGGTGACAATTCTCTTAAGCATGGACTGAGAAGTTTGTCAGGATAGAGGGGAGAATGGATGGTGAAAAGTACAGTTCTTGAATTCTTGAGGAAAACCTGTTTGAGTCAGTCGAGGACTATGAAACTAGGGGGGAAATTCACATTTCAGCAGGACAATGACCCGAAGCACAAAGCCACACTGGAGTGGTTGAACAAGAAGATAATTAAATGTTCTTGAGTGGCCCAGTCAAAGACATAACTTGAATCCAATCAAAAATTTATGGTGAGACTTGAAGATTGCAGTCCTTCGATGATCCCCAACAATTTTCCCGTGAAGAAAGGGCAAAATTTTTAGCATTCTACTGTGCAAAGCTAGTAGAGACATATCCAAAAAGACTCACAGCAGTAATCGCTGCAAAAAATGCTTCTACCAAGTATTGACTTAAGGGGCAGTGTGAAAGATGTCTACTACACAAAACAAAAGCTGGTACAAGTTTCTACCTCATGGAGAATTAGGTGGACCATGTTTGTCACACAGATTAGCGTGTTTCCACATGGAGGTAATATATCTTATACCACACTTCATTGGGCATGCACTGGTATGTTTCAGTGAGGGTACATGCGGAAGTCATGTTTCTTGGCCCAGAACAGATGCTCGAGAACAATGATTTTGGACATAGCAGTGTGGCATTATACAGATGTTTGGGCGCATACAGATTATTATACAATGCCCGAACTGCGCTCTGCTGAAAAGAAATGGAAGAGAACCAAACTCCCTGCTGCTCTAGACTTCTACCGCTCCCTCCTCTCCTCCTTCTCTTATACTCTCGCCTCTGCTAAACACTCCAATTTAAAAATCTATTATCCAATCCTCCACTAACAACACCCGGAAACTATTCTCTACCTTCTCCTCCCTCCTCAACCCTCCCCCTCTATGTCCTCGGCCAACTTTGCCTCTTTCAGGCTCTGACCTCTCCCCCCTCCTCCAGGGTCACAAACCCACCATGTGCGCCCTGGACCCCATCCCTACTCACATCTTTCAAGCTGCTGCTCCTGCTCTACTCCCCTTCATCTCCTCTTTTCTCAACACCTTCCTCCTCTCTGGCCTCTTCCCCTCTGCCTTCAAACACACTTCCATCACGCCCTCCTCAAAAAACCTACCCTCAACCCCACCTCCCTCCAGAACTACCATCCTGTATCCCCCTTACCCTTCCTCTTTAAAACCCTCGAGTGGGCAGCTCTCTGCTTTCCTGTGTAACCACTCTCAGCTCGACCCTCTCCAATCTGGTTTCTGCTCTGCTCACTCCGCTGCTCGTTTGATGTTTTCTCTGCCTCGCTTCTCCCATGTTACTCCACTGCTCCGCTCACTCCACTGGCTCCTGATCACCGCTCGCATCCAGTTTAAGACTCTTATACTCGTCTATCGATCCCTTGACTAGACTGCACCCAGCTACTTCCAGACCGTCATCTCTCCATACACCGCCACCCGACTTCCCCGCTCCGCTTGCACTAAGAGACTGGCTGTACCTTCTCTACGCTCCCCTGCCTCCAGAGCCCGCTCCTTCTCCATCCTTGCAACGCAGTGGCGGAACGACCTTCCTACAGATATCCTACAGACCACCTTCCAGCGCCGCCTCAAGACACACCTCTTCAGACAACACCTGTAAAACGCAACTCTTCCCTTCTCTGCCCTTAATGCACTTTAAAGTGCACTTATCTGCTCCCTATTTTACTATATTTAATCCTGCACTTAACCAAATCTGTAGAGTCCTGTGTTTCACTTGCACTCTTATCTAACCCTGATGTAACTATCAACACTTATCTGCTCTTGTATTTGCTGTTATTATTGAAGTCACTGTACTTTGTATCTTGCTCTTAATTGTACTGTAATTCTTGTATGTATTTTATTTTGTATACAGCTTGTAAGTCACCCTGGGTAAGGGTGTCTGCTAAGAAATAAATAAACAATAACCAAATACATTCGGAACAGCAAGGTGGGATAGTTTATGTTTTATCTTTCATGTAGTGCTAATGTACCCTATAAGCTGAGCAAATTAATTTAATTAAAACATGTAAAAGAAAGTACATCTTTTTTTGCTGTTGTGCACATTGCCATTGAAAAGATACACCAGGGGGCGGAGTTGAGACAGCACTGAGGTTGGATAATGTGCACAAGTGTATTTTTGCGTTTTTCTTTAGCGTTTACAAAACCGCTAAAAATACATTATTTGAAGTGACAAAATCATGATGCGCAAGTATAAAAACAGGGATTATTTTTTCTTTTTGTATTTGTTTCTGTTTTGTTATCTTCCAGTTCATTTAATTGTTCTTCATCTAAATCATTACGTCTTATTACTTTTGCTATTTTTTTTTTTGCTGGTAATTGGTCACTCAGTTTTATAGCTTTACTGTACATCTGTAATAAGATGTAAACAAGATGGTTACTGTTACTTAAATTCTGTGAGGCAGCACAGTGATTTCTAATGGATGTGCAGAGGCTCCAACTGTCCGTATCCATCCAATATACAGACAGCTGGAACCTTGCTCGACCAATCACATTGCTTGTTTCACGTTCCATTGGCAGCCCTAGATTATAATATTTTATATACACTGACTCCAAGGGACAGTGGGAATCAGTACTTTATAAACAAAGTACGTAGTAAACACAATTCGAAATGCTCTATATAACTACGCACGGAAGTACCTTAAATATAAGCAATACAAGTAAGATTAACTGCCAAAGAACGGGAGTTTTTGTTTATAAAACGTAATAAGTAGTACCATTTTACAAATTTAAATTTTGAAAATTAAAATGTAAGTAAAATTGTATACATTACACATTTAAACTGCACAATGGCTGTGCCAACAAAAACACAGTAGAAGAATAAAAGTAAACAGCAACTGTTTTCCGGCCTGACGTTACAAATGCCTGTCCCAGGAAAATTGTACGTAATAAAACGGTATATATTTGTTATAAACAAGTCTGTTTTAACCAAATTCCCCACTGAAGTCCATGTTATTCGGCAGGGACATGTCTCCACAATACGTTGTAAACAGAACTCTGTTCTAACAAGACCAGTTTTAAGTGGCGTGCACCTGTATTCATATAATTTTACTGCAGTCTTCCTGTACTGTTAATCAAACAAAAAAACATTGATTTAGACTCGGTCCAACATACACCTGTTTTAAACTGGATTAGCCTCAATCAGAGCAGTCAGAGGAACAAGTTCCTTGGTCTAAACCGTTGGAAGGCACGGACAGATATGTTCAGTGTGGTTATCAGTAAGCGAATTATTTCCCTAGTGCAGTGTCATTGATTATGGCTAGCTTAACTTGGGGCATCAAGGCCTGATCAGTAATGTTTCTCATTCAATTAGAATCGTAAGGGTCATATTGTATGCTTCTCTGCCAGTGTTGGGTTGGCAAACACTGTTTTTATCTTTTTAAATAGTGGTTGGTAGAGAATGTGGCATCAGGAGCACACTGATGGCAGGAATCACACCAAGCTTTACTAAATGGTATGTCTCCCTGTAACTGCCCCTTGGTAATGTTTCACATAGTAAAAGTACATCAAAGTCTTTTAAAGCATAGAGAAAGCATGGTAAAGCATAAACAGTGAAAATCCCAGAGAGGCATGGTAAATCATATTAAACAAACACAGCAAACCATAGTAAACTATGGTAAATGCATAGGAAAAGCATGGTAAAATCATTTCCCCATTTGGCCATCATAATGGCAATATCTTACTATGAGAGCTTATCAATCCATGCATGGAAGCAATGAGAACGATTCTGACATCCAGTATATTTGTACACTGTACACACCCTGACCCTCACCTAACAGTGTGAAGGATTTACACTGACAGCAGATAAGTCAAACTCTTACTTCTGGCTGCCTGGGATGTAAAACTCAGAGAGACAAACAATCAGATTGCACTAGAACAGCCTGTCCAAAACTAGATCACCACATCTGTAGCCAACTGGCGGCCTTGTTTTGTTCTTTCCACAAACGCTTTCCTGCAGATAGGTTTCTTCGCTCTCTCTGGTTTGCTGGCACAGCCTCGATGGTCTTGAACTGCATCAGAGATACAGGAGTGAGCACCCTGCTTAGTTTCAACAGCGCAGCACACCCTCCCTGCCTCTTCAGAGTGCAGATGCAAGTTCCTGTTACAGCCTGATAAACTGATAGTGTCCCTGCATATGCTTTTCAAATGATAGCATGCAGTATCACAGTGCCACTTTATATCTTGTGCCGTGACAAACATGGAGTTTGCACACTTGAATAGTGTTTCAGAATGTTTTTAGACATTGAAGACTTTGATTTTAGAATTAGCCTGAAAACCAAAATATATAACTACTACCACATTACACCTCTTAAGTGTAAAATATGCCCCATCAATTGCCATTAATGTTCTGGTTTCATTTGCATCTTTTTGATACAGACATTTATTAATTCTGTTATATGAATTAATACAAACATGGCCATTAGGCCACTGAATATATTTCAAGCAGTGTTTGTTCAGATATTCAAGTATTTGTCCCAGCACTATTTAAATCAACAATGAATTGCAGAAGTGTGCACCTAGGACACCAAACTGTTGACCCACATAAGAAACAGCTTTACATTTCAACAATGGGTTTCCATTTCATCGTTTTCATGAACGTCAAAAGAAAAAGGAATGGACTAAGGAGGAGAGAAAAATGAACGTTGAGTATCATCCCTGATCAATGCTTCTGTGATCAATAATTGATAATGTTTCAGACAGAACACGCTATGTCACAAACACATATGCCTCTCCCTTCCCTCTCCAGGGATTCCCTCCTCACTCTCACACCTTTCACACCACACTCCACCTCCCTGCTGTCAAGACTTGCCACGAGACACCAACACATTTCCACTTGGGAAATGCTCACTTACAAAACATAAGTCACTGCATGTCTCAAATTGTCTCCAGAGGATCTTCCAAGACAGCCCCTGATTTGCTCAAGCAGTATATAATAGAGTTACAAGACTGAGCATTTGTGTATGGGTTACATACGCTCACTTCTACTTGCAATATTCCCTCATAAACAGGCGTTCGGGTCAATGATGATTTCTGTCCTCTCTCCCGGAGCTCCTTACCATGGAAGAAAGCTGTGAACTCCTCTGGCAGTGAGACAGGCGAGAACTTGTACTTGCTCCTCTCCTGCACGCTCACAATTTCCCTGAAAAAAGAGCACACTACAGTCACAGGCGGTACCTCTACAGCAAGGGGTCAATTCATGTATGGCTCTTATTTTTAAAGTCCTAAATGACAAGGCTCCAAAACTGTTTTGTATCGTATGCACTTGTTATCACTGCCGGTACCCCAGACTTGAGCAGTTCAAAGGCTAAGCCTTCCTCTGTGCTCCATGAAGCACATTGCTGTTGGAATATTGTGGCTCCACGTATCAGAGATGCAACGCATTGGATCAGGAGGAAAGTTCCTGGCTAATCCCTGCTGACCAGTCCTGGTCTTGAGTATGCCCCTCTATAACATCTTCCACACAAGACACTACATTTAATTAGATGAAGTAGTGTTGTCTTTCTGGAGGAGCTAAAGGCTTGTTTAGCTCTCCGTAAGATTGGTGCTAGCCCACGGCCCAATCTCTTACCCAGTCAGCTGCCTCCTCCAGGTCTGGTAGGGGTCGAACACACACTCCCACAGGTGCAAACCATACAGGACCACCGACTGCAGGGGGCTGTGCTCCCCTGCAACGCTCTTCAGCTGCAACAAAAATCAAACAATACATTAGCCAGACCTACAGACTTAAATCAAACATATCTGTACATGTAATTATACTGTAACATGTTTATCATAAAAGTATGTAAGCTTTTACTAATGCACTGGCTACTAAAAAAAGAATAAATATAGCAGAGCCAACCTTGGCACCAAGTGCCGAGAGAGTAAATCACTATGAAGTTCAGCATTCCTTTTAAAATGATTTAATTTCTCAGAATAGTAATCTTAGTGCATATCTAAAGGATTTGCTGAAACACACTGGAAGCCAGGGTCATGGTTTGCTGACAGTTTTATTGAGAAAAGGAGGCAGTGCATTGGAAAAGTTATTATGAAAACAAGAATACAGTACAGGCGGCCATACATGGAGACATCATAGTTATAAATATTTTATGAAAAGAGTATTCAGACCATGTGTTAAGATATGCCAACTTTCTTTATATTAGCATTAGTTATATCTATGAAATTAAGACAGGTGTTATAATGCAAAAGTAATTCCTTGATTTGAGCTACATAGAAATCTCCTTGTTTAATTCTGTGATGAATTTTCTGTCACTTTTCAATACTAGCAAATCAAATGAATACTGAATGCATACATTGGTATCTTATTTATGAATTTCTTTACACATACAGTAAAATAGTAGCAATATATTCAATATTTGGTTTTCCACACTGTTTAAAAATGATTGCCCCGCTACTGGCAACTGATATATTCTTTAGACCGAACAGAGTGGAATCTGCACAGACATAGCTCCAAGAAGTTTTCTGTTGTCCTAAATGTAATAAGATCGTCCCACATGCTTTCTAGTGGCTTGCAATCTGGTGTATCTATTATGCATGAACACTGTAGCAGCTATAGGATTTCAGTACATCTTTGTCATGCAGCACATCCTGTAGGTGTGCAAGCTTGGAAAGTTGTGCTTGTGATCAGAGCAATATCCTAGGCACTGCCGTTCATTCCAACAGTACAAAAAACAGCTATAAAAGGGGCACACGTTATAAGACAGCACAAACAGAGAAATGTACTGCCAAAAACATTTTATAAAGGCTCCACCACAATACACAAGGCAATGCATCACAAATATCGGTGATGTAGATTTTTTCTCAATATTTATTTTACGGTCAGAGGAATATTGTTAAAAGCACAGAGCAGGGAGGCAACTCTGCCCCTTCTAGCGGAGATATTTTTTCCAACCATGTCTAAGTGAATTGTTGTGCATCCCTGTCACACTGTAAGATCGTACAAGATTTCTGTCAACAATGAGAATCAAAACATTTTGGTTGTATTTAATTGATCTGAAATCATTCTAAAAGGACTTATGACAACTAACACGCCTCACACTGTGCCATGACTGGTCAGGGAATTAATAAAGAAACTAGCTGGCTAGATCAGGTGTATTAATAGATTTCCACTTGAGTAAAGGCAGAGAGGTCAAGGCACAGTACTGCAGTTATTGTTTGGAGTGTGATTTTGGCACACAGGGTCTTTGTCACAGGGTGATATCAAGACACTCCACTGTTAAAGATCAATTGAATAGACCCCAATACGTAAAAAGAAAAAGCACAGTAGCTCTACAGAGTATATAAACATGCATACATGGGGAACTAAATTCTGTATCTAAAAATTCAGGAACCTGCAGGTACAAAAGCCCATTCATTATGTACTCTGAGCACTGTTAGATATCAAAACTCAAGAGCATTCAGCGAGAATAACAAACTGCTATTACATTCTCTACTGGAGGAAAATCAGTGAGAAATGCACCCCGCAGCTCCCCCAAGAACAGGCTGTCTATCAGCACGGAGGGGATATCGGCATGGACAGCGCTGGCATTTTCCAGTACTGTCAGTGACCACTGGAATAGCCCACGGTTGTTAAGTAGGCAGATGCAGACATGAACTTTACATTGCAGGGAAAAACCAACAGCTATAACAAGACTAATAAAATGTATGAAAGTTGCAAAGACAGTTTACCTGTTACATTGGTTTTTGTACGTTGAGACTACATTGCCTAACAGTAGTTCATTCATAGGAGTTAAACTGTATTGTCTGATACAGCTGTGGAGGTGGCAGGGGTTTTTACAATGCTTTACTGTGTAAATGCAGCTAAAAACTCAGCTTGAATAGGTTACCAGCTTTGTAAAAATGGAAGAATGTCAGCCCTCAACAGCATACTGTCAGCAATAAGCTTTTAAGAAAGCATGTCCATTTCTGTGGCAGCAAACTCAAAGAGGTAGTTATATATTCCTGACACATTTCTGCAGTCAGCAAAAGGGGCATTGTGTGGCTGGGGCAGGACTGCAATCCTGTATGCAAGTAATACGCTGCACCACTGCTGATTCAGTGGTCATGAACACAGCACTAACCCAGCTTTTGCTCATCTGGTTTAGGTAAGAGTTGCTCATCTTGTTTGCTCACAAATGAAAAGCCCTAAGGCTGAACAAGCTGCCCTTTGGTTAACAATGATGAGGTATGCTTAGATCAGTGGTTCCCAACCCTAGTCCTGGGAACCCTGTGTCTGTCGGTTTTCATTCCAACGAGCTCTCAATTACTTTACTAGACCCCTTATTCAACTGATAATTTGCTTACTTAGACCTTTTTAATTGTTTTAAGCTCTTAACCAGTTGCAGATTTCAAGTCAGCTATAACATTTTAGAAGTAATTTGAACTCTGCCACTGTTCAAGAGCTGAAAACAACTAAAAAGGCCTAATTGTACTTCCACATCTTTGCAACAGGGTGTCGGACATTGGCTCTTCTGACTTTCTAGTTTGTTTTCTTAGTTCGGTATGTAGCACTGTGAGGGTTTTATAGTGATGACTATACAGCACAGAACAGTCCTACCTCAGTGATGCAGAAAGAGAGAAGCCTCATTGTCTCGTAGATGAAGCCTGGAGTTTGGTTATCTTCAATATTCTCAAGATTCCTGTGAGCAGAGGAGGGGAGATGAGGGGAGAGGGTTCATTAAACTGACGAAGCTGTATCCACCACAAGCATTAAATTGACTAATGAAACCACCACAAGCACATTAAAAAAAAATATTTATAAATACAGCTCTTGAACCAATGGGAGCTTTGCAGAACAGCACAGCCGTTGATCACAGTAATATTCAAACTGTTAAGATGTGCCAAGACTCTTTACAGGAGCAAAATCAGCTTTATCAGAGATTCCACTGTGCATAAACAAACAGCAGCATCATATAAGCTTGTTTAAAATATTATATTATGTATTGCGATGTTCAATAAACAGACACCACAATACTAGTATTTCCTTGCCTTGATATTAAATTGTACTGAATATTCATTAAAAAGAAACGCATTATGCTGTTGACAATCATGATCCTAAAGATAAAACGATAAAACAGACACGCACCAAGATGTTTTGTTCCTCTCTCATCCTCCTCAATCTACTTTTCCTCATTTGTCCATAAAGATATTGGGGGGGGGGGAATATATTTCACAATTTAATTGGGTAAGAGAAAATTCCTTCCACTCTTGAAAAGACAAACAGGATGTGTGAGAGAGTAAGTTAAATATTGATTCAAATTTTTTGCCCAGAATTAATAATTGAAAATGTCTAACCCTAGTCAAGTGTCTGTGCTGTAGTGTAAGCCCGCAGGCACAAAGGGAAAGGATGTGTAAACGATAACCTTATTATAGACCGACTTTGTATCTGGACAAACTCATTAAAATAACTCCCAGACGTGGTATTGCTGATCCACCCATACAGCATTCTAACACAGAAAATCAAAACGCACACAGGAGAAAGCACAGGCAGACAAGCACAGAGACACAGGCTCAAACACATGCACAACAATGCAGGGGCAGTCTGTGGCTGTCTAACGCACTGAGCAACTCTACCACAGCTACTGGCCGCGCTTCCTGTTTGACAGGCAACAGAGATGCAGCGCGCACTCCAGCATCTCTGTAACAGGCAGGCTAAAATCATCTCTGCTCATGACTTCCTTTGCAACCGCTGTGGCTACCGGTCTCCGAGTAGTGTCTCAGTACTGACATCATCGAGGCCTGGTTTCTCCACAGCAGCACTCTGAGCTCAGAGATAAACTTCACTAGTTTATTTATGAACAGCACCATTAAACCAGGAAGGGCCTCACGAGAGGATAACACCTTGACCCGTTAAGGAACTTCCAAACATACCAGCATGGTTAGACAACATGTGCATACATATGTTTACCTCTTTAAAAATACCTTTCAAGACCTGCCTACAGTACATTGTAACAGCCACAGGTCACTGGATTATGGACAATCTGTATAGGGCAGAGGTTCCCAAACTTCTTTTGCTGCGCCCCCCTTTACAGATTTTCTTTTGCTGCATACCCTCCCACCCCCCCGCCCCCTCACTCCTAAAACACATAATGTAACGTCGGGTGTAAGATGAAAGCAGGATCCACAAAGGCAGTAGCTTTGTGCTTGAATTCAGCAGTTTATTAGTACAGGTCAAAGAAGCAATTAAGGACCACGCCAAAGCAAAACTAAAATAATAAATCTCTCTGTGCTAAATTCCAGTCTACGTCGCGCTCTCACAGAGACAGACTCAGACAGTCACTCAGTCGCACAACTGCGCTCAGGCATGCACTCATATTTATCTCTGCATTAAACCACGCCTTCCATCTGCCTTCACCAATCCCAGACATGCCATTCAGACTTCATTCATCCCGCCAGCATCCAAGGTGTACAAATGTACGTCCACGATTGGTAAAACCAGACAGACGGGCAACCAACCAACACTCCCCCCATCCCTCTCCCCCCCCCCCGGCTAGCTAGCTAGCAAAATCACAGAGGCACTTTCCCATGCAATGTGTAAGAGAGAAAAAATAAATAATTATTTGTATGATTTTATAGATACCTTTATTTTTATCACAATCTGGTTTTAATAGTAGTAATGCCCTTTGTGCTTTTAATCGACGACCATTAAAATTTCAATTTGTTTATGCTTGTGAAATAAAAAGGTATACTGTATTAACAATACTACAATAACAGTAATACAATCAATTTAATTGATGGGGTTTTGCTGTGAAACCGTTTACCTTCTGCCTTTTACCGCAGAGCTTTTACAATCGCCAGGAGAATGAGCAACTCATTAATAACCCTACAGAGAAGCATAATCAGAGCAGAATTGCCAGCGGTCTGAATGTCCAAACTCTTGTCACGTGGTCATTTCAATAATATCTAAACCTGGGAAGTTTTTAAACTCAGGACTGAGTGCAGGGCTAGTGCGAGTTTCAAGTTGGTTAGATATATTGCATACAACCACAGCATCCTCACTCCCAGGTGCAGACTGCTTCATAGATAATATATGCACCCAGGTCCTGACTGTATAACACAATGTTGCACTTCCTCTAAGAAAATGATCACTACCTACAGATTCAGAAATAAAATGTGGGTTTTAACACTGAGAACAAAAGACCATATCATTAATCAGGCCAAAGGAAATGAAAATGCTCCAAGAGCCTAAATGCTTGGATGCTTGCCACAGACAGAATGCAATAAAGCTAGAAGAAGACAATTACATTACATTACAGAGACACAAAGCAGGCACCAGGGCTTAATATTAATATGCTAGTCTAGTCACAGACCTGCATTCCTGCTCTTTCATCAAAGTGATATTGGGAGAGAATGAACAAGCTTCAGTTTTTCAAGATTGCACTCTTAAACCGAATCTACTTTTTTTTTTTTTTTTTTTTAACACTTCTTAAAACCAATTCAATTACAGCGTTGGTAAAGTTAGTAATTCCTCCAATATTCTAGCTGTAAATACAGAATCAGGGCCTTGTTTCTCTGTACCAATACAATGTTGTATCAGGGGTGTACGGTCAGGAACACATTATACAACAGCTTAATCGTCCTAACTGTCGTATTCCACCAAAACCTACTTACCTCTTGTATTACCTGCCCTATGAATGCCACAGGTGGATGGATCGCAGTCATTTCCCTCACTGAGCTTTGAGAAACATGGCTGCTCTAATTCATGCTGTGTGTTAAAGACATGTGCAGAGACACACACAGCGGCAGAGCGCATCAGCTCACATGGTCCTTATTCATCTCTACTTCTTTCAGCAGTATTTGTAAGCTACTGTAATGCTTTCTTTTTGCTGGTGTTTGGGCAGATGCAGTGATGTAGCTAGGATTTTCTTTTGGGGATGGATGGATGGAGATTTTTTTTGATGAGGGTTAATAACACTGGCGTAGCGCAAGGATTTTGTGGGGGGATCAAACCCCAAAAACCAGCCCCTTTGCTTGGTCTCCTAACACATCCCACAATTTACCTTTACAATTAGATAAGATATTACCTAATTACATTGTTTTAAATGTGTCACATATGTTCTAACTAATTTCATTATTCTTTAGTCAAATATATGCATTAATAAAAACACATCTTCATTAGTCTATTTAACATAGTACTGCATTTAATGTATAGTTCCAAACAAGTGAATTGTGGGAATTTATAATTCCACATACAGTATCAAGTAGATAGAAAACGGGGTGTTAGATCTGGTATGAATAATGATTACACAAAAGCGAAGTCCACTCCAAGTCCATCTTTTCCTCGTGTTTTGTGGTTAATGTATTTTCAGATATAGAGGGCATGTAGAATGGGAGTAGCTTTAGCTAGCCTACCTGTCGTATTGAAACACCACACCAATTACGATTCAACTGGAACATAGAAGCCAGTGAAAACTGATCGATAGCCTCTCCCATGGGGTTTGCTGAATCATGCTTCTGTGATGGGGAGGCTCAAGGGGGGTGCCTACCTGCAGATAATTATAAGGACCTTGATGAGCAGCAGGGTCTGTCCCACTCCATTCTCCTCCTCCTCCTCCTCCTCCTCCTGCTGCTTGCTGCTGAGGCGCTGGGTGCTGTGGGCAAGCTGGCTGCTCAGGACTTGCAGCAAGTCTTGGGGGAGCAGGGGGATCTCTGAGGCACACTCCTCTGGCCTGGGGAAGGCAGAGACACAGGTCACATCAGTACAAATTCAATTCTTCAGTATTTAACCATGTTGAAAACCAATGAGGTCTGTATCTCATTTACAAGAGGTCACTCGTAAGCAAAGAATGCTTATAATTTTTTTTTTCCTTGCCTTGTATGAGTACAAGCAATATTTTCACCGGCTCACTTTATATTTTGCTATTTTCAAGAAACATTATTAAATTTAAAAGGATACCTTATCAGACTTGAAGAAAAAACAAGGTAGAAACACAAGCAGCTAAACCTTTTAATTCAATTTACTGACAAGACCCCAAAAGCATTTCTAACACGCTTCTAATCCTATTAGCAATCATTACTGCTATCCCTGAACTTAAATAATTGGTTCCTTACCATTGGCTTAATTAACTTGTCAGGCAATCGTAAATTCACACAGCATCACAAATTCCAAGACTTTGCCAACGACAAGAGAAAGGACATTATGTAATCATTAATGAATGATGCAAGGGGTATAACATGGTTAGATATATATTCTAATGATTAAGTAATTTAACAATTAGTATTCATTACAGTAAAACAAATCTTTTAATGTCATCCTCTGAAAATAACATAGATTTATATGCTGTAAATTACATGCTATTACAATGAGAACTCTTTCCTATATTCCAATAAACTAAACAAACAAGAAACAAACATTAAGTTGTGTTTCTTAAAAGGCAATGCTTCATTCGTGACATATCTGACTCCATATCTAAGATATTTCCCAGTACTATAGCATATGACAAAGTAACTTTAATAATATTACATAAGACTTTCTCTAAAAAAAAGACTTGGCAATGGATTTCATAAGTTTCCAAGGAGCAGGAACTCAGTTTCATAGTTTCCTATGGACCAATCAAATTATGCAGTCGACGTTGTATAAATCGGGATGTCTGTTTAAATGGGATACAACTCTGGGAGACAGTTCTTCCCAATGCTATATATGTCGTTTAATTGGGATACAGCATTTTCAAATGATGAATGGAGATCGCTTTTCAGAGCAAGACATTTCGCGTAGCACAGTGCAGTGAGTACGTGATTACACTGTGACTTGCGTAAACCAGGCTGAACTCTTGAAGGAGCTGGAGCCTCCTGTGGTTTCTCAGGTTGCTGTTGCAAAGAAAGTTGGCGTGTCAACATCGCAGGTCGCCTCGCCTTGTGAAAAGATGAGATTTCATTATTTTTCATTTAATGTAGAAATAATAAACAGCGATTCATTTCAGTTAAGAATTAAAAAAAAAAAAAAACTACTCACCCATATTTTTAATTATATATTTAACATTTAGTCATAGTGTGATGTGATTTTATTCTTTTCATGTAGAAACAAAAAAGTGTGACTAAGGTCGTCTCGATTAATTGGGACAGCTGCTTATTAGGGATGTTTTTACTTCTCCATAAAGCTGTGCCGACTGTACCGGATGCAATTAGGTTAAATAAAAATGAATACATTATTTCTAGAACAGCTTTTAAACTAACATTTAAATAAGATGTTTGTGTTCTAATCACACGCACGTATAGTTTTCAGCTCTATATCATGGCTCGCCTCTCCTTTTAGGTAACCTAATAAGCATTAACCATATGTAAAATTTGTACCAAGTTTTTGTTGTGTAGTTCGCATCCTCTTAGGTAAAACAGTAAGGACTTATTTTAAGACAACAAGACTAGGTCCTCCTGTTAGAAGCAGCTTGGAGACCGTGGTGCAGCACTAACATGCTTTACAGCTGTTTTTGAAGATGTGGCGCAGTGTTAGAGCTAAACAGCTTAGAAGCTATTTTTATGTGGTCTGGAACAAAGGGGGCTAACGGAGGGTTATGACTGGCAAGTTCATATCAGAGTTGACACTTCCTGAAGTAAAAGGTGTTAAGCACCATCTCATTTGTGTCTATATGAATTTAAGAATGATCTTAAAATCAGTGCTTATACTTTAAGGAAATAGAACTCGCCATAGCAAGCCTAGTTAATATAAGGTTTTATTTATAACTTCCTATAAAATGTATCTATTTTGGTATAGAACATGTCAGGGTGCAGCTGGACCAGTGCTTAAATCAAGTTAATTTTAGTTATTCTCGAAATTAATGTTATCTTATTTATTACTGATTTGTTTGATTCAGGATATATTTTTCAGTCTCTGTGTTTTTTTAATTTATATGGACTTTCCTTATTACCTGTTTTGTTTGCAATCTTTAAATTGTCCTACTATTCTCTCTAATTATCTCTACCATTTACTATGGTTAAATTAGCCCTTCTAGACCTTTGAGGGCCCAGGGAGTCTGGATAATTCAAGTTTGCAAGAGGTCTTTCTTTGAAGCAAAGGTGTTGAGGCTTACCCTGCTATGTGATGTTCTCATTCAGTACACGAAAAAAGGAATCAAGGATACCTTTTGTCAGAAGACTAAGCAGAGTCTAGTTGCCACCACTTACACTGTACAGGGTTATTTCAGGCAGACGTTTATATCGGTCAAATAGCACTTGCCATTTGCCATTGATTTCAATAACGAAGGCATCATTTATACTGTGTTAAGCATGCCATATATTTTGGGAAAACTCAGCTGTTTGGATCTCGTCACATAGACTTAAATAAAAAACACTGCTTTATACTCTTACTAATCCACAAATCAGCTGTTTTTACCTCGTTATCTTGCCATTCACATAGATTTCAATAAAAAAGGCAGCACTTTACTGTAGTAGAAAAGCTTGACAGATCGATCAGTCAGCTGTTACTGAGTGATTACTCCTGCACTGTACCTTGGCTATTTAATCCCTACAGCAGTGTCAGGTTTATTTACAGTTTGAAAAAACAGCACTTACTGCAACAGCAAGCAAGCGA
This sequence comes from Polyodon spathula, assembly GCF_017654505.1. NCBI lineage: Eukaryota > Metazoa > Chordata > Actinopteri > Acipenseriformes > Polyodontidae > Polyodon > Polyodon spathula. The sequence goes on from NC_054537.1 coordinate 58,617,709, forward strand.
TGTGCATCAGCACGAAAATTCAGTGTAAATAAAATGTCTCTGTTAGATGCTGTGCACTTACGCTTGGAACTCTGTCAGTGAGTAAACAATGCAACATTGCTTCAAGAAGCAGGGGACTATGGGAATGGACGTGATCATGAACTGGGGAAGGGGATGGGAGTACTCTGTAAATAATGTGTGTTTGTAAACTGTGTTGTTCTTGTTCATATTTGTTAGTATTGGTGCTTGTGTGACTACAACTGAAAGAATGCCTGTGCGTGAGTGCGTCACTGAGGGGGGTGGGAGCAAGTATGACAAGAGCAGTCTAAGAAAGGGAGTGTTGGACCAATGAGTGAGGAAGGGGGAGAGACTTGGGCGTGTGTGTGGAGATGCCAGTTTGAAAGAGAGAAGCAGAACTAGCGGCGGGAGAATTGAGTGAGTTAAGAGAGGTTGAGTTTTTGAGCGAGAGGAATGAGAGCCATTGTTTAATAAAAAGCTAATAAAATAAATACAGCAGTTTCCTACTGTTTTGAACCGCAACTGTTCTCTGTCTCATTATATCCTGGAAACTCTGCTGCTCAGTGCTACAGTATGTAAATAAATCCTGTTTGCCTGCAGGGCGTACCATCTCGATCTCCTGCCTCTCAGCGAATGTACGCACCCACACGGCAGATGGCTACTCTGTCACAAGCATTAATACCCTGCATCTTTCTAAACAAGGGATTTAGGGGAGCTCCCTAATAAACGCTGAATCTCAAAACAATAATGATGTAGTACAGTAATTGTTACAGCTGTGATTAATGGTATTTAAAACAGGATTCATTTATCCGCCCTTATTCTGGTCCCATCACAGTCGGATATGCGACAGATTACAGTACTTTTTATTAAACTCACAGATTTAATACATCTTTTTTTATTAGTGCATGTTAACACAAACACGCCCATTCTAAGCGGTGACGGCTGTATCTCTGAATTTTTAAAGTGTCCGCTTGGATCAATGGTGCACAAACCTTTCATTTGATGCCACCTTTTATTAGCATACATTTTGTTGTTAAATCTGGACCTTTTATCGTTAAATCTAAGAAAAAATATGCAATTTACATTAAAACCAGGAAAAAACACCAGTTAAAACATTAGTGCTTTTTTTTGTTTTTTCTTTGTACTCGTCACCCCATACATGGAAGCTGCCATTTCGGCTCTGTTCACTGCAGCTTCACTGACACACACGGCACTTCAAAACATAATTTCTCCAGTTCTACAAGTACTAAAGTCAAGGGCTTATTTGAAAAAGTGAGAACTTGTACTAATTAGCTGTCATTTATGTATTTATTTAAAATGTTCTATTCTCTCTCTCTCATATATATATATGTATATATACATATTTTTTTTTTTTTTACAGAACTGCCCCTTTAGTCATCGTCGTGTCCCCCTTACTGACTCTAAGCTCTGCCCAGGGAGCTGCGCCCCCACTCCCACTTTGCACATCACTGACTTAGATTACTTAGTCTGTATGTTCATGAAGGCAATATGACCTACAACGACATTTCCAGAGAAGCAAGGGTTAGTAAACCATACGGGTTATAAGAGACTAGGCTATTATTGAATTATATTAAATGAGTTCCTGTTGTGAAGGTCAATGCACTCGGCAGCTTTGCACACAACGGTGTGTTCTGGATTGGGATTCACTATCTTGAATTAACTCATTCACACAGGTTCAACTCCTACTGAGAAGCAACTCACTGTAAAATGACTGGTGCAGCAACATGGAATAACCATCACCATCATCATCCCTTAAAAGACCCATATCCTAGCAGCTCATTACTAGTTCTGATAGACTTCACTCAGGTGAGGTGGGCTGGGTCACGAATGTGCAGGAAATTACACATTGGCATTCTGCAACCGTCAGGATCTGTGTTGAAACAACTGCTGGTGTAATGCACTCTGCTGCTGTAAACTTTGCTTACAGGGATATTATAAAATAAGATGTTGACAGTTGTGTTGAATTTCATGTCAACAGGAGGCTGTACACTTTCTCCACAATATAAATGATCTGTCGCAGACCGAAATAACATGGATAAGTGGTTTCTCTGTGGCATATATACTGTACAACAGGTGGACAAGCATCTGTTTACCTATGCAAATGATCATACTCTCAATGGTAAAGAATGTCCTAGCCAAGCTGCCTCTCCTGGATGAGTGGATCTCCACGTGACAGGCGTCTCCACTATATTTACCATGCCAGGCATCCCACTGGGGAACAATAATATCTCCACAGACCCTCTTCAATTAATACTGGGATGTAGAAATGATGTCTTACAAAATACGTCTACTCTACATAGCGTTACCTATATAAAATGTAGAACTATCAGTTTTGAAAATCAGCGCAAATTACTGTGCCTATGTTTTGTTCTTTTAACCCCCCCCCCCCCCCCCCCTTCGTCTTGCAATTTTTTTTTTTTTTTTTTTTTTTTTTTTTTGGTAACATGGGGTTCTTCCATTCTTTACAAAAATTGAACATTTCCAATAGTTTCGGTCAAATGTTTCACTAACAGTGGCAAAACTACAGCATTTACAACAGTTAATTACACTGAGGACAAGGGTACAGAGTTGCTCACCAAAAAATATTTACAGTAGAAGCCGCCAACATAGTAACGACACACACTCACTGGCTCCTGCAAGCAGGACACTGATCACAGCCTTTACTTATTAGTGGAAAAACACTTTCCTTCACTTGACACCATGATCTGACTACATGGATTTACTACACTGTATATCGCACAGCAAAGGATTTACTACACTGTATATCGCACAGCAATGCATTTACCACACTGTATATCGCACAGCAATTATTTTTGCCCGTGTGATTTCATTACATTTGGTTCACTGTGAAAGCTTAAAAAACGTTTTTCTCCAACGTCTAACTTTTCTTTATTATTACTTCATTGGTTACTACAAGCCCAGCTTTATTCATTAGAATGTTTTTCTGTAACAGTTAAACATGAATTAAAAACAAACATTTTGTAATATTTAACAGTGCAATTGCACTGTTAATGTTCAGTAAATACTATTTATTTAGTTAAATATATTGAGCAATATATGGACCAATACTTAATGAAATTCAATAAAAATAAAAAATAAACAAACATTGGGGGCCATTGAGTTGAGTTAGGATTATCGTGGAAACGTTTCTTCCAGTAGTACTACACATACCAACTTTGAGCGTTTAATGCTTATGGGTGAGCGAGTAGTTGAAGTAGAGCACCAGTGGCGTCCACAGAATCTGAATTTACTAAAAAAAAACCTAATGGAGGCACATTTCACAGTATTGGTTTTCATCAGAGTTTAGCTTAAGCCTGAGTTGTTAATGTAAATGAGGCTTAGATGAATTATTATGCAATACAAAACTATGTTGCCCGACTACTTTTAAATACCTTGTCCCCCCCTGAATTAATTCTGTGGACGCCCATGTGCAGCACTGTACCTTTTTCATGCATGACTGCTAATACACTAAAGAACATCATGTTCTTATCTTACTCAGAGTGCAGTCTCCTCAGCTAAACCAGAGCGAGGCGGAAAATCGTGTAGCTGTGTTCTGAAACGGGGCTCGACGTATATTCCATAGTGGGTTTCCATTCATTTTATTTTAATCTGCGTTTAAAATCTCAGCCCTTAGCACACTCTGCCTGCCATCCAATCCAGAGCCTCTCTCTGGAATCACAGACAATGTGCAGTGGCTTTGTGAGGAGGATTACACAAACCTTGGAGGTGAATAGTTCCTTAGAAAAATGAAAATGAAAAAGTACTCTACATTGCTATAAAACATATTTGGTTCACAATGTACTTATTACTGAGTGTCTTATATCAATCTATTTTTGCAAAGATAAACAGTGCTACCTACTGTAGAAAGAAAATATTCAGCACTGGGTTTACTCGGCTGCTGCAAGTCCAAACAGGTGTAAGTTCAAACTCAAACAGTGCACGCACATACAGAACATCCTCGGTTATCAGCAGAATGCAATCACAAACATCTAACACAGTGTATGATTAAAGATGGGTGAAGATTGGTACCAATCAAGGCAGTTATCGTGTTCACTAAATTTAAAACCAAAATTCAGTCTCTACCCTCCAACAGTAAGAGACTGAGAAGCTGCAGTGTTCAGTTCCAATCAAGCTGCATGAATACGACGCCAGGTAAACCGTTTACTTCTGAATGCCCTTCTATGCACTCAGCTTTATTTCTCGTGTTGGGTAAAACAATCCTGAAAACCTGATTGTGACAGGACAGGAAGACAGGAAACTGCAGTGCAAAAGCGCAAATACGTACTTTAATAAAACAAAACACAGGAACAAAGCAACAAATAAAACAGGCACACGAGCCAAAATAAAAGTTTAAACAAACACAAAAACATAGGCTGGGCATTCGCCTTCACTACTTACAAAATACAAAAAACTGTTCAGGCTGGGCAGAGCCTTCACTGAACTTTACATAAACAACATGTGCAGAAGCGCAGTAGCAAAACACAGTGTACACTCACCAAACTCCTCTCCCCAATGGAGCCCTGGGCTCTACTTTTGTGAGGTGGCTAAATTAAGGAGCAGCCACATTCTCACATGTTTTTGGCAGGGACAGGAATTAACCACCTCCCTGCCAATCACCACCAAAACACCACAAAACACTACACTATTTATAGGCAGAGCTCAATTTGTGAACCACAGTAAGAATCGCTTGATTTATGCCAGTGGTGCACAACTGAGGTCATGAAGGGCCGGTTTCCCTCCTGGTTTTTGTTCTAACCATACCCTAAATTAGTTAATTGGACCAATTAAGCTTCTAATAAGGTCCAATAAAGTACTTTAGGGTGCAGTTGGAATAAAAACCTGCAGGGACACCAGCCCTCCAGGACCGAGTTGTGCACCACTGACTTATGCCTTTGTTTATTTAACCTTTCATGGTTCTCACATATACAGTAAATAAACTGTTCCCCCAGTTCTTACAAAAAATAACAGAACAAACTACTTTACATAGAAGGTTTTTTTATAATTGTCAGAGAGGCATATTTTCTACCAGCCGTGCTCTGTTTGATACAGTTTGAAGCCCAGGTGAAGATGGCTTTAAAACTATTTTAGATTCTTTTATCAGGTTTGCTGACTGCAATGGTCTACTACAGAAGGTTCAATCAGAAGCATTATCTGTAGAAGTGTAAAAGTTGTCACAATGCTTTTGCAATTAAAGTTTAAAGTCAACTTACTTTAATATAATTTAAATCTTCTAGAAAGGACCCCTTGGTGAACTGAAAGATCGACCCTTTACATCCTGGATACCACAGCAGTCCAAAAGCACAGTAGCTGGTGTTCTCTACAGTAGGAGATACCACTCACTTTTTCCGATTCCTCTTTGCTAGCTTCACTCCAACAACAGATGCTGGTATTACATGTATAGCCTAGTCTGGGATGCATTAAAGACATGACAGCTAAAACTGTGTGGCTGTGCAGAACGACAAAGTTCTAACCATAAAAACAAGCCAAATAAAAAGCTCTTGTACTCACCGCCTGGGATCCAAGGAGTTGACATCAATGATTTTCTCAAACGAGGTCACAAACGCCTCCAGCCATTGCTGCAGGTAGACGAGGTCCTTCTGAGAAGTAGTAGAAACAAGCCGCAGTTACAAAGGAGAGAGCAGGGAGCAGCCATCCTTATTTATGTATGGAAATAATCTATTGCGAGCTACTAACTGTACACCTCGATTACTTACATAGATAAAAACATCCACTATGTACTGTTTTTTTTTTTTTTTTTTTTGTTCTTTGTTTTTTTTTTTTTAAAACACAATTTACAATAAGTGTGTCTTATTGTGATCATTTTGGTTTTGCAGTCCTCTTGCTCACCCAAAGTGCTCAAAAGGAAGACACTCTTATACCATAAGAGACAGGGATCAACTGGGCATATTGACCTCTTATCGATGGAAATGTGAATACGACTCAGACAGACCCAGGACGTGTAACCAGCATGAGACTTCATCCCCAGAAAGTGCACATTAGGAAAGCCAGTGTAAAGTCCGAACTCCTTCCTGCTCAGCTGATAAACACAGTAGAAAAGTTCCCTACAGAGGTAGCTACCATGAGCAAACAATATCTGTATCTGTGTGCGAGGCAATCACAGCAGTCATTTCCTGTGCCTGAACAGGGAATACACTGCAGCACAGCTAACCAGCGCAAAGCTAAACTCAGACGAGGAGACAGCTCTGCTGTAAACACTACTAGTATAACACTGTATTTTAACTCCAGTCCATCCTGTTCTACTACAAGACAGTGGTTCGGTTGAGATACTGTAGGTGTGCTGGCAAATGCGCAAAGATCACACAGTGGTTACTAAAACTACAGTACCTAGGTCAGGACAGAGTGCCTTTGTTATCACATTAACTACAGGAAACCACCAGAGAGAGACCCCTGCAACACAAAACCTCATGTGAAATAGTGTTACTGTACAGGGGGGTGACTGACTGTGAATAGAAACCTCAAGAGTCTCATCCTCAGGTCTTTCTCTTCCTCTCTTTCATTTCTCCCTTGCACCAAACTCTCACTTTCACTACTCAACTGTGTGAACAAGCACTGATTAAAAACCATTTGTGTAAGTGACTGTATTTGTCCGAATCGTCAGATGTGCCCCCACTCCATTTCACTACTCCCCACTACCCTGCCCTTCTCTCTCTCTCTCAGCAGTTTACCTCGAGCTGTGTGAGTGAAGGCAGCTCCATGGTGCAGTGCCTCCACTGTCTAGCAGCAGGTCCACTGAGCTGATTTTGTGCAGAATGAACTGTGCAACTCCAACAGGCACAGCTGCTCTGAGCTCCACGCAACAAGGAAGTGTCAAGTCATTTTACCCGAAAACAAAACTCAAACACACTTCCTTTACAGCTAAGCCGCTTCTCGACCCCTTTCTTTGTGTGTGTGTTAAATATAGGTGTGATTTTTTTGTGCATGAGCACATTTATATTACTTTATGTCAGTAGATCTTCATTGTCTTGTGTGGGTGTGGTGGAATAGCATTGCAAAACGTTCCACTTTACTAATAAATTCAGGCACATTACTTGCTGTAACTTAAGTTTCCATGTCATATTTTTCCTTTTTTTCTAACAAATTGCTTGTACTTTATCACTTATGTCAAGGAGTATAGCATATAATTAACAGCAAAATGATACATTGCTTGCAGGTTTCAGATGCCTATTTAAATGTAGGCATATACTAAATATAATTAAAGCAATAAAGTAAATGAAAACAGGGATACTAATTACAGTATTAATAAATATATAATGGAAATAAACAAAAGAAAAAAACATTTTGTCTTTGCAGAATTTGATGAAGCTTACTGTAAATACTGTGCGCATTTTGGTAAAAAAATAGTTCAAAAGGCAGAGATTCTTGACAGGTTGAACACAACAAATCTGGGGTTCATCAGTTACAAAACTGAAAAATCAGAATTCCACAAAGCAGCTGTAATAGTTGGCAGTTTATAGAGAAGAGTGGGAAAAAAAAAAACAGACAGAGCTATTTTTATATCGCTATCAATCGACAACCAATGAAATCCACTTAGGTTTGGTGACATGTTGTGAAAATGATTAACATACTTATTTAAGTTTCAAAGGGTCTGAGAGAGCCCACATACAGAGCTTTTCATTTCTTGTCATTCCAAATAGCAGAGAGAATCATGGCTGTAGATACAAAGCCTTGAGAATGGAAAAATACATGGCTACTTAACGATTTTAAAGGAATGACCACCTCTTTGCATATATTTGGCACAAAACTGTAACAAAACTGTTGAAGCTGACACCCTGGGATCCTTCAAGAAGCTGCTTGATGAGATTCTGGGATCAATAAGCTACTAACAACCAAACGAGCAAGATGGGCCGAATGGCCTCCTCTCGTTTGTAAACTTTCTTATGTTCTTATGTTCTTAAATGCATGCTGTAGGGTATATCATATACCTTTCATTGATGCAACTGACCCCAGTGAACAATGAGACCAATAAGAAGTGGTTTGACAAACTGAATCTTCTTTTAAAAAAAAAAAAAGGAAAAAAAAAACAAAGAACACACACACCTCAGTTACACTTAAGCTTTAAAATCTAAATACACGTTTGCACAATATGTGTTTTTGCACACCCCAGCCTTTGAGACCTATTGTAATGTACTGATACAGTACAGGTGAATAAATTAGAATTGGCTTCATTAGCGATGCACAGGAACACACGAGAGACTCCATTAAATCCAAGTTTATGGTTACATTTAGAAAGGGTTATGGAAACTGCATAAATAGAGGACACTAGTTGGTCCATGAATGAAAATGGCTCATGAAATAACCACATTAATGTATGGGGGGGGGGCAAAAAAAAAAAAACTAAATTAAACAGCTGAATACAGAGAATTATCTTCCTAGATCAAGCTCCACATCTGCCAATCATCACCCCATAATTGCATACTAAATAGCTATTCAACGCTATAACACTTGCTGCATAATTCTTGTTTATTATAGGCCTGGGTACAGAATAAAACAAGCTGTTTTTCAAGTTTAGACCTGACCTCTGCAGTGTAAGTATTCTGCCTTCAAAGTATCCCAACTCCATGGAACCAAGTTTTTAACCGTTACTGCATCACGCAACATTTGAGTACCCTATCCTACAACACATAACATAACATATAGAACCCTTTTTCCTCTGGATCATGCTTTTTAATGTGCTAATTTGGCAGTTTATTTTAAAATTCAACATTCATATTTTAAAAAGCTTAAACATTTGAGTTTTTTTTCATATGGCTGTGATCTAAAACAAGTTAGGAACATTATATACAGACACAAACTGCACTATAAATTGCTGTAGTCACTAACTTAAAAAAAAAAAAACAGTACCATGATATTCTTACTAGTGTGGCTACAGTTTTATTTAGCTGAATAGAATCAGATGTAGTAAAAGCTAAATCTCTGTTGACAGTTATTTTTTTAAAAGATGTTTATGTGGGGTCGCTCCACCAAGATGCAGCTGGGTTGGATGAGTGATTACGGTACATATATTTTTTGGCCAGGGAAGGGGGATTTTATCTAGGCTATAATTATTTTTAACGGTTTTTAAATTTAGCCTAGACACGCCCTGGACATCCCCTTCGAAACTTTACAGCGCAGACCTCCTAAAGACACCCCAAACATATCTTCATTAGCAGCAATATCCCCTCACCCCCTTTCCTTCTGTTGAAAACCTTCTGATTATGCTTCAGCTTTGAATGCAGATATACAAGCAGATGATAAAGTTGCAGCTTTCTGGAGATTGTTTGCTTGTTGAGGTAAAGTACTGACACCACTGCATGAAATTGTGACCTGGCAGGGTTAAAATATTACCAAGATCTACTTAGAATCACAAGATTTAAAAAGGTAGAAAAGCAGTACTGTAATAAAAAGAACCTGTTCTCATCAATATTAAAATAATTCAGGTATTTATTTATTATTAATATTTAAACACCACTCAATAATTAAATATCACTTAACCTTCAGATCATTTATTCATATCTAAGCTGCAGCATGTGCAGCTAAAAAAAAAAAAAAATTGTATTCATGTTTACATAAAGAAAAAAAAATTGGACATTCTCACATGCTGACTAAGGTGATAAGGGGAATAAGCCAATCTATAGGCCAGCAGGCTCATTAGTGTGTACTATCAAACTGTAACCACGCTTGAAGATAATTACTACAATTAAAACACTAGTGAAGTTCCAGGAAGTGGTTAAGGAATTTTTAATGGTTTTCAAGTGATTATAAGTCAACTATAATTACAAGCCCATATTACTCCAGTTCAATAGGCAGCATGTGAAGGGTTGTTTAACAGTGGTGTAAAGGAGAATATAAGTTCTGTAAATTCAGGGTTACCATATGACTCCATGTTCACTGGGACAGTTCAGGCTTTTTAACTCACTCCCAAATGTATTATGGTACGTATAGTCCTGCTTCTCTTGAAGAGAAGAAACAAGTGATAGATACCCGAGATGTAACAAAACGTACCAGAATGCACTGCCCCAGTGAAATGGAGTCATACGGCAACCCTATGTAAACCAAAAAGTTTTTTTGCAGAACATGGTTTACTGAATCAGTTGCCATGGCTGACACATGGGCCCAACACAATTCTTGTCTCGTTTACACAGTAAACACTGAGAATCACCATGGTGAAACTGGAGTCTCAAACTACTTGACACACTTGCAATATATAAAATGGTTACTACTGGTGGACAGTTGTTATTCAGGATGTTTGTGTGAACAAAAGTACAGCCTCGCAAACTGGCATTACAGATGTGTGTTCCTTACCTGTCAGCACCTAGATTGGTTTCTAGTAACATTGAATGCACTGTCCATTGCAGTGGTCAATGTGTAAGACAGTTGTCTTTTTTACTTCACCGAGTACTGGACTAGCTGAGTATTATTGTTGAGATGTGAATACAAAATTACAGCTTTGGGAAAGCTACTGTGTTGGAACACCAGAGTCCACCCTCTGGAAATCCAATGGAAAAATCTAAAAAGGTAGAGTTAACTTTTGTAAGGCTTTTGGTTCTTCTTTTAAATGCAGTTGGAATTAAAAAACAGACAACATGTTCCAAATATGTAAACTAACCTTGTTTTAAGTGGCCATAGAGCGATACCCATAATTACCGACACCCTGGGTTAGATTCTCAAAGCTATTTACCTCAAGTCGTCATTTGCATTATTTTTGTCGGATAGGAAAAATAACATTTACAATTCTAAAACAAAGACACAACTCAAGACTACCCACAAGCCCAGGCTGGTTTGGTAACTTTATTGGGTGTGTTATTACTTTGTGAAGACGTCATACTAATGATGTTTTGAAGTAACTAGCTTTGAGAATCAGCCCCTTATGATTGGGGAGTCTGATTTTCGGGTTTTACCTGATTTAACCAGATCTCTCCACCACCCCCCACCCCCACCCCCCACTGCATTTTTCTGCACTCGGGTTAAACCACGAACACTCTCCGAATAGGCACATAGGTTATTATGAATAAATTCAAGTGCAGTTGTCTGCGATTCAAATGCAACAGAGCAGAACTGGCACTGATGACGGTAAGTTGATTTATCTATTATAAAAATGTGGCTTCTTAGTGATATATATATATATATACACACATACAGTGGCTTGCAAAAGTATTCAGACCCCTGACCACTTCTGTCATATTACCGAATTACAAATGGTACATTGAAATTTCGTTCTGTTCGATATTTTATTTTTAAACACTGAAACTCAGAATCAATTATTGTAAGGTGACATTAGTTTTATGTTGGGAAATATTTTTAAGAAAAATAAAAAACTGAAATATCTTGCTTGCTTAAGTATTCAACCCCTGTGCTGTGGAAGCTCCCAGTTTGCACCGATGAAAGAAATTGCCCTAACGAGGACACAACTACCTTACCATTGGCCTCCACCTGTGAACCATTAAAGTTGCTGTCACATTTTCTGGATAAAAAACCCCACTGTTGAAGGATCATTGGTAAGGCTGTGAATCTGAAGGAAAATGAAGACCAAAGAGCATTCTACAGAAGTTAGAGATAAAGTAATACAAATGCAGAGATTAGGGAAATGGTACAAAATAATATCCAAGTTTTTGGGTATCCCAGTGAGCACAGTTGGATCAATAATCAGGAAGTGGAAGCTGCATCACACCACCCATGCACTGCCAAGAAAAGGCCGTCCCTCAAAACTCAGCGCTAAAACAAAGAAACTTGTGACAGAAGCCACAGAGAGGCCAACAATCACTTTGAAGGAGCTACAGAGTTCAGTGGCTGGGAGTGGAGTAATGGTGCACAAGTCAACCACATCAAGAGCTCTGCATAACTCTGGCCTGTATGGGAGGGTGGCAAGAAAGAAGCCGTTACTCAAAAAGTACCAGCTGAAAGCACATCTGGAGTTTGTCAGAAAGCATTAGAGTGACCCAGTTGCGATGTTGGAAAAGGTTTTGTGGTCAGATGAGACCAAGATAGAGATTTTTGGCCAAAACTCAAAGCGCTATGTGTGGTGCAAACCTAACACTGCCCATGCCTCAAAACACACCATCCCTACAGTGAAGTATGGTGGTGGCAGCATCACGCGGTGGGGATGCTTCTCATCAGCAGGGACTGGGCATCTTGTTACAATTGAAGGAAGAATGGAGGGAGCAAAATACAGGAAAATACTGCAAGAGAATCTGCTTCAGTCCGCTAAAAAACTGAAGCTTGGGAGGAAATTCACCTTTCAGCAGGACAATGATCCCAAGCACAAGGCCAAAGCGACATTGGAGTGGCTCAAGAACAAAAAGGTGAATGTCCTACAGTGGCCAAGTCAAAGTCCTGATCTCAATCCCATTGAGAATCTGTGGCACTATTTGAAAATTTCGGTCCACAAGCGTCGTCCAACCAACCTGAACAGCCTGGAGCAAATCTGCCAAGAAGAATGGGCCAAAATCACTCCGACACTGTGTGCAAAGCTGGTACATACTTACCCCAAAAGAGTTAAAGCTGTTATTGCAGCGAAAGGTGGCTCTACCAAATATTAATGTGTGGGGGCTGAATACTTATGCAAGCAAGATATTTCAGTTTTTTATTTTTCTTAAAAATATTTCCCAACATAAAACCAATGTCACCTTACAATAATTGATTTTGAGTTTAAGTGTTTTAAAATAAATTATCGAACAGAACGAAATGTCAATGTACCATTTGTAATATGACAGAATTGGTCAGCGGTCTGAATACTTTTGCAAGCCACTGTGTGCATATTATATTATATATATATATATATATATATATATATATATATATATATATATATATATATATAGTGAAGAATTCGCTGTCGTCTACCAGGTTAAAGACGTTATGTTGTGTAGAATATATATAATATAACAAGAGCCGTTCTTACAGTGAAACACGCCGGAGCGTGGTTTTACTTGAAAACAAAACAATCAGAAAAACAAACAAAACCTACCCCGTTTTCAGGACCTAAACTAAACACTTATTTTGTTCTCTCTCCAAACTAAGCAGGGGCAGGCTAATTCTGCTTACCCTGAAAACAAAGTCGCCGTTCACTTTAAAGTTCTCCGTTACCTCACCGTTTGGTGTCTTCTCCTGATCTCTCCTCTCTCTTTTTCCCAGACCATCTCAGCTTTACCAGTTTTAACTCCTAGGCAATCAGGTAATTACACAATTAAGGTCAATTGCTAATCCCTGTTGACCTCAGTATGTTCCCCAGGGTCTTAAAACCTTCATATAACGTTTCTAACATAATACCTTTATTTCCTCTTTTAACTAAACATAACATAAACCCAAATCTGTAGTTTAACATACAACATCACACTGTGGGAACCAATTTGCATTAATTTATTTAACTGTAATTTTGCTTTTAAACCCATTACTTTATTTCCCAGTTTGTTTACTAGCCAGTTGGTTTATGTTGTCTTCACATTTTATTATTTTAGTTTCCTTTGAACCCATCCGTACAACCTTTACGCAGATGGAGTATGCATTCCTTATAGCCACGGCCTCACAGCTGACCAAGATTGTTCTGGAATGTACACTCCATCACAATATATATATTCCACAGGCCACAATCAACAGCCTGATCAACTCTATGCAAAGGAGATGTGTCGCACTGCATGACGCAAATAGTGGTCACAGCAGATACCAACTGGTTTTCTGATCCAAGCCGCTACCTTTTTTTTTTTTTTTTTAAGGTATCTGTGACCAACAGATGCATATCTGTATTCCTAGTAATAGATTAGGGCCTAATGAATTTACTTCAATTGACTGATTTCCTTATATGAACTGTAACTCAGTAAAATCTTTGAAATTGTTGCATGTTGAGTTTATATTTTTGTTTCGTCAGTGCCTCAGTGTTTCATGCATTTAAATTAGGATTTTTTCCCCCACTTACCTACGCTCCATACTCCACACTGTTAAGGGGTAAAAAAAATTTTCTGAGAAAAAAATTACATATTAAAAGTACAAAACTGAAAGATCATAATTGGTTAAGTCTCCACCCCCCTGAGTTAATACTTGGTGGAAGCACCTTTGGCAGCAATTACAGCTGTGAGTCTGTTGGGATAGGTCTCTACCAGCTTTGCACATCTATATTTGACCATTCTTCTTTGCAAAACTGTTCAAGCTCTGTCAAGTTCCTTGGGGAGCGTTGATGGACAGCAATCTTCAAGTCATGCCACAAATTTGAGATTGGATTTAGGTCGGGGCTCTGACTGGGCCACTCAAGAACATTTACCTCTTTGTTCTTTAGCCACTCCAGTGTAGCTTTGGCTGTGTGCTTTGCGTTGTTGTCATGCTAAAAGGTGAACTTCCGTCCCAGTGTCAGCTTTCTTGCAGAGGGCAGCAGGTTTTCCTCAAGGACTTCTCTGTACTTTGCTCCATTCATTTTTCTTTCTATCCTGACAAGTGCCCCGGTCCCTGCCGATGAGAAACATCCCCATAACATGACTGCCACCACCATGCTTCACAGCAGGGATGGTGTTCTTTGGGTGGTGCGCTGTGTTGGGTTTGTGCCAAACATAACGCTTTACATTTAGACTAAAAAGTTCCATTTTAATTTTGTCAAATTTTTTGCCACATGGCTACAGAATCTCTACAGAAGAGTGTTTTTTTTTATACTTCAAATGGGATTCAAGGTGGGCTTTCTTGAATAATGGCTTCCTTCTTGCCATCCTACCATACAGGTCAGATTTGTGGAGTGCTTGGGATATTGTTGTCACATGCACACTTTGAGCAGTCTTCACCATAAAAGCCTGCAGCTCTTGCAAAGTTGCCATTAGCCTCTTGGTAGCCTCTCTGATCAGTCTACTTCTTGCTCGGTCATCCAGTTTGGAGGGACAGCCTGATTTAGGCAGGGTCTTGGTGGTGCCATACACCTTCCACTTCTTTAGAATCATCTTGTTCGTGCCCCAAGGGATATTCACGGCCTTTGATTTTTTTATACCCATCCCTTGATCTGTGCCTTTCAACAACTTTGTCCCGGAGTTCTTTTGAAACTGCCTTGGTGCTCATGGTTGAGTCTTTGCTTTCAAATGCACTACCCAGCAGAGGGAACCTACAGGAACTGCTGAATTTATCACAGGTGGAGGCCACTTAACTTGATGTGTGATTTTTAAGGCAATTGGAATTGGTAATTTAGGATTGCTATTACAAGGAGGGTGGACACTTATCAAACCAAGCTATTTCAGTTTCATGTGTGTGTGTGTGTGTGAGACAGAGAAAGAGAGAGGGGAGAGAGATAGATGTAATCAAAAGTTTGCATACCCAAACGTGTGGAAATATACATACGTTGGGGATTTGAACTGTTGACGATAACTTTGTTGTCAACACTTAAGCATTTGTTTATTTCTTTCTAAATAAAAAACAATTTCTACATGAATATTTATTCTTTCTTGATTATATATTTAAAAAATCCACCTGATTTAAACTGAAAAATCAGGACGCCCTACTCATGATTTAAGATAATCATTAATCATTTAACTGCCTGAATGTACTGCTAGTCAATTACATACTTCAATAGCAATTAATTGCTTATCCTAAACCCCAAATAAAATAAAAACTATTTTTTTTAGTAAAGAAATGACTTGGTCATAAATGCCAACCACCCACTATAGTGTATCATAGTACAGCAGTTGAGTGTTCTGTTTCATATGAATATTTATAATAAATTTTATTTTAAAATTGTGTGGCTCCCAAATAAGATACTTCTTAAAAGGAAAACTGCAGCATTGGAGAAAGTTCATTGAAGAGCATAGCAGACTAATCCCAAGGCTTAAAGGAATGAGTAATGAAGAGAGTGTTGATGGAACTTAATCTATTTAGCCTTGAAAAAAAGAAGGTAACAGGAAACTCAGTTTTTTTAAATCTTAAAAGGAGTTGACAAAATCAACCATAGGGAATACTAATTTCAGCACAGAAACCAGGACCAGAAGACGCACTTAAGTGGAGAAACTTAACACTGAGGGAATGAGACACTTGTTTATACAAGTGTCTCATTTGGAATGGGTTACCTAGGGTTTGGAATGGGTTTGGAATGGGTTACCTAGCCACGTTGCTTGTGCTGAACCCACTAGATAGTCTGGTATCAATCAGCTACTCAAAATCAGACAAGCACTGGAGTCCTCAAGTTTGTAAATTTTTTACTGATCCTAGCTTATGTTGTTTTACATAACAAAGATACTAACGACTGTGGCAGCAAATCTGGCTGTTCTTCACATACTGTAATGTTCTCACCACAATTAAATTATTCCAGTTCAACGCTTTCAGAGTCATAAAAAATGCATTCTGCATGGGTGGTCATCTACGACTGGAGCTGAGGACAAATCCTCAGATCTACCATTAGGCAATTAAAGATCCCTGCTAATCGGGCTCTGTAAAATCAACAAATAGAGTTCTATTGAAATAAACTTCTGTGTAGTAAATATGATGTTACACTTAATGGGAATCAATTGAGCCTTCATTTAAAAGGCTGCATGAAAAAGGTTCAAAGAGTTCAAAATCCACCATCATCAAGTTAACCCCCTCGGATAAAACTCTGAATTTCAGTGCAGACCAGAATAGCAGACTCACATCAAGAAATATAGAGCAATCCCTACAGCATTACAGAGCACATCTCAGTCCTGTACAAACAGGTAGAGTCCAGGCAGCAGGCAAGCCACATCTGAGTTGCAGAACCTGCAACCCTACTTCCCCCATACACGTGGGAGTATTGCATTGTTAACCAAGCCTGTGATCTGAAAACAGCCCTGCTAGAGCAACAGGTAACAATGAAGGAATGAATCACTGTAAAGAGCCTTTGTGGGAAATTACAACATCATGACTTAATTTCTGTCAGCCTGCAAGTCCAGAATCACCTTATTAGAACCTAGCGCTAGCAACTACTTTCACAGACTGAAAATTCTAAATGTTTAAACATATTTCACTATAAAACTGCTCAAAATATGCAACTTACAGTATCTACTCAAATACGCTACTTAGCTACTCATTCATTCCTAAGAAAGTCAAAATATTTGTTCGAATTTTAATTACTTTAATCCTTATTTTGCAAGAAAACAAATCGGCCTAGTTATCAAAAGTGAACCATGCCCATAATGTTAAAATCCCTCTGGATGCAAAAAAAAAAAAAAAGTTACTGTACTGTACTTTCTGAATTGAATTACTTACAATACATTTAAGGGATGGTTCCTTGGCTACCACTAATCACACTGAGTGGGAGTTGAGTCTATCATACACACAGTGAAAAAGAAACCACTCAACAGGATTAAAAAATGGAACGTACTGTACACAGTAGGCAGACATCATTTACCCAGACCTCATATACAGACAGGCAACTCCTCACTGTCAAACAGATTTGGATTCCATATTCTGGAATTCGCTCCATACTGCAAATGCTTTACTTTTAATTCTAACACATTTTAATAATGTTAACAAATATTACTTATTGCATAGTTGCATCAGAGCTCAGCCTTTTCATTTTGCAAATAGGGCTACATAGCAGTGTGCAAACAATCAGGAAATAATTTAAAACCAGCCTCTTGCGTCCTTTGTATGGGGCTCTTACTAAGTACCAGTGTCTGTTGGAGAGGTTAAGTTCTTCCAGCCTGCATTCTTGACTAGGGCTGACTGACAGGGTCTGATTCAAAGCGATTTAATCTCGGTCTGCAGTGGATTTCAAACCTCTTTCCAGTCAATCTCAGTGGCAGATGGAAACGTGGCTTTGCCGAGACCATCTGCACCTCCCAGACCAGCCTTCAGCAGCCAGGTTGCACAATGCAAGGGGCTCGTGATGAAGATGATTACAACGGTAACAGAGCCTACTTATGGAAGGAAATTATCGGGTTTCATGTGGACTGGTTATTGCTTCACTGCATCCTCCGAGATCACTTGCAACAAATCATTACAGCAGTTTAATAACACGGATACTATTTATCCAGTCCTAATCTTTGTAGTGCTTCATTCTCTTAAGTTCTCGACCCACAAGACCGCATTCTACGCATGTTGAATTACAATCGACTCAACACTGTTGGCATGTATTGATCGCGTGGTCTGTTCAGCTAGACATCATTCATTTTCCCTTCTCGAAAATTCATTACGAAGTGTTGAAAAAAAAGTGTTTAAACTCCATTTTCTTTCCCCATTAGTACAGTATATATTTTATTGTGCTGAGAATCTGACAAACGTTATTCCAGGATATGCAAATATTTCAAATACAACTCCATAGATAAACTGCTAGAACACTGGAGTCACTTTGAACTACAACACATTCAGAGATGGAGTTTTGAGACACGGTTTCGGTCTCAAGGCCGATCTCGAGGCCACATTTTAAGGTCTTGGTCTCGACTACATCTCTGAACACATTACCGGGGAGTATCAGAAAGAAGCAGCCAATTCATCCGTCGCTGTTCTTCTGTCCAAGCTGTCTGCAATACACATATAGTTACAGGCTGCATTACCCAAAATGTCTTTATATTAAGCCCCCTTTTGTACAGCAGTCTACTGCCCAAAAAAAACTAAACAAAAGGGAACTTCATCCAACGTGTTAGATCAATAGATCACTGTCACAGACAGCTTGGTGGTGACATCAGACCAGGAAGAAATACATATTCAATCATTCAAATGGGCTCAAGCACATTCTACACATGTCCATACAAGTCAGACAGTTAAGACGTGTTGGACCTTGCTTTCTATTCTTTACATGCTAAATCAATTAGGAATACCTTGAATAGTATGGAAAATATGAACATGTATATTTATAGACAGCCAACTCAAACTTCACTTCCTGGACATTGTTATCGCTTCCTTGGGTAAATATGCTGAACTGGAAAAAAGGGGCCCCAGTCGTGCCCTTCCATTCGCTATGCAGACCTTACATGTGCAGTTTTGAAATAAGCACATGTCATCACCAACATGTTTTCAAAAATCATGATATTGTGTATCACGCTAGGTTAAAGAAAGAAAATGTCTTTCAAGTATTCTGCTAGTTTCACTTCCCCGAGTCATTTCACTGCCTAGTTATAAACAACATGTTTTTTTTTGCTGTCGTAGGTAGAGTTGACACGTTGAAATTGTACACTGGCATTTTATTTGCTTTAATACTGCATGCTTGCATTGCTGCAATGGTGCGGATGTATTATAATATGGAGTCTGTTTGTGACCGAGATGATTTGTTGGTTTCAGGTACTTTCCCTGTTGCTTGGCGAGTCACCAAAGTTCTTCCGCTGAACTGAGGAGGTTATAGTAACGTGCCATACAAAATGTATTGTGGTTTGGGTTTTTTTTTGTATAGAAAGCACTATATATGCAATAAATCAATAATAAATTAATTAATAAATACAAAAATAAACATGGATTGTGGTGGTCAGCGCTCGGTATGTTTCGTTGTACGATAACACCAAGCCCAGAAAAAAACTAACATATCTTTCCAGTGCTTATATACGTCTCATTATAAATAAATAAACAGTGCTATGCTAGGGGCAACCAAGCTCAAAAATGCACACCTCCAACTAAACTAATAATAAACATGGTTCCACGCAGACTGCTGGGTTTAACCCTGTAAGCAATGCTGCATTGTTGGTGCAATCTCTGTCCATTTCTCAAGTGCTCTTCACCCAGAAGAAGATCTCTACTTGCTGCAGTTGCAGAAGCTTTTTTTGACACAGATAGAAATGCTGACAAGACGCTGTGCTCGTCTGTTGTTATTTTGTAAATACAGCCATCCAGTACAGTGGAGAAGTTCTGTCTACCTGTCACCTGTGAGCCGATTTAAAAGTTTACCTTATTGCATTGATATTAGATGTAATTGTATACATTACAGTAATAGAGCAAACTATCATACAGAAAGATCTTTTGGCAAGTCCACATTTTTTTCACCTGTTTCATGATATTGTGTGTGCCATGTAGAGTAAAATAAGCTATTGTAAACAATAAATATCTCCTGAATATAATTTATTGGCATAAAGTATACAATATTAAATTGCAAGTCACTTTGGCAATTTGGAGTTTACTAAAAACAATTAATGAAAACATTCTGCAGCAAAAATACTCCCACAGTCCTTTCTTAGAGCTTTTTTTAATGTATCTTCCTTGTGTCTCCCTCCCTTATCTAACTCCCCTTCACCTCCTTCCCAAATCCTGGAGTCGCCACTGCAAATAAAGTGTATTCAAATCAACTGGGGAAGTTGCAGCAAAAATACAGGTAAACAAAAAGATCAGCCGGTTTAATGAAATGATTATCCCACAGTAAGTGATTGAAAGGTCTCCAGTGTAGTCCCCAGCTGTGTCTCAACCTGAACAGCCTCTTAACAAACTACACCCTCAGAGTATGAGAGATTATATCCCATTTCTTCATCTACCTGCAGCGCTCAGCACTACAGAAGTCTTCACCTGTGCTGTAGGTAAACACAAGTGTCTTTCTAAACCAACAACACTTGATCATTAGATATACACAGTAAAATGAAACAGAGAAATACAATTAGAAAATGTTTCAATGACATGTGTTTGTCAGTTTCTTTTGTCTTATGTTTTTGACTTAAAATCACTCTACAGCCACAATTTTGAGAAAGACAGTACATCTATGCTAAATACATGGTTTCACAGATCTTGATCAGCACTAATCTTGGACTACCTGATGTTACCTTGGTCCAATATAAAAGTGTTAAGTATTATGTTGTTAATGATGAATCCCTCTGATTCGTTAAAACACCCACGATAAAGTTCTGAGACCAGCTACTAGGAACCGAACAAGCACAGAAAGGCTGAATGGCCTTCTTTCAATTATACATTTTCTTATTTTCAGCTGCTGTGAAAATATGAGCTGTAAGGGGGAAAAAGTGCATGTATGAAGCTCTGACCTGTGGCTTCACTAATCAAACTAACTGCACACCTAGATTACGACCAGGAGAAATCCTGTTGTTGCCGTCGTGTTTACTTCACAGTCATGATCCCACACGGAAAGCTGGTTTAGTTGATCAGCTAGTTTGGGTGTGTACAGCAAAACTATAAAGAGAAAGCCAATGAAAATAAAAACAAGAGTAAATAGAAAATGGGTGTCTGGAATCATTCTATACTTTGTGTTTAGGGTCCTGTAACACTATGGCACTAACACATCACAGGGGGTGCTACAGCCAGGAGATCCGTGCCTCGCTTATACAGTACAATTAAACAATTGGCTATATTGACTAACAAAAATAGGTTTAATGAGAACCATGGCGACGTCCTGAGATATCGCATTGAAATAAAAAAAAAAAAGGATGATCCTTGTCTTTACTTTTTTTGTGTGTTACAGTTCCATTATTTACTTGAGAAAACACCTATATATATATATATATATATATATATAATTATATATCAAAGCGGTAGACATAACAAATATATATATATAATATAAATTAATATAGGTTAACTATAATCATAAAAAGGACACATAACCAAAATTGATAAATTATCCTTTTTTTTATGGTTACATATTTAATAGGAAAAGGACACATAACCAAAATACTTGATTGCACTCCATGTCCTGCCCAACCCAGCTGAATGGAACTGGCTGTATGAAACAGTCCCATTCAGCTATTGAAGTGACTCACACATCTTACCGGTTTTGCACTTACTTTCCCAACGTATGTCTCAGTTTTAAAACATTAAAACAACCACGTATTTGCATTTTAAAACAGGATATCTGATACTACATTCAGCTAAAGAAAGTTCTGTTCCAAGCCTTATTCTCAGGAAATCTAACACTTGGCCATTTCATCTCATTACTGACTTCTAGATCAAAGCAAGTTATTAGCTGAAACCACAAAAATACTGTACATTTTTGCCTTGACATGCATTTTTTTCAAAACTGTACATTTGAGACCTACTATATAAAGAATATAGTATATAAATAATGGCTGTACACAACAGGCACACTGTGGAATAGTTGTTTTAGCTATAGTAGTTACTTTAATTCAGTATGGCAAACAATATTGTACAGGACTCCCATCAAAGGACATTCCATTAAACATGTGTTATGATGGATATGTCATCACAATATCAGATTAATGGGAAGCGCTAGGCTTTTTGGACATTCAAACTAATTCTCCATCAAGATAAAAAAAAATCTAGGGCTTGCTATTAGCCAGAAGTGATGTGTGGAACAGTTTACATTCTGCAAAGAGTGTAGCCAGAAGAGTTCTGCAAACACAAACACATTATGAACCTCGTGCAGACCCCGCTTACTGAAAGAAAGTGTCATTACTCTGCACAACCCATTGTAGCAGACACCACGGAACTATGACGTCCGATAGGGTTCAGAGTAGTCACCACGACACCTTCTAATCTCAATGGCAGGTTCTGGGAAGTAGTAAGTTTAACTGCTGTTTACGTTTTCTGGACCCGGTGTCATGTAGGTCAGCTACAAGATTACGCACTGCTTTCGATAAAGCAGGGTTGACCTGGGTGGCAGGTGCAAGTACACAATGTATGTATCGATGCCCCGGAAGCAGCTTGTTACAGACGCTTCCATCCAAGCTCTGGATTGAATCGTCGGCCCAAATGTCGATTAGAGGAAATGTTTCTTCATCCCTGCTGCAATCTGGCTCACGGTGTGTCTCAATCAACACAAATATGGCTAAACAGAAATGTTCCTTGTGGAACTGAAACTTTCACGTAGGCGTGGCTGTTCGCTATTTCGTCAGCTTCCAAACGCCGTCAAGCATTTCATCTCATTCAAACCGAGTTGTTCTTTCTTATTCCATTATTTTGCGCAATCAATTGTTATCATGTGTCTGCATTTTCTAAGGACTGTTTAAAAATAAACAAATACATACTGTAAGAACAAATATACAGATTTAATAGATGATAAATGCAATTCATAAAATAATGCTCTAAAGCTCACAATTTTGTTAAGCTTACCGCAACCTATCCCCCCACATGGTTCCCTACCACCAACTCAGCACCTCCAAGTCAAGGTAAATAGTGTGATTTCAATGGATGGAGTGGAGTAAGCAACGTCTTCAGGTCTGTCAATGCCATCATTGTCCCATATGAGGAAACGTTGGGGCAATGTGCAACATGGATCATAGACAAGACTGGCAGTTAACGCATTCTTCGAAACCAAACAGGCTTATTCCTTAAATGAAACTGCATTTTTATTTGGACAAACTTTAATTACATACTTTCAGAGCGAGACACCAGAGGTTACATATACCCTTACAGAGTAAAGCTGTGGGAGGGTGTGTGTGAGAAAGCTCTTCAGTCAAAGCAGAGTGCTTCGTAATGACTCTCCCACTGCAGAGTATTCACAAAGCACGCCGTGAACCTTAGCACACCTGCGTAACTGTAATTATACTATATAATGAATCCATTACAGTTCAATACATATTCATTTGTCATTCGATCATTATTCTTGTATTTAACCATTTTTAGTGACCCCATTTGTTTGAAAAAAAAAGTATACAGCATGTTTTTTGTATCTGTACCTGTGATTACTGTGTGCTTACATGTAATAAGTGTAGTTGTTTGTTACTTTTTAATGCCATTGCAATTATCATTGTAATTACTGCAACATAATTGTAATAACACAAAATACAAGTTTAACACGATCATAAACACTGGCTTCACTTCCGTAAGTATTTACTTGTACAGACTACATTAGGTAAATAAAACTTGTACCCAGTGCTCCAGAAAAGATGCCTACTGGGTGTTTTACGCATTGAAAAAAAAAGAATTATGCATGATATTTAAATTTAATGCGTGAAGAACGCGCAGAGCAATTTTGATAAGTCTGCATGTTCTCAAGCTTCATGTACTTATTTGGTTCATGTGGTCTCGATTGTGAATACTGCATGCCATAGCTAGAGAATAATCACAGACATGCCGGGACAGGGCCAGCTAATTGTAACCTTCCTGGGAATTGCCAGAAACATTACCAGTAAGTCCAGGTTTTCTTTTAAAAATGTAATAAAAAAAAAAAAGTATGGTTGAATCCACTCATTTGCAATGTGTTCTTGTGACTGGATTCTTGATCTTTAGGATTTCTCTGCACTGTCTTAGTCCCCCTCAACCTAACTTACCAATTTACCTGTCTGTCAACCAAATTTTTGGAAGGTAACTAAATATAATATTCTGTGTTTGGAGAAAGTCAGGATGCTTTATATTGCTGTAGCGAGGCGATCAATAAGAAACAGAATATTATTGTTTCTTTATTTGCATCAGTGAAGTATAGGTAGATTTAAAAATATATAATATTATAAATATATAGCATGCACCTGCAGGCCTTTTGTTAAGTATATTCCACCTGCAGTGTTTGAATTAAAAAAAAAAAAAAAAAAGACAGTGTTCTGTTTCTGTGTTTACTTGATTCACAGCCATATTGCTCGTGGTTGATAAAGCAAATAAGAATAATTGTTTTTGTAAAACCAAGTTTTTGTACAGTAGCTCGAAGTTGAAGTACAGTTAAAATGTAAGGCTGCAGTTAATGCATACCCCAGAAGTTTGCTTTAAAGTATGTAGAGTATTTTTTAAAACTATCTTTTGAAGATAATGTTGCATTTTAATCACATAGACCCCGTTCGCATTACTGTACTGGCCCAAGGCCGCCCCATATTTAGGTCTGCAACCCCGTTCACATTTGCGGTTTTAGGCTCCTTTGTGCGTTCACATATGTGACTGAAAAGCAGGCCTAAAGTGTGGCGAACTGCTTGGGATATTATGGTGTGTAACGGGGCGACGGTCACTGGGTTTTTCTGTGTTATCATCGGAAATCTAATTGGTAATGTGATACGAAAAACCAGCCTGCTTTGCGTTCATATATATGTAAAGGCCGGCCTTGGTCCCAGATTGTACCCCTTGGGTAGCATTCACATATGAGACATGGTGGCCCCGAGGCAGTCCTGGGATGTCTCAAATCATAACTGTGAATGGGGTCATACTGTCTAAATTGGAAAGTAATCACTCAATTACCCAAATCCTTATCTGGAGTGCTGCTTGCGATTAATCAAGAATTCAGTCCCAACTCAAGGCACCATTGGTGAGTGCACTCAAAACACCTGCCTGAAGCAAAAACTGCACCACAGTAAATTGTTTAACATAAAAACCAAGTATCTATAAACATTGTGTCAAACACTGGTAATTGTGTAAATAGCATGTTAAACTGTGAACTGTGACCTATGCAATGTACAACAATTTCCTGACTAGAAAACAAAGTTTGCCAAACTCCATTCTACTCTACATTGACGTAGGCTAATCATTTTGCAACTGCATTTTATGTCTGTTTCATAACTCTTTTCAAAACGTCCACTCTAGTGCACTGCGGTTTGAGATCTGTCCTCTAAATCACTGCAGGAAAAGTGATTAAATAAATAAATAAATAAATAAATAAATAAATAAATAAAAAGTGCTCTGACTTTGTGTTACCTGTTTGATAATGTCAGTGCACTAGAGCAGACATTTTGAAAACCGCTATGAAACAGACTTTAAAGTTAGAAGTGTAAAATGTTGTCAGGATGTTAACAATGAAAATAAATTACAGGTTGTAGCAGCGCGTGGGGATGTGTAACGCTATATTTTTCGCACTCCGCTACTTACTCTTTAACACAGTGATAGTTCCAGGCACTGACCTCCGTTTGTGGTCACTGCTAGAAACTAGCCAGGCAACTTTAAGTAGTGACAGCATCTTGGGACATGCTGGGACACAAAATCTAGATTGGAGAGTGTGTGCATTATTGAATAAAGAGAGGGGGCAGTCTGCAGACAGGGGTTCAAAGCAAAACAGTTAAGTTTACTTCCAGATCCTCTTCAACAAAAAAAAAGACATGAACACTTATAAAACATTACCACAGAAAAAAGCATAGCAATGTGCAATAAAGTACAGCTAAGCTAAAGACCACAGGGTATGGTAAAGCATATTTAAAACATGTAAAAAACCATGGTAAGCTATGGAGAAGGCATGGTATACCCATAGAATAACTGCAAAACTGCTGCGCAAATTTACCACGGAAATGTCCAAATATGTAAAGCTTCTGTCATAATACTGTGCAGCAGGACATGCAATCACACAGTTTATTACAATTCGACAGTGTCAACAGATATGATGTTGATATTCAGCACCATAATAAACATGTCATGCAATACTGCAAAAAAAGAGTACCATCTCCAACAGGCGGTCATTATACACCCACATAACTGACCTGGTCACACATAGGCAATCACATTGGACAGGAGCAGTCCTACGGGCAAGAGGTGGGGTTATACATTAACGAAGGTGGATCCTGTAATGTGTTTCATGGTGTAATTTAAGACTCCCATTATAACACAGTTTGAGCCAATCAGCTTTTAGTGCCATAAACAGATCACAACATGCCCTTGCAATTGAGGCTTACAGAAAACCCGGAAATACTCAAACTATACTATATAATACGCAATGTGAGGCTTAAATCATTCCCTGTATTTAATAGCCAGATTTTACAGTACAGTGCAGATCTCAGTGTGGACAGACAGCATTGCCTGGCTCCTGTTCTCTACAGTGCAGATCTTAGTGCAAGTACTCTGCCAAGCCCTCAGAGGCAGTAAGGCTGTGCTTGTCCGAGCATGTCCTAGGAGCAGCTGCTGAACAGACAGGATTCCTAAAGAGGCAGCCCAGTGCAGCACCCAGCGTTGCTCTATGCGTCTTCCTCCAACATAAAGACACAGACACAAGGGGAGGGGTGCGCTGCAAACACACGCACAGACATACTGTCAGCTCTCTCAGTCACTCCCCCATCCACCATAGGTAAAAGCTGTGCCTGGGTAATATGTATGTGTGTGTGTGTGTTGTTTCTGTACAGTATCTGTGTGTATGTACATCAAGTCAGATCTGAATGTCAGTTTGTGTACATACAGTATCTCTTTATAAATGTCTGTGGTTGTGAGTGTGTGTGTATGCTTGCATGTGCGCACTTTTACTGTAAACATGCATGTTGACATGTGTCTAGGAGTAGTGTAGCTGCTGTACCTCTACAGGGTACATTAAAACACTATGCAATGGTGTTCATGTTTAGAAATTACCACAGGTAGGTCAAGATTGCTTCTGTGCATCCAACATGTGCACCATCTACAACAGTGGTTCACAAAGTAGGAGATGCGAAATGTATCCTAGGGGGGCTGAAAAGGTTCAGGAAAAACGTTACCACACACATCTTTACCTATATACAGCACTGTATAACATGATGCCTCCAAATACAGATGGTGCAGCACATTTCACTGGTTCCTTTGAATTACACGGAGCAGTGTACAAAGTCAAACATTGTATATGAGAATCTGCTGTCATCTCTACGCAAATCAGCTTAATACGTGGTGCGCACATATATATAGTTAACGCTGGTCACAATTTTTTGTTTGCTCTTATCATAATGGATCGTTGGTTGGTTCGTGCTAAAGAATAAAACACAACAGAAGTGAGAGACAGACAAGCCAGTGAAACCGATTCAACTGAAGTACCGGTAGGAGATATTGAGACGCGAGCCACACAGGCAGTGAAGCACAAACAAAAGACAGCAAGACAACATAAAGCTAGTTAAACGGAGGAACTATGAAGAGGATCAGATACAATATGGCTTCAGCTATTCATAACAGTGATTGAGCAGTGCCTACACAGGGTGTTTTACGTTTAGGAGTGCTTATGCAAAATAGCGTGAAACCAGTAAAAATGAAGATGCATCTGCACACCAAACAAGCCACGCAGGCCGGTAAGAAAGAGAAATGAAAGATCAACTGGATTTTATGAGCAAACACACAATTCCTGCAAAAGCAGTAATGGCGTCCTACGAAGTTTCCCACTTAATTGCTAAATGTAAAAACCACACACAGTGTGTCGCATTATCCATGGGGGAAAATGTGCTACTCCACTTCAAGCCATTCCGTTGTGAAATGACACGGTTGCACGGCGCATTAATGATATTGCCAACAACATGAAGATTCAGCTGATCGATCAGGTTAAACACAGCCGCAAACACGCTTGCAACTCGATGAGTCTACAGACCTATCCAATTCAGCTCAGCAACTTGTGCATGTGAGATACTGCATGACAGAAAGCTGCAAGATTTATTGTTTTACAATTCATTTCAAGGAAAGACAAGAAATATTTTGCAATCTTCACTAAGAACTGCAGTGGTTGTGCTGTGTTAGTGTAGCGATGGGGCAGTGTTATGATGGGGAAAAAACATTGGACTGAAAGCAAAAGTTCTGGAAGTGGCGCCTCATGTTGTTTTCGCACATTGTGTTATACACAGGGAAGCTCTGGTTTCCAAGAAGCTTGAACCGAATTTAACTGCGTTCTGCAAAGCGTAATAAAAAGTAAACTTTGTTAAGTCTTTCCCCCTGAATTCAAGATGGTTTTCAATGTTATGTTGGGAAATGGGATCAGAATACAAGCTTATTTTACATTCTGGAGTCCGTGGCTATCTCGAGGAAGAATCCTGGTGCGTTTCTTTGAGTTGAAAGATGAACTGTGCTTGTTCCTCCTTGTCACTGGATCACCTTATGCACAACACCTGCATGATTCAAAGGGGCTTTCAAACCTAGCGTATTCAGCAGACATTTTTGAGAAACTGAATGCACTGAATGTTTAACTCCAAGGTCCCAACACCAACTTTCTGCTATTGAATGGCAAAACTTATGGCTTCCGAAAGAAACTTGAGTGACGGAAGGAGCGACTGGATCAGGACAAATGTTTCCAGCGTTGTCAGCGTTTGTGGATAATGAGCTCAAACTTGAAACAGTGAAACCAAAAATTGCTCATCATCTCACAGACCTCGAGAGCCACTGTAAAAAATATCTTAAGGATTTGACTCTCGATAAACAGGCCTGGATTTGACAGCCGTTTGCGGCCACCTCTTCTAGCAATCTGTCACCTGAGGCAGATGGAGCCCTCTTAGACTTGTCAAGTGACCGGCCACTGAAGACAGTATTTGCTTCGACCCCACAGAGAATTCTGGCTGTCAGTCACTGGGGAGTATCCAGTATTAGCCAAAGCTGCAATTAATGTTTGAATTCCTTTTACATCTACCTACTTATGCGAAACAGCCTTTTCTGCCCTAGTTTGCATCAAAAGCAAACAACGATCTCACCTTCAAGTAGAAGGGGATAGCTCTCAAACATCCAGCGCAGGGTGGATCTGCTCTACTCCAAAAACAGGCACACCATCATACTAATTACCGTAAGCAGTACCTCACGTAAAGATTAAGATTACATTACTATATACTTATATGGCTGTCTATTTGAACCTATGATACAGTACTATTTTTTATATTTAGTAAGTGTGGTAGGTTGGATTTTTTTTACTGGTAAATGTACTTATGTGGGGTGTTGGGGGAATGTAAACTACTACAGAGGAAGTAGAGGGGCACACTCTAAAGCTTGCGAACCACTGATCTACACTGTATGTAAAAATGTGAGTTTGAAGGAAGATGCCTTCGTATGCCGTATTCCTTCAAATTTAAGATGCTGCCCACATTTCCCACCCTCAATTTTAGGAAAAAGAAATAAAGATGCATTTACAAAGATACAATCTCAATTACGCATATAAGAAAGCGAAGTACCTGTATGGAGGCAGTTCGTGTCCGTCTGCTGTCACACAGAGTACTACAGTTATGTGCTGCTTCTTACTTCCAGTCGTGATAACTCGCACCTGTTTTTCTTCATTTTTGTTAACTGTGGTATTGCATGTCAAAAAATACGGGGGTCTGACCAGCATTTCCAATCTGTTCAAGCTGGTACTGTTTGTTAGTAACTACTAATAACGATATGCTGAAATTGTGAAAGCTTCTCTTTGAATTCCTCAGGAAGCTAATGATGCTCTTTTGAAAATGGCTGCCTGTATGTCATGGATGATTCGAGATCGGGCAGAGACGATTTTGTTGGTGTACTCAGGCAGTCCCGTCTTCTGTTGGGGATTGTAATACCTGCATCACTATACTCATTTGAGAAGTAAAAATTGGTTTAAAAAGTGCATCTTAAATTCGAAGGAATAATGTACTGTACCCCCAGATTCTGACACTCTTAACAACTTGTCCATTGCAAGTTTAATTAAAATTGAATATAGGCTTCTCTAGATATATACCACCACTGACAAGGATAATAAAAGGCAAAAGAAATAACCCACCTGTAATGACGTTTCCACTCAAAACAACAAGTAACCATGCACCTTTTGAATTACCCTGCACAAAATCCCCTTCTCCCTCTATGACAATTCAACACTTTCAAGTACACTATGTGAAGATATTTATGCAACGCAACATCTGGATTAAACCACCTACAGGCAGCTCTATTTAAGTCAGTCCACCTTACAGAGCCAACAACAGAAAAGAGTCTGGACAAATAAATACAAGTTCTAGTCCTGCAGGTGGGTTAGCCTAACCCTGCAGTTCCACAATGCCATGCTGTGGTCATGGCGCACTGCTCTGCTGTACTCTGCTCTCGAATGCATAGAATGTGCCAGTGATGTACTTTTAATGCAGAATTTTGTGTCCCACTTAAGATGGACTAACAACATAATTTGTTTTATTAAAGAGCAACTTGGTGTGGCTATGACATATCACAAGTGTATTCTAAAGTGATTTGGATTTCTACCACCTTCCTGGAGACTTGAGCACCCCTGTGGCCTGAATAAAGCTCTCAGTATCATATTTATCCTTCAGGTACATCTGGTACCCCTGCAACATTCTGCCTCTGGTAATGTCCCCAAAAAAATTGTGTGGTAATACAATCATTCAGAAGAGTTTACTGGTGTACCTAATGTAGCCTGCTTAAGAGCAGAGACCTGAAGTTACCACGGTGCCATGACTAAAACCTGGTACAAAGGGAATCAAAATAAATACAAAGGACGACCCTCAGCAACACTGTCAATACTGCATGAGAGGCACAGCCTGCACAAAAGATAGCATGCCTAATATACACACACTGCTTTGGGTAATAAGAAAAAACAGTATACAGGTATTTTGTAAAAAGAGACATTGATCATGGAATGCACAGCATGTACCCTGCACTCTACTGGCTAACCATATTCTGAAAAGGAGAAAAAAAACAGCAAATTAACTAGCAAAAATAAATACATAAATAAAAGTGCTTAATGTAAATGACACATGCTCAATCATAAAAGTAAGCTGCACTATATTTTTAATGTGATTTACTTTATTATTTACACATGCAGAGTAGAATTACTTTGGCAGTAATTAATGTATACTTGAAACTACCCCAAAAGGTGTATTACAGTAGTGAGACACTCTCAAAGACGCATTGAAATAAGTGTGTACAAAACAGGAGTCTTGCTTCAGTGCTCACTCAACATCACTCTATAGTGCCAGTGTGAAAACAGTACATCGGTACACTAGAACGCACCTGCTTCAGTCGCATCGCCCAACTTATTCTAATGAACACTTTAAAATCTGATTACAGCATCATTAATTCATATTTTCTGTTAATCTCGTGAGTTGCGAATTTTACTTGCAATACTGCTGAATAAATTATCAAATGCAATACACAACTTATTACGAAAACAAATTTATTGCAAAACATGTAGGCGAGATAAGTTTTGACTAGATATGGAGAAAGAGACCAGTCATTACAAAAACGAGTTAAATCTGCAACATCCCTGTCAGAGACCCGTAAACTAGCAGAGGGAGAAATTGGGTGTGAAATGCGTTGACGGCGGCCAACGTGCATATATTTTCTTTAACTTTAAAAAAAAACTCAAAATCCCAGTTGAAAAATAAATAAACTGTCACAGGGCTTTTTTTAAAGCAATCAATCAACGCATAACAAAACAACATTCAACTTGCAAATGTATGTATGCACTGTTAAGAAGCAGACATAATTTGTTATTATCAATTTGCATTAATAGCAATTACCGTTTGCTTTAAAGGGTTGTTTAACGTGGATCGATATTGGAAGGGCAGACATTTAGGCAAGAGGGCAAATCACCTTTGCGGCACATTCTCCGTGTAGTGCGTATTCGGCAACTTCCAAAACCATAATAAAATATCCAGGAAGTGCAGCCTGTACTACACAACATCGAAACAAACAACACATGATTTATTAGCTGCTTCTAGGAAAACAATTCAAGCCTCTTCAAACTCGACTCTGCAAACTTATCCCTGTAAATAAAAACGACTAGAATTCTACAAAAAGCCTGACTATGGTTTATTATCAAGGTCCCGAGATCAGACATCACCAACGCTAAGCTAGCCCTACCATACGACGACCCCCCACACAGCACAGCTTCCTTGAATTTAAATCAAACTGTTTGATTTTATGTTTAAAGGAGGTGGGGGCTGACTATTTGTTAATATTTTTTGGGTGCGATTCATCTGTGAACAACTGTGCACGGCTTATTCGCTGTATGCATCACGTAAATGAAAGGTTATCCACCGGTAGTGTGTAACTTAACTCACCTTGTTAAAGTACAACATCCAGAGTTCGTATAATCTTTCCTTCGAAGCCATTCTCACTGTCTTGCTTTGCGTTCTTCACTCCTTATTCCGCAATACACGTATTTGTATTATTATCCTCTTTATTGAGGCACTGTCATTTCCTCCGACGCTGACGGCTTACCATTTCTTCTGCACAGTTGCAATTAAAAGCAATAATAACACACATAAAAACTCTTAATATTATTCACAATTCCCAGGTATAAAGAGAATAAACTATTGTGATAATTCACTACAAAAGACGCGTGCAAACCTTGCACACTTGTCTTTCCCACTCCACGCATGCGAATAACAATGGAACAGGTTTCTTTTGAGTTTCCTTGACTGCTGCCTGTCTCCGTGTTGCTAGTTCGCCGACGCTCTGTCTGCCATTGTTGACTAGCTCTGCAGAGTCAATTTCTACAGTATATCACCACTGCAGGTTGTTTACAGGTCTTTCCTCGCTGGCTGTGTTGTGTGCCTGCTCGCTTCTCCGTGCCGTAGTACTCGCTCTCTCTTTCTAAAAACTCTCGAAGGAACTCGCTCCAAAAAGCCAAGCCTACTACCAGAAGGGTTGGCAATTCGTACAAACACAGGTAACCCGTTAAAGAGACAGTCACTTTGTTTTCCAACTGCCACACGTTTCCAACTGCCACATGTCAAATCCAACAATGTCAAATATAAAAACAGGATGTTAAAAAGCCAGAAAGGTCAACTTTTTTTTTTTAGTATTATTATTTGTTTGTTTATCTTGGCAACACAAGCCCAAACAGAATTATGAAATAATGTAAAGATAATTTTAATTTTGTAATGTTTTACTGTCATTCATTTACACCATCGTTTTTAAACACATTTATATGCCAAGATTTACAGTAAGTGTGAAGACTTATTTTGGACGGTGTGTTTAACATTGTTCAATGTTTACTTTGCAATGAAAACCTATGGAGGCTTTTAATCAGATCGCATTAACAGAGGGGCAATCTCATTTCCATGACTGCTGGCACTTGATTTGCAAAGAAATTAAACACAATTTTAAAAATCAAGTGGTACTATATTTAAAAAAAAAACTAAAAACAAAACAGACAAAAAAAAAAAACAGCAGGTACAAGGACTGTCATTACAGTTATGAGCTAATGTGTTGGATGAAGGAAGACTTAAGTGGTTTAGGTAGGTATACATGGTAGGAGGGAATTAAAGAATATGTTGTGTATGGGTATGACATCTCACAGTTATCTTAACTGATCTTTTCAGTTTGTATTCTGTTTCAGCCATCACATCCTGGTGACCCTTTAAAACTCAGTGGCTTAAAGCACCCCCTTGGCCTCAATAGAGCTCTCAGAATCAATCCAACTACACCAGGTACACCACAGTGTAACTGGTGACCCTGCACATCTCTAACGAGGGTCAGATTATGCAAAAAAACTGCAATTGTGGTTTAGACTTCATCTCACCAACACGGGTCAGAATCTGCAAAGACGGTGCATCAGCCAACACTGCCCATTACAGGTAGGTGTATAGCGTTCTTCAAGAATAAGACAACAGACCTGCTTCAATAGCCTAGCAGCAATAGTGAGTGAGCACGGTTAGCCTGTTCTGATATTCAAAGATGACTTACAGTGGCATCTGTTAAACGGGGCAAGGGAATGTGAGAAAATAAATTTAAATCCTGACAACGGATATATATATATTTTAGCTATGCCTCAAAAAACCCTATAATAATTTGTATGACAGAGCTGAAATGGCATTGAAATGTTCCATTGCTCTACCAAAACACCGAGATTATTATCATTTCACAGGACGTGAGCAGGGTGTGTAAGGATAGGGCAGAGGAAGCAGAAAGGAGCAGTTAGTAGGACAGAATGCCGGCTAGAAAGGACCGGACTTAGGATAGAGGAGCGGGCGAGGCCCTGACTCTAGCAGCAGACCAGCCGAGCCGGACATGAAAACTAGGATAGAATGATAATAGAATAAGATAGGATGGTCATTGACTGAGGGTGACGATGCCGACACATCCTAGAGGCAGAGTACCCAGCAACCGAAACAGGATAGAAAGATGGTTACTGACTGAGGGCGACAATGCCGACACAACTCAGGGGCAAAGGACCCAGAAACTGAAAACACATACAAGGGTTATGACTCGAGGAGCCGCCCCTCGGGAGGAACACTCGATAGCGAAGGTGCAAGTGATCAGGGCTTACATAGAAAATAGGTACTAATTGACAGGAAATAGGAAGCCCCCAGTTCCACACCCCTAGTTAACATTTGTCCCATGTCACTCATAGACATTTCTCATAACACACAGTGTATGGTGCATCTCTTCCTCTGCTGAAAAGACTGAAATCCAGCCGTCATTTGATTGAGACCTTGGTGAGCTGTGCCAAACTTGTGCCTTCCTCATTCAGTTAGATTGTGGTTCCATTCATTTAAGTCAGCTTGGATTTGGTTTTGTATTTATTAATAAAGAGATTGATAGAGACAAAATGTTTGTCTAAATTATTATGATTTTTATTTTTAGTAATGCTATAGAGATAAAAGTTGTATAAGTTCAACCTAACAACGAATGTTCAATATAAATACAGTATAAAGGTAGAGATCCAAAGCCAGTTAGATTTCAAATTCTACTGATAAAGATGCCTATTGACGTTTGTAACTGTACAAATGCAAAGTTTTCAGATTGGGGTCTCTACAGCCAGTTGCCATATTATGATATGTAAGAACTGACAAACTCAATTATAGATTATGAACACAGTATTTGGCTTATAGAGTATAATCTCTCCCCTGAGCCTTGCAGGTAGTGGACAAAAAAATGGAAACACCTGGGTGAAAGAGGGACACCAAGTATATTAAAAGCAAGGGCTTCGACACAGGTGTGCCTCATGCATTAATTAAGCAGATAACATCCCAGCATGCTTAGGGTTATGTATAAACATGCTGGACAGGGCTGGTTGCTGTAATTATGGCTTGTATACCTGCAAGAGGAGACCTCAGTGACTTTGAAAGAGGGGTGATTGTTGGGGCGTGTTTGTCAGGAGCTTCAGTGACCAAGACAGCTCAACTTGTTAATATTTCACGAGCAACGGTGTCTAAGGTGATGTCGAAGTAATTCGAAGTGCAAGGCAAAACAGGTGCAAGCAGCTAGTTTCATCAAAAACGTTCCGCCAAGAACTCCACAGAGCGGGATACCATAGTCGGATTGCAGTGCACAAACCGCCCATCACACCTGGCAATGCATGTTTGCGAGTCCAGTGGTGCAAAGAGCACAGGCAATGGACTACCGAGCAGTGGAGAAATGTGATATGGTCAGATAAATTATCCTTCACCATGTTCTCGACAAATGGACGAGTGCATGTGTGACGCCAACCTATAGAACTCTACAGCCCTCAGTGCTTGAATCATACAGTGAAGGGTACTGGTGGTTCCGTAATGTTGTGGGGTGCATTTTTCTGGCATGGTTTGGGTGCACTCATTGCCTTACAAGGCAAGGTCAATGCTAATTAGTATTTAATGGTACAGAGTGATCATCTTCACTCTATGTTGCAGCATTTCTTTCTTGCGGTGGGGGGGGGGGGGGGGGGGGGGAGCATGTGTGGTCGCCCAATCGTTTGATGAGCATGACACTGATGTTATCCATACGTCATGGCCTTCTCAGTCACCAGATCTGAACCCAATCGAGCATTTATGGGATATTGTGGAATGACGCCTGAGACAGCGTTTTTTTCCACCTCCATCAACCAGGATGGTGCCGCATCCCTCCTGCAGAATTACAGAGGCTGGTAGACTCTTTGCCACGGCGCATACAGGCCGTACTGGCCGCACGTGGTGGCCCAGTGCCCTATTAAGTGACTTTACATTGATGTTTCTATTTTTTTGTCCACTACGTGTAGTTCCTCATGCACCTAGCTATCCCAAGCAGGCCAGGTCAAGCACAGCGTGGTTTTGGGATCCTCAGTGAGACAGACCTACTATATTTCTGCAACATTACAAGGGTCTTTCAAGAGAAACCTGCCCTGGTAGGTGGATAGTAACACAGAGTGGAAGTTCCATTAGACGTATTACTCAGTGTACTATTCCTATTCCACCTGTTACAATTGGCCCATTGGTGCAGCGTTTGGGGCTAGTGCAGGATGCTGGCTTTCCCATCCTCATTAGACCGCTGACTGTGTGTTTCCCAGTTGATGGTGCTCACCATTCAGAACATGAAGTGGGTAGTTCTGCCGCATCCAGACTTTCACACCAGGGATTTCCATCTATTGGGTCCCATGAAGGAGCTTCTTGGTGGTCAAATGTGCCAATCAGCATTCAAACAGTGATCTTGCCCTTGTATGTTGGCCAACTACAGAGAGTTTTTGCTGAACAAGAGCTTGATGACTGAAGTTACTGCACTGACTCTGCTCATTTCTTCTTGGACTATGGTGTGCATTGTTTTCCCAGAGCCAGACTGACAAAGTTATGTAGATATCTCTGGAGTGTCAGTCTGAGGATGAGGTATGTCTGTGCACTTAACCCCAAAGTAAAAGATATAGGTACATACCAAACATTTCAGCTCATTCCTTCAGATGTGTAATGAGTTATATGTAGGGATGTTCTGATCAACAGATTAACCAGACCGATTAATCAACTAAAGAGTTGATTACATTTTTTTTTTTTTGCAATCAAATTGTGCATTAAAAATGCATTCTGCGTAGAGAGAGAAATGTGTGCTGCTACAGTATTTAGGGAAGTGCTGATTTGAAGCACGCTCTCTCTCCTCGAAAGTGGTAGGACACTGTGGTTTTAAGCTTGTATAAAAAGGGGTGAAAGTTGTAAAAATCGTAATTGTTGTCTTGCTTTGTGCAAGGATTGCTTATAGTGTGCTACAGATGTATATGCGTACTTGAAACTGGAATGTTTATCTACGTTGATTTAAATGATTGCCAAGCATGTGTCTGTAAAGTTACTCGTATGCATTATAACCAGAGCTGTGGTAAAATCCAGCGTGGTGCATTTATCCTGTTTTAAACTGTTGATTTAGTTATAAACCTTGGAGTGTTGCTAACAATTTTGCTGTTTAGGGATTACCCCAGAGTGGTTAAACAGTAAGCGTATAACTGTGCTACTCTGGCCCTTGGGGCTTGTGACTGAGTTATCAGGTCCCTCAATCTGTTTTATTAGGGTAATAGGGTAGAAAGGTAACATTTGTTACATTTACAAAAATTATAAAAATGGTTTTAAAAAGACCAAATTCCCATTGGGCTTTTTTTTTTTTAATTATATTGATTTTTTAAGTACAGTATTACTATGCAGGACAGATGCTATAAGATTGTTACCTTTATTAAAAATGTGCACGGATTAATCTACCGGTTAATCAACTAATGCCATAAATTAACCGATCAAATTTTTTAATCGAGTTTCATGGTATCTAGATACTATATATATATATATAGTATATATATATAATATTATATATGATATATCTATATGAGTGTCTACTAGATGATAGTATTACTCACACATCATTTGAATTACCCAACCAAAGGGTAAAATTATAATGCAGTCAGCTGTGTATTGAGTTAAATTGAAGAAGTTTACCTTTAGAAAATCTGTTAGAGTATTGTTTCTCTTTGTTTTTGTCCACTTACTGAACCCATCAGCCCTAGCAGTCTATAGAGACCTGAATTTCTCAGCACACACATGATACACATAAGCCCCTTTCACTGGTGTGTTCTACCCGGGTCTGACCTTACCCGGGTCGCGACCTGGTGTCAAGTGGATCGGCTATGTGATTTCACACTGCTTTTTGAAGAAGCAGGGTTGACCTGGGTAACAGAAACAAGAACACAATGTGCGTATCAATGCCCCGGAAGCAGCTTGTTACGGACGTGTCCATCCAAGCTTCTCTGGATTGAATCGTCGTGCCAAATGTTGATTAGAGCAAATGTTTCTTCATCCCTGCTGCAGTCCGGCTCATGATGTGTCTCAATCAACAAAAATATAGCTAAGCAGAATAAACAGAAACGTTCCTTGTGGGAGTGGAACCTTCACACAAGCATGGCTTTTTGTTACTTCGTGGGCTTATGAACGCCCATCATGCATTTTGTCTCGTTCGATCTGGGGCAAAGCATGTCAACTCACGAGGTGGATCGCAGACGATCTGACACAACCCAGGTACAGTCCATGTATGTGGTTTTACACTACGTGGGATTGTGCCCCGGGTAGCCAGAACCTGGATCAGGACCCAGGTAGGAGCGCCAGTGTGAAATGGGCTATAGACACGCACATACACAGGGCAAAGTACAGGTGCTTATGTATGGTGTGGACACAGGCCATAAGACTTTTAAAAAAAAAAGAAAAGCAAACAGGAGAATAAAACCAATCAAACACAAAAGCAAACAAAATCCTACAGGGTTTCTCTACCTTACACAGTGTAAACCTGGCTTCTCAGCAGAGGACACTGAGCCAGCCACCTCCAGGAGCTCTGTTTTTTTAAAAGCTTGAACATGATGAAGATAATTGTTATAACCAGCAACCCTCCTCCTTAACATGCAGTGAAATTACATTACATTGAGTTTAGTAATATTTTAACTCAGAGCTCTCTGAAAGCACTTAAGTCTTAAAACACTAAACTTAATATTCACATATCATGTGAGAGCTCAGAAAGCTTGCCATAGTGCAAATATTAATACACATGAATAAATAAATATACTGGAATTATAGTTATATACAGTAGTTTATTTGCCATCTGAAATGTATATGACATCAGAGGCGGATCCAGACTTTCAATTACAGTGTTTACATAACAAGCACTGTTAGGCAGCAGTACAGGCAGAATCTGTTTTTCAAACCTGTTACTTCAATGTGTAAATTACACCTACCTAAGCAGGTTAAGGTAGTTTTAGTTAGGCTGCTTATTTCTCTATTTGGAACTTGAAAGGGTATTTCTTTGCTATTTGTAAAAAAAAAAAAAAAAAAAAAAAAAAAAAAAGAGTATTTTACATTATGGAGTAAACAATTTCGAAAATCTGCCACCAAGATTTTAAGCAGGGTCTGAGACACCTCCTATTAATCGACGGCCTCGGCGCTCCATTCTCTATGCTCTCGATGCTCTTACTCTTGCGTAGTCTGGTCTGCTGTGTGTTGTCGGAAGATGGAGCAGAGCATGGGGTCCCTCCAACAAGAAGCCTTAAAGAGAAAAGAAAGACTGAAAGCTCTCCGGAGTAAGCAGCTACAGGTCAGCACTTTGCCATTCTTATAATAATTGTGTTACTGTTGATGTAGTTTTATATCCCGAGTTCTGAAAAGAAGCGAGCCGGGCGTTTAGGAATTAAGTCAGACCTACCTCTAGTCCCGCAGTACAACAACAAACATGCGACCGATTCAGAAATACCGCCACGTTTTTACAGTTAATTTATATTAATCTGTCATCGATATTAAAAAAAAAGAGCTTTACATTTTGAAAAAGTTCAACACCCGGTAGAGATCAATTTTACAGTGTTTTCGGGACAGACTAGGCCTTAACACATCTTTCCGGGGTGGGTACATCATTAGCAATGTGGTCAAATAAAACAAATACAGGCAGTTTTTCATATAAATTACCTGAAATTAATATTTTAAAATGACTGGTGGCGGTAAGACAAATGACAATAACTACAGTTTTACACATTGAATTAACAGAAAGTGGTATCTAGGGTTGCCACCTCCGAGGTACAAAAATCCGGGACACCAGAACCATTGCGTGCAAAATACATATACTTACTGTATGTGTAACCACTGTCAAACGGCCCATGTGTATTATTAGTCAAATTTCACCCCAATACTATATCTTACCTATAAAGTGGGAGTACTGGCTTGTTACTAAAATAAATAAATGTACGATTTTGTGATAACTGAAAACAGTTCATAATGTAAGACATGCAACTATTGCAGAGTAAATCCGTTCACATTATTTCACGATATCATATATGTATATACAGCTTGCTAAATTTAGTGTTTTTATGAACAAAATCATTATCTGCCATATAGCTGCAGCACTAAATGCCTGGCGATGTGATAAAAAAGCATTTTGTGATTGTAGGATATGTTTGGTCTAACTAGCCAAGTTTATAGGTTACAAATTCGATGAAAATACTGCAAAAAACTTTAATGCAACTTAAAGTGAATACTGAACTATGCCCAAATACATAATTTATAGCAAAATAACAGGTCATAGTGTAATTTAAGTGATTTTGATTACTTAGTCATGTTTTGAGCAGTTTTCTGACCTTTTGAGTTTAAATGGCTGTAAAATGTGTTCCTTAGCTAGAAGTGTAAGTAGGCTCACAATATTCAGAGTATGTGTCAATTTTTTAAAATCTATTTGATCTATATCTTGCTATATCTAGGTTCTGGCAGGGTGTGGTTTTTCAAACATTCTGTTAAAATGTCAACCCACAGGTATCTATGGAAAGCTTTTTGACTTGCCTCGTATATCACATGTCATGGTTTTCAGTATTTTCATGGGTAGAAATATTGAAATATTATGCATGTGCTCCAACATAGAAATGATAGTATATTTATAGTGTAACTTTTGCCAAATTGTGTGCACTTTCATTTGCCGGCTACAGCGCCTGTCATTCTAAGTGCCTACTTTGAAATTAGCGGGATAAGGTTTAGGCAGGCTTTTGCTGTAGGTATACGGTGACAGTTATAGTTGATTTGAAAATGGGGCGCAAGAGAGTATATTTGCAGTCCAGCTGTGCTGAAGCAGGAGAGGGGCAGAGCTCAGACTGAATAAGTGCAAGGTAGTTCTGTTCAACTATCTAATGTTTTGTTACAGTGCATATTATTTTTACTCGTACATGTATGCTATAGGACTGTGTAGTACACTTTTTCAAAGGTTTATTTGAGACCATTTTTAAATGTGTGTAGGATCTTAGCTCTGCTGTTACCAAACGTTATTTCAATTAGAATGTTAGTAACCACGGTTTTGTTGCATTTTGAACATCAAGGGGTTTCGCTAAATGAGACGTTTCTCAATGGCATAAAAAGCCTTTTTTTTTTTTTTTTTTTTAATAAAAGCACAAAAGTTGTTGAATTGAAAAATAAAGATCTAAAGTCATAAATTCTTTCTAAAATGTTGAAATTAATCGTCGAATTCGCAATAGTAGCAGGCCTAATTATCTTGTTAAGATAATACTATGATTTTTTTGAGTTTTACTGACCGGTGGAGGGAGGCTTTCCCTCCGGGGGCGGGGGGGGGGGTTTATACTTTTGTCGTTTTCTAGAAAGAGTTAAATTGCCTTTCTTTCTCAATTTTAATTGAAAAATTTGGAAAAATAACGAATATGCTTAGTGTATAACGTCACCTGTTGTCTGTGGGTACATTTTTAAATTCACAATTTTTTTTTGGGGGGGGGATATTGTAATTGCGCTTTTTGATATTTTTATTGCTTTATTTGAATTGTACTATGTGTACTCTCATGCACTAGTTTGGCTAGTTTGACGTTGCTTGCAAACAGTGATTGGCGTGTGCTGGGAACAAGTGGAGATTAGAAACAAAGCACACAATGTTTTTATAAGCAAATGTTTGAATTAAGAAGCTCAAAGTATGTTTATAACTTATATGATTATTCTGTTTTTCATTAATTTTTATTTT
This sequence comes from Polyodon spathula, assembly GCF_017654505.1. Classification (NCBI taxonomy): domain Eukaryota; kingdom Metazoa; phylum Chordata; class Actinopteri; order Acipenseriformes; family Polyodontidae; genus Polyodon; species Polyodon spathula. Next base: position 58,659,769 of record NC_054537.1, read on the forward strand.
CAGTAAACTCAAAATTACTATGGTGACTAATGTTTTGTTTTCAGTGTAAATAAATTATATTCCAGAGATTCAGGGAGCTCAGCAAAATCAAATCATGTATTTTTCAAGAATGCAGTTTTAGGAATGTGTTTCTACAGTGCTTAAAAAAACTTAGAACATGGTTTGAGAAAGACTCTTTAAAAGCCAAATAATGATTTACTTGTGAACCGTGCTGACATTAGTTATTCCTTATAAAACTTGGATTTGTAGCTGGACTGGGGGTGTGTTTACACTAACTTGCCACCCCATGCCACCCACAGACAAAAACTGCAGTGGAGGGATGATATTTGAGGAAACCACCCTTGTTGCCAATGTTGAGGCATTCAAAAAGATGGTCCAAGACACAGGAGCTGAGTTCAATGCTTTACTTATAACAAGGAGTTGCAGTGGACAAAATACACCATGTAACAAATTTTAAGTGTTATTTCCTAATTGCTTATGCCTCAAAAGTATTTTACTCCCCACAAACTTTGCTTTTGTGACCAGAACAGTGATATTTTGAAATTTACCTATTTTCCAGAACATTCTAGATAGATTCAGTGCTGAGTAAACTTGGAGTAACTTCTAGAACGTTCTAGAACTTTCCAGTAATATAAATAGTAGTATAAATACAGGGGCCTTAAGCCCACCAGTTCAGTTTAGTTCCAGCTGCCTAAGTGGATACATATCTGCATTTTTCTGAGATGGCATCAAGAGGCTGCAAGCATCCGGCAGACGCATTTTGCTACGTCTGTGGCCAATTTATCAAGACGAGCGAAAAAATACTCCATGGAAGCATCTGCTAAGATGTGTGAGGCCTACAAGACATATTTCGGCATGCCTGTTGGGGATCAAGACAAACCCTGGGCACCTCATTTCACCTGCGAGCACTGCAAAAAAACTCTGGAAGGTAAGATGGACAATTGTTGCTTGGAATTTTGTTATAAAATTTGTAAAAAATTTTAAAATCGTAAAAGTTTTTAATTTTAAAATGTTTTACAATTTTCAATGTTATTGAAAAAATATATCATATATGAAAAATGTTGCGAGAATCTCTTACACATTAGTTATGGGTGAAATAAATTTATTTTTGTAGGATGGTACAGAGGGGAAAAGAGAGCCATGAAGTTCTCTATCCCAAGAATTTGGCGGGAACCCACCGACCACTCAAGCAACTGCTACTTCTGCATGGTGGACCCTTCCAAACGTAGGACTGGCAAGAATGCACCTGCTATCACGTATCCGGACCTTCCTTCATCCATCGCCCCGGTGCCACACTGCCATGAGCTCCCCGTACCCACTCCTCCGGAGAGAGAGCAGCCGTCTTTAGAAGAGAGCAGCAAGTCAGAGAGCGAGGAAGACGTTGTACATCCAGATGACAATTTCAGAGGTGGAGCTGTCCTGGTTACAAAAGCAAAGTTTGTGGGGAATAATAGCCATTTTCTATTCTTTTGAGGCATACTCAATTAGGAAATAACACTTACTACCCAGGAACAAAAATTGTGTTACATAGTGATATCAACTGGCTTGCACCAGAAGCACCTGCCAGTGTAAGGCCAGTAACCTTTCATGTACTGAATCTTGTCATAGCATGGTGTCAGAGGAGTGCCATAACCCATTCAATATACAGGATGATGAACAGCATTGTTTATACTCGTGATGAGGAGGAAGGTTAATGCGAAAAGGAATCTCTGGTGCTTTTATGGAGCAACAGTAGCGTGCTTTCTATATCCAGCACATTGAATTCTTATCAAATTATTATGTATTAAATAACACGTTATGTAATATAAATCTCTGAGTCATCTTTTAATATTCATCTGGAGTTAATTACAGGCTGGTTGTAATGGTATTTTTTATTTTGTTTTGCAATGGGAGACACTTTCTTCTGATAGTACCTTTAGTATTGTATGACTGTAGGTGCGAGACTGGTAAGGCATAATGCTAATATTATTGGCTACACCTATCCCAGTGCACAGTGGCTAAACAGACATTTGGTGGGTTTTAGAGGTTGTGTGACTGGTGTGCAGTTGTCTGATTCTAATAACTGATTGTGTGTTTTGCTTATTAGACCACGAGTGTCTGGGCAATGGTAGGAAGCAGTGCTTCCTTGCTGCAGGGACGGTGATAAGGATGGGCTAGCTGTTCAGCCTTGTGATTAGCAGGGTCAGCAGTGTTTCTTTAAATAGCATCATTTCTGGGTTTGTAGCGTCATTGTAAAAGTGTAGATTTTTGTTAAAACTGCAGTTAAATGTATAGGTTGTTGCTGTATGTATGCAGGCCTATTTATTAGTACCAGGGTCACTGGAAACTGGTAGGCCATGAAAAAAGTAGCTATTGCATGTGTACATTTCTGAATTTAAAGGGAGGGTTAGTTGGAAATGAAATTAATGTTACAGGACCGAAATGCCTTTAGTTGTTTTTCAGATACAAAAACGAAGTACAGACATTGGTTATATATTTTTTGTTTAAAAATGACATATGTCATGTCATCTTAGCTATCTAGGTGTAAAGTAAATTCATGTTTTAATTTTTTTTTTATCGTCAATTGCTTACATTTTGTTTTTCATTCTCTAACAAATGGCTGTATTTGAATGTTTAATTAAATGTGTTTTTAGCAAAAAAATACATATGCAATTTTAAAAACAAAATGTTTTGTTATTTGTGTGTGGTTGAATTCACTCCTTGACAAACATTTACTCTTTGCTTCAAATATGTTGTAGCAACCATACTGTAACTGTAAGCAAGTACTTCAGTGTTTATGTAGAATGCCTTAAACAAAGTTACCACGGTAAATTTGCACAGTGATTTTGCAGTTTTCCACTAGTTCTTCCGTGCATTTACCATGTTTTAATATGCTGCACCACACCTCATAATATGTATAGTTTGCATGCATTTTTCTATGGTAAATGTTTAATAGCTGAACTGTTATTGTGATTAGGGTTCAGTAAATAATAATTCAGCAGGGGTGAGTAGCACTGCAGATGAAACGTGATAATTAACCACTTCTGTGCTGCCTAATGTATCGGTTGCATCCTCAAAAACACTTGCTCAGTCCTGCCTAACGTAAGAAATACGTCCTAATTAATTGTTTTAGCTCTTTCTAGCTCTGGCCAGCGCTATGATTAAGCGCTGTGTTACCAGCTTGTGTTTCGTGGAATTAGCTTTGAAGTGATACACCTGCATTTCTTTGCGCTGTACTGCATTCTCTTGTGTTGATGTGACGATACAGAAAGACCCTTCTACTTCTGAGGTTGTCATGTCGAAATTATTGAAACTTCTCACTTGCTTGTGGGGAGGCACGTCAAACATTTGACCAAAGATACTCATAAGAACATAAGAAAGTTTACAAATGAGAGGAGGCCATCCGGCCCATCTTGCTCGTTTGGTTGTTAGTAGCTTATTGATCCCAGAATCTCATCAAGCAGCTTCTTGAAGGATCCCAGGGTGGCAGCTTCAACAACATTACTGGGGAGTTGATTCCAGACCCTCACAATTCTCTGTGTAAAAAAGTGCCTCCTATTTTCTGTTCTGAATGCCCCTTTGTCTAATCTCCATTTGTGACCCCTGGTCCTTGTTTCTTTTTTCAGGCTGAAAAGGTCCCTTGGGTCGACACTGTCAATACCTTTTAGAATTTTGAATGCTTGAATTAGGTTGCCACGTAGTCTTCTTTGTTCAAGACTGAACAGATTCAATTCTTTTAGCCTGTCTGCATATGACATGCCTTTTAAGCCTGGAATAATTCTGGTCGCTCTTCTTTGCACTCTTTCTAGAGCAGCAATATCTTTTTTATAGCGAGGTGACCAGAACTGCACACAATATTCAAGATGAGGTCTTACTAATACATTGTACAGTTTTAACATTACTTCCCTTGATTTAAATTCAACACTTTTCACAATGTATCCGAGCATCTTGTTAGCCTTTTTTATAGCTTCCCCACATTGTCTAGATGAAGACATTGAGTCAACAAAAACTCCTAGGTCTTTTTCATAGATTCCTTCTCCAATTTCAGTATCTCCCATATGATATTTATAATGTACATTTTTATTTCCTGCGTGCAGTACCTTACACTTTTCTCTATTAAATGTCATTTGCCATGTGTCTGCCCAGTTCTGAATCTTGTCTAGATCATTTTGAATGACCTTTGCTGCTGCAACAGTGTTTGCCACTCCTCCTACTTTTGTGTCATCTGCAAATGTAACAAGTTTGCTTACTATACCAGAATCTAAATCATTAATGTAGATTAGGAATAGCAGAGGACCTAATACTGATCCCTGTGGTACACCACTGGTTACCACACTCCATTCTGAGGTTTTTCCTCTAATCAGTACTTTCTGTTTTCTACATGTTAACCACTCCCTAATCCATGTACATGTGTTTCCTTGAATCCCTACTGCGTTCAGTTTGAGAATTAATCTTTTGTGCGGGACTTTGTCAAAAGCTTTCTGGAAATCTAAATAAACCATGTCATATGCTTTGCAATTATCCATTATCGATGTTGCATCCTCAAAAAAATCAAAAAAAAATCAAGCAAGTTAGTTAGACACGATCTCCCTTTCCTAAAACCATATTGACTGTCTCCCAGGATTTCCATTTTGGATCTTATTATAGTTTCCATAAGTTTGCATATAATAGAAGTCAGGCTTACTGGTCTGTAGTTACCTGGTTCAGTTTTGTTTTCCTTTTTGTGGATCGGTATTACGTTTGCAATTTTCCAGTCTGTCGGTACCACCCCTGTGTCAAGAGACTGCTGCATGATCTTGGTTAGCGGTTTGTAAATAACTTCTTTCTTTTCTTTGAGTACTACTGGGAGGATCTCATCCGGCCCAGGGGATTTGTTTATTTTAAGAGCTCCTAGTCCCTTTAACACTTCTGCCTCAGTTATGCTAAAGTTATTTAAAACTGGATAGGAACTGGATGACATGTGGGGCATGTTGTCAGTATCTTCCTTTGTAAAAACTTGTGAAAAGTAATCCTTTGTTTTTTTTCTTGTCGTGTTTGCTTTTTTTATTTTTCCCTTCCTTTGTTTCTTATCATGTTTTTCTTTTTTTTTTCTTATAATAAATTAATAATTTTTAAAAAATTTAAAGTATTTTTATATAATATTTATTTTATTAAAAATTTTTATTTAAAATTTATAATTAATATTTTTATTTTTTAATATTTCAGAGTTTTTTTAAAATTATAATTATATTTAAATTTTTTTATTTATTATAATTAAAATATTTTGTATTAAAAGAATATTTTTAAAATAAATTTTTTATTTAATAAAATTGTTTAAAATTATTTTGCTATTTTTTTTTTTTTCTTTCCTCTAGATTTTGTAATTTGTATCTCTTAAACATTTAATCCTCCTCTTTGAATGTTCTCTTCCTCTTGTAATATTGGAAAAACATTTTGGAAAAGGTTTTAGCCCCCTTAGCAATGTTCAATAATCTTAAAAATATTTAAAATTAATATTAAATTTGTTAATTTAGTTTTTTAAATAAAAATTTTGATTTATAATTCATTAATTTTTTATTTATTTAATTAATAATTATATAAAATATTTTATTAATTAAAAATATTTTATATATAAATTTATTTTATAATATAACAATTTATAAATATTAATAAATTAATTAATAAAATGTACTAAAAAAAATTTTATATATATTTGCTAAATATTTTTCTTTTTAAAACTCTTTTTATATTTTTAATATTTTTTTTTTATAATAATTAAATATATTAAATTTTTTAGGTATTCTTTTTTATAATTAATTGTAATATTTGCTATTTTTTATTTAAATTTTTTGATCTATGATTTTGCCATTTGTATCTCTTAAACTTTTAATCTCCTCTTTGAATGTTCTCTTGCTGTTGTAATTTTGGAAAAACATTTTGGAATTGGTTTTAGCTCCCTTAGCAATGTTCATTTCTATTTCTCTCTTGGCCTTTCTAACTTCCTTTTTGACTTGCGTTTGCAGTTCCGTGTACTCTTTCTGCTTACTTTCTTTTTGGTTCTTTTTTAATGCTCTGTAAAGTGCCTTTTTTCGCTGAATATTTTTTTAATTGATCTATTAAACCATTTTGGCAATTTAGTTTTACATTTAGATTTGTCTACTTTAGGGATGTAATTGTTTTGCGCCTCTAGTACTACATTTTTGAAGAACAACCATCCTTCTGTGGGTGTTTTCTCTATTTTACTCCAATCTACTTCTGTTAGTCTGTTTCATACCTTCATAGTTTGCTTTTCTAAAATTGTAAACCTTAGCTTTAGTCATTACTTTTGGGGTTTTAAAGAACACTTCAAATGAGACCATGTTGTGGTCTGAGTTTGCTAGTGGTTTTCTGACCTCTGTTTTAGTTATTCTGTCTTCGTTATTTGAAAAGACTAAATCAAGGCATGCCTCCCCTCTAGTCGGTGCCTTGACAGATTGTGTTAGGAAGCAGTCATTTGTCATTTCCACCATTTCAATTTCATCCGTCGTGCTACCCACCGGCTGTTCCCATTTTATTTGGGGGAAGTTGAAATCCCCCATTAGTATGGCTTTTCCTTTGCTACACCCATTTCTAATGTCATTGTATAACAGATCTATGACTGACTGTATGATGTGGTGTCATTTTCTTTTCTCCGGTGATGTTTTGAGGTCAGCGATCAGAGGCGCAAAGGAACCACATGTTTTTTTGTTACAGTTCCTGTGGTTGAGTTAGTGTTGGAGAGAAACAAGTTCAGCTAATTTTTTGATTGATCTTCTTATGTAAAATATACTTTTCTGATCAATTTAATTATTTTTAGTTTTATATTTGATATAATTTTTGTCTACCATCCCCCATTTGTATTTTTGTTTATAATAATTCACAATTTACCTTTATTCAAAAGGTATCTGATTTTTCTACATTTGAAAAGAAGTTCGATTTAGATTAGTAATTATTATTTTTTTTTTTTTCTTCTGGGTCTTTCTTTCCCCCACCCCTTAAACCTTTCAGGATAACTTTTTTTTTTTTTTTTTTTTTTTTAAATAAAAATAATTGATTATAATTGTTGGTTTCATTATATTGTGTCCATGTCCATTTAAAAAAAAATAAAAAATACAACAATACATGGGAGCCCAGATGCTGGAGCTGTACAATTCTGCAAGGAAGACCGTGGCTTGGTATAAGAAGCTTGGCATGTACATGGTCCAGATCTCATTGTGCAATACCTACATAGTGTACCTAAGTACAGCACCAGAGCCTCAGCTCACATGTCTTCCATTTCAGACCTCTGTGATCTCTTTTGTTTAATACACAAGGAGTACCAGAGTCTGACAGATCAGAAACCGTGGCAAAGCTCAGTTAACAGCATTTTATTCAAACATTGCCACAGTCCGGGAGAAAAGCCTAACCTTAAAAATTGTGCCAGGTATGTTCCTGCAAGGGCATACAGAGAGATACGTGGTACTACTGTCCACGTTGTCCCTCTCGGCCAGACCTCTGTTTGGAGGAGTGTTTTGAAAACCGATGTAACCAAAGGTAGTAAAAAACTTAATTGCCTTAATTACAACATTACGTCAGTGTGTGCTGCCGGGGAACTATTGTTTGGTCACCAGACCTAGAAATACAATAAAATATTTCTAAAATCTGGATTACAATTATCTCTGTCTGCTTCTTCCACGCACTGCATCACCCCTGCACCTGTCTGCAATAAACCACTTTCCCACAAGACTACAGGTCCAAAAGAATTGGAAAGACCCAAGCATACAAACGGTGGTTATGCATAAACAGAAAATCTATTATACAGCATTAATATAACTAAAAATTTGCAAGAATAAAAAATATGTTAGAAATAAATTCCCCCTTCCCATCATGAGCCATAACAACCGTTATTTTTATACTTTAAAGTATAACATCAAAGGTTTGAGATGGCGCTTTTGAAGAGTAGATGATAATAATAATAGGTGATAGGTAAACAGAGTCTGATAATCGATAATCTCTAGTTAAACCAGTGGTCCTCAAAGTAATTTGGGCACGGGCATAAACTGATCTTACTTGGCTGTTTGCGGGCACGCTGACTATTTCATAGGTTCTTATCTTAAACTCTGCCTCGCTACATACACTGTGTGTGTGTGTGTGTGTGTGTGTGTGTGTGTGTGTGTGTGTGTAATTTTATGTATATATATATATATATATATATATATATATATATATATATATATATATATATATATATATATATATAATTTTAGCTGGAGTTATTCTTCTTGGCTAACTCTGATAAAGCAAAGTCTCAGGCAGTAATTGTGCGTGCTGAGCTTAAATAGCATGTTTACACAGATAACCATGAATAAACTAAAATAAAAGAGGAGAGATAGCACCTTGCTTTGTTTAAATTTGACAAATTTGTCAACACTACTGTTTTAAAGATCGCTCATCTCCAGTACAATTATTCAGAGAAAGTGGGTTTGTAACTAAATATACTACGGTGTTTCCCTTGTCTGGTGAAATAAAAAAAAAATATATAGATATAGTAGAGAATTAAATTCTACATACTGAAATGTATTAATTTTTCTCAGTAACAGTCGGTGAAATTTCAGTGCTTACCTGGCATATTAACACTCCACCTCTGCTCACGAATGATTGGACATCTGTCAGATCTTTAACTTTAACTTTGGCTATTCACTCGCCTTCAATTTTCATGCAGAATACCGTGAATGGCCTTCGCTTGCTCTGCTTATGATTGGACAGCTGCGTAAAACTTGGCAGATATTTGACTTTCCTATTGGTTAAACTTACTGTTAGTACCTGTAACTGAAACAGACACAGTTTATGTCCCACCCAGCTAGCTTATGATTGGGCTACCGCAGAGACAATGCAGATATTAATTTGGTTGATCGTATCGCAGAAGCCCTTAAGGAAAAAAAAAAAGTAAAAATATGTTGTACGTACAAGCACAGCATAAGCGAGCAGCACTGTCAACAGACTGCTGTGACGCTTTTGTTGGAAAACGTGTTTAAAACTTTATTTATTTTTCCACGCTATGACCCGCCAGAAATGTGTTCATGACCCATAATTTAAGAACAGCCTAGGCATGAATTTGCCCGCGGGCACCACTTTGAGGACCACCGAGTTAAAACAACAAATCTTGTACAGTAAATATTTGTATTCATGTCACTTGACTTGAATTTCAAGAAAGTCCAGTAAAATGTAAAACAGGCTGAACTTTACAATTCATCCCACATTGACGAGATAACACTCCCGTTTAGATGTACAGTCAGGGACAAGAGGCACACATATACAAGAAAGGTCAGCTTTCACTATAGACGTTGCTAAACTGTATTTATGAAGCACTTGTCTTATGGACCACCAAGTACATTGGAAGCACTTGTCCGTCCAAATATTCACGTCAAACCCTGTCCTTGGACAAGAATAGAACACGAAAACCTTCTTGTGTGATGGGGCATTAAGGGGGATAGAATTCTTTAAATTCTTCCCAGGGATAATATTAAACTGAGGCTGTTGGCTAATGTACAAGGGAGGGTTTGTTGATTTTAACATTTACTATGATGTAATCTTTGAGGTAATGTATAAGAAACACACAGCTCAGAGTCGTCCTGAGATGTTTCTGGCACTGGGTGTTAAGTGTGTAGAGGTCTCATGTTCATGATTTGAAACACAAACTAGCCCTGCATCCCATTTACCTGATCTCATTTTATTATAAATGAGTCGTACACATGTCCCTCTGTCATTTATCACAATTTTACTGTAGTTTTTTTTTTTTTTAACATACAACAAGCCCAAATCAGTCCTATGGCCTTAATAGGCAATTCTAGCTGATTTCCGTGTACAGTAAAGAAATAATCTGCCATTTACCAGATCTGATTTTATTATAAATGTGTTGTGCACATGTCCCTCTGTCATGTCTCACAGAGGTAATTGAGGTAATGTGTACAAACAACACCTGTTTATTCTAGAACCATACATAGCTCTACTGTAGCAAAAGATGAGTAGGGGTAATACCACACTTTGCCTTATGCAAGGCAGCAATGTGTGGGTGAGGGGTTAATAAGACAGCTTTACACATTGATTTGGTGAGGAGTGAGAACACAGCTTTTAAAGGTACCCTGGACTTTTATATATATATATATATATATATATATATATATATATATAATGGGCAAGTGCACCATTAACTGAATGGAAACATCAGGGAAACTTTGCACAAAGGATTACTAAATTCAAGGTACTGCAACGGTGAAGTAATGGGTCGGGACTGATTATTTCAGTGAATGGTTTAGTGGTGGTGTCCATGTATGATTGTCCAGCGGGACCTTTGTTCAGAGTGAATTTGTTTTCTAGTGAGCAACGTGCAGAGCTGGAAGGGCAGCTTAGCACAGCCTTTCCACACAGGCAGCGACAGCGCCCAGCGACAGTCACAACCAGACAAGCTTGCTTTTATCAGCCTTCTATTTCTCTTTGACCCTATAAAAAAACATTCTTTATCTGCCTGTTCTGGGCATGCCCTCCCCGTGGGCTCACACTAGGTTAGAGCAGAGAAGGAGGGTGACTGAGAAAGACTGTCAGCCAGGAATTCAAGGAGGTGCTACACCTCTGTCCACCCTGGCGTGTCTTCTCTGTCTTTTATCTTCACCTTTCTCACAGTGAAAGTTTTACAGAACGGCCACCTAATAGTAGAATTGATTGGCCTAATCATGAAAATAGGGTGTTGTCACCACAGCGGTTTATTTTTTCTGCATTTAAGCAGAACCTTTTGAAATAAATCAAACTATTACATGTATTACATTATTTTTCACAGTCTGTTTTTGTGAACAGTTCTTAGGGCTGTTAATGAAACTGCCAATAGTCCAGAAAAAAAATAGACAAAACAAAACATATTTTCAAAACATACAAACTTTGCGAATAGAGCCCTAAGGTGCCTGGACAGACTGTGGCAGTAAATGTCTGAGTGTGTGTCTCCCTGCTGGGATGAACTGGTTCACGTTAAGCACTGAGAGTGCCTGATTAAGGTGAGGATTGGCTTGGCTTGTCTGTGACACAGGCTGGCGAGCCCCATTGTCAGGGAGAGCTATCATGAAGCTGTTGTTCCTCTGCAGGTTTCAGGTTCAGTTTGTGCTGTGTGGAGGATAGGGTTTCCTTTCTTTTTATTTTAATATTTTAGGCTTTTAAGACATACAAATATTAACTGTAATACTTTTCAAACACAACTGCTGGTTTTATATGTTCTAGTTTTTTGTTTGTTCCTATGAATGCCTGACTGGCTTTCACCTCCTGAATGGCTTGTTGGATTGAAAATATGCATGCGCCTTTGTAATGGTGGGGGAACAAAACAGGCACATTTAGAGATTTTTATTATAAACTGTTCCCTCAAACATACCAAAGAACTCACCGCTGTCTCCACAGATCTATGTTTCTTGTTATTTGTTGACATTTGCTTATGGCAAGCACACTGTAAGCTGATGTTTTGAAAGTAACAAGTATGCAGTCCAATACTTACCATGTTTAGGGATAGAATTAAGACTCCTATTGCATAGCAACGTTAAAAACAGACAATCTGTTTTGACTAAATGTTTTGAATTCCTGGTGTAAAAATAGAGAGATGGATGGTGTGTTTTGAGACCCTGACTGCTCTCTGGGTTTAATGAATGATTCTGGTCTCTAAAGAGATGGGTCCGTACCTTGAACAGCAAGATTAAAATGAGATACACTCCATTAGCCACAGTCCTCCAGTGTCAGGAGGTCAGATGTTCTTGAAGTGTGTGTGTGTGTGTGTGTGTGTGTGTGAGGTAACCTTTTTGTACTGTCCAGAATTCTCTATTGGAAGACGTGTTTTATAACCACTACTGGAGGTACCTGTAAACTTTTATGCAGTTTAATGCATTTGTTTTGAAGACAGCTGATCTTTCAAGCTATGTTAAACCAGTCTTCCCTGTAACCAGGCTTATTGAAAGCTACTGCTTGTTGTTTTACAGAACAGAGACCCGGAGGATGGCGAGCCCGAGAATAAGCGTTCTGTTGAAGAGATTGAGGAAGTGAAGCACAGGTGAGCTGCTTCTCTCTGAGATAACCTCAGTCAGTCAAAATGAGGCGATGCACTTAGTATTATTGTTTTACACTGTGGTTATTTAGTCTTCAGTGTTAGGCACGTCATTTATTAATCGTTATCTGTTTGTTCAGAAAAAAACTAATTTCCTTATTTCTTAAAACAAAAAACAAATGTAGCTTGTTATATTACTCGTTATATTTTTCTCTTGTCTTGTCCTGTGAAATAGTTGTTGTGACTGTTTACTTTTTTTAATTGTATGTCCTGGTAATGAATTTATTAAATGTGTCAAACAGGCTTTTTAAATGTTTGTAGTAAAACAAACAACTCAATGCACTGGATATAGCAAATAGTAAATTGTAATCATTACAATACATGTGACTTTGCAGAAGTCATGTGGAGTGAAAAAACAAAAGGAACATAAAGGTATTTTATAAGAGAATAGCGAGTGGTAGTTGGAAAAAATTATAATGTATATAAAATATTGTTACATAAATGACTTAACGTAAGAGATACACAGATATATTTTTTAGATACATATTATATATCTATGCATCAATTTTATACTGCAGTATTTTTCATATGCATGCAATCAATGTTCTTCAAAGCATACATTCAATTAAACTATTTGAAACATTTTGTTTATAAATCTATATAGTCCTTGTTGTATCTCATCAAAAGGATCTTAGGTTACTGAAGAAGTTGTTTATGTACCTGTTGGGATCTCTGTTATGACTTTTTATTAAGCTCACTCTACTCACGTTCTGTCTGTGACTGTCGTAAGCCCAGCTGATAGTGTTTCTGGTTTGAAGGCGTGTCATGCTGACTGAAAATACAATAGAGAGCAGTTCACATTTATTGTTACAACTGAACTGAAATGTACTTTGGCTTTTAAATATATTAGTATTAATATTACTCCCATCAGAGGGCTCCCGTGTGGCACATCCGGTAAAGGCACCCTATCGCCTGGACGTCGCCCGTTCCAGTCCAGGCTATTCCACTGCCGGCCATGGACGGCAGCTCCCAGGGGGCGGTGCACAATTGGCTGAGCACACTCTTAAACTTAGGGCAGACGTTCAGGAGGACATAAAGATGTTTCGGACGCTTGTAAGTGGGTCATTCGTGCACTGGGCATGCAACATATCCAGATGACTTTTAAACAATTTGAGAAAATCACACAGACTCATTTAATGTTAAGTTTTAACAAATCAGAGTAGTATCAGTACTCCTTTGGTTTATTAAATGCTTAAAAATGGATTGAGTAGTTAGACTGCTTTGGATCCCTGCTAATAGGCAGCCTGGGCATTTCCAGTGCCTTTACAGATTTAACAGCATTAGTACTTCAATACAGTAATACAAATATTGTTATTATATTTAGCTCTTAAATTGCTATAAAATGCAAAAAGCTAAGAAACGCCCACCGCTAAATTCTAGAACATTCCGTATATATCACTCTCTAAAGACTAAAATATAATTTCTATACCTTATAGCAATGCATCAGTATAAAGCGATATTAAATTAAAATATATGCTTACCTTCCAGTGTATGGAAGTGTAGTGTAAGATATACTGAAAAATAAGAACTGTCTTCAAAAGTCAGAGACTTGTGAATATGACCAAACAACAATCTATTTTTCAGAGATCCTCAGAGCATGGACCACACAACTTGTAGTTAGCAAGTTGTGCGATGCTTGACTGGGGTTTTACCATGTTGTTTTTATAGGATTTTCCCTCCATTGAATACATCAGAAGTCCCAATTAAATCTGATCATCAGTCTGCCTTGACAGTTCCTGTCTTTTGAGTTTTGATATTTTCTAGAAGGATCCGGTCAACCCTGTTTTCAAAATTAATTGAATGTGAGCTCATGGTTCACTGTCTTCCACGCCTCCTTTCCCTAAAAATTAGGTGAACTGGAGTTCACAGGGTCCTTGCTACCAAATACAATACAAGTGTATGAGAGATGTTTTAACATGTAACACCAGATCTGTTTAATTCCATTAACCTCTTAGCTGTAAATTGTTATCTTTTCAGTGTGTTGTCAATGGGTCAGTTTTAACTTCATATACAAATGTGTGTTAACAAAGTAGAGAACAATGTAGGGGTTTATCACAGGCCTTTGAATAAGCATAGAGTAGTCAGTTCACTTGTTTCCATTTAAATTTAAGCTATAATAAAACATGTTAAATATAATAGCCTTATGTTAACTTGTACCCTGCTTGGACTAAAACTGACCTCTCTCTCTTTCTAAAAGTTGCCTGCACAAGCAGGTTTCAGACACCTTGTTTGCTTGCCAAGGTCAGTGTTTTAATTAGTATGAAACTCCACTGTAAGCACTTTTCCAAATTCACCGCATTGTCATGTTTTGACCCAATTCAAGAGACGCCTCCTCCAGTATCTTTTTAGATAATAGAAAAAAACGCTTACATCCTAATTTTTGTAACTCGGCTCTCATTTTCTTATCATATAATGAGATACATACTACAAAAGATTTAGAAGTGAGTAGTTTTTCGAGATTTACAATTATACTGTAAATACAGTATAATTTTTATATAATTCCCACAGAATTCAGTGTATTCAAATGATGTGTGAAATAAAGTATTGCCTACAGTGTCACATTACAACAGTAACACAAGTACTAGCATAATCATGCTCTACATAGACCTTAAAAAACAGTAAAGATTAAATTAACTACTTCTGGATTCATGTTGCTGTGTATGACACTGTCCATGGCATTGGCAGAGTTCGTTACTATGACGGTTGCATTTCCGGTCACACTGTCAGCACACAATACTTTGATTTGAAATATTGATAGCTACCGTCTACGAGACAAATGCTAAAACCAGACAAAAAACATGAAGCAAAGCACTGATGATGCTAGGAAAATATAAGATTCAACCAAAATTAGTGCACGGGATCTTGCTCAACAATTTCCAGACGATTTATATGAAGACTGGGTATGCTTTTCTATTTATACATTCTGTCAGCACTCGATCGATCACCTTCGGAAGCAGAGTGTTGGAACACATGAAATCTCAAGCACACAAAGCAAAAAGTCAAGCAGGTAACAGTACACAATGTTATTTATTATTATTATTTTTATTATTATTATTATTAAGTGTGTTTCCATTTTGCACTGTAGACGTGGATAGCATTAAGATTGGTATTAAGAGAACACAAAATCATGGATCAGCTAATGTCCAGTTTCGAATGTATACATTATGTCAGGCATAAATTGTATGAATCACATTAGTGTAGTTACTGTACAAAAACATTGAATGTTATTTGGTGGGGGTTAAACTGAGTTCTCTATTTATAATAAATTAAATATTAAATGCATTTGTGTCAGAGCAGAGCTCTGCCCTTTATAAATTGGCAGGGAAGGGGTTAAATTCACCTACCTGCCTGGGTTTATTGTGTTCAGGTGGCTGGGGTTGATTAGCATAATTAACGATCAATCAGCACCCAGCCACCTGACATAAAAGGAGGCCTCAGCTTCTCATTAGGGAGAGGAGGGAGCTGAGGAAGCAAGCTGGTGTTTGTGCTTGCTGGGTTTTTTTGGTTTGCTGTTTTGTGTTTTCTGATCAAGTGAAAGCATCGCCCAGCCTGGAAACCTTTATTTTTGTAAGTTTTGCTTTGTGTCTTTCTATTTGTGTTTTAAATCCCTTTGTTTTGGCCCTTGTGCCCTTTTATTTTGTGTTATTTATAATAAAAGTATTTTTTTTTGAACTGCAGTCTGTCTCTGGGCCTCTGTCCACTCGCCAGCCTGTCGCAGCATTGTTTACATTTAGTTAAACATGCAAAGCTTTTTTTCTGACACTACTTGATATTTAATGGGTTTAGCTGATAGTTTCAGCCAAATGTTTTTTTTTTTTTTTTTTATATATTATGAAACACTGCCTTAATAAATATTGTAGTTTCAGAAAGTGTGGGGAAATTATTATTATTATTATTTTGTTTATTATTACCCCAAAAATGTGACATGCTGGTAGTAAAAATAAAAAACAGCAGCAATGTGACAGGGGTTAATAAACAGCAAATAAGTACATTGCAGTATGTTTCATATTACTTTTATACATAAAACAAAGTAGCCTTTTACATAAAATCAATTATATTAATTAACCCAGATTTTCTGCAGAATTTGGAAAAATTCCCCCATTTATTACCAAGTATAAAGTGGGGTGCTGTGCTATAAAGAAACACCTACTGATTGAAGTACAAGAATTGTGTCCATTAGCAGGGATGTCTTTAGGTGTATAATGTATGGGCAATGCATCATCGCTATTGACGGGTGGCCTTTATTTACAAAAACAAACAAAAGAATCTTAAATCAGGGTTGTCTTTGCTTTTTCTTATTGTCTATGTGCTGCTGCCCTCTGCTGGTGAAATGTGGTTTTTTAAAAAGCCATGCCTCAGTACCTCATGGTTCCATCATGATAACAATACACTATAGGGGTCTACAGGTGCATACTGTAACCGTTGTTTTCCACACTGCAGCCCAGCACTTTAACCACTGAGCTTCTCAAACCCACTGACTTCCACACTGCAGGCCAGTACTCCAGCCACCGCGCCACTCTGGCACACAGCTGAAGTCTCTGTTTTGTACACAGTGACATGGGAATACATTCCAGAAGTGCTGTGTTTATCTTCCAGCTCCCCAACATGATGTATGGGTGCACTGTGTTGTGTCTTTTTCAGTCATGCAAATTCCATTGAGGGTTATTGCAACCTAAACTATAATGCTTAATAAAAAGTGTCCTTGCAGCATGTATGTACACTTGCATGCTCAATTCCAAAGAGAGTTTTCTTAGACAGGTATTGCAGTGGTAACGCAGATTTCAGAGGGCCATTCAACCACAGGTTTGTTAGGTATGATTAAATGATGAAGCACTTTAAGACCTGGCCTCCAGATTATTGAAAAGGGCATGGTTAGAACAAAGAGCTGGACTGGAAAGACTCTGGTCTCGTAGCAGTTATTCACTGGCTGTCTATAAACAGTCTCTTTGTTTTTCAGGGAGCTAAAGCTGCGGAACTACACTCCAGAGGATGAGGAGCTCCGGGAGAGACAGGTGCCCAAAGCAAAGCCGGCCTCAGGTGGGTGCAGCGTCCCCACCATACCATACCAAATCAGCAGGTGGAATGCTTTGTCAGAATTTCAGATTCTTTTGAGATGTTCTTCTCTTAATGTTCTGTGTTTGACTTGTTCTTTGCCTTTGTGACCTACTGTAACTAGCAGCATTCACATGGCTGCAACCTTAGTCTAATGTGTCAAAGACTTAAGAACATAAGAAAGTTTAAAACAAGAGGAGGCCATTCGGCCCATCTTGTTCGTTTGGTTGTTAGTAGCTTAACGATCCCAGAATCTAATCAAGCAGCTTCTTGAAGGATCCCGGGGTGTCGGCTTCAACAACATTACTGGGGAGTTGGTTCCAGACCATCACAATTCTCTGTGTAAAAAAGTGCCTCCTATTTTCTGTTGTGAATGCCCCTTTATCTAATCTCCATTTGTGACCCCTAGTCCTTGTTTCTTTTCTCAGGTCAAAAAAGTCCCTTGGGTCGACATTGTAAATACCTTTTAGAATTTTGAATGCTTGAATCAGGTCGCCGCAAAGTCCTCTTTGCTCAAGACTGAATAGATTCAATTATTTTAGCCTGTCTGCATATGACATGCCTTTTAAACCCGGAATAATTCTGGTCGCTCTTCTTTTGCATTCTTTCTAGAGCAGCAATATCCTTTTTGTAGCGAGGTGACCAGAACTGAACACAGTATTCAAGATGAGGTCTTACTAATGCATTGTACTGTTTTAACATTACTTCCCTTGATTTAAATTCAACACTTTTCACAATATATCCGAGCATCTTGTTGGCCTTTTTATAGCTTCCTCACATTGTCTAGATGAAGACATTTCTGAGTCTACAAAAACTTCTAGGTCTTTTTCGTAGATTTCTTCTTCAATTTCAGTATCTCCCATATAATATTTATAATGCACTTTTTTATTTTCTGCGTGCAGTACCTTACACTTTTCTCTATTAAATGTCATTTGCCATGTTTACACAGATCGGGTTAAGACGTTAATAGATAGAGTAAAACTCACTGCTTCGCAACACATTTCCCGTCGTCACAAACTGGTGAGGAGCCATTTTGCACGGTTAACGTTTAAATGTTCAAACAATGATATGGAGATGAAGTACTTAAAAAATAGATGGTGAGTAAGTAGATTCAAGAAAATGCACAGAGTCCTTTTCTTCAATCAGTTGCCAGGTTTATTGAAATATGCAGGGAGTCTGGTCCCAGGTACAGGACATACAGAACTCAAAATTACAATGCTTGCGTGACATTAAATACCCTTCTGTATAGATGGTCCACCTCCCCTTTCTCTGACATTAACCAATGGTCAAGGTAATTTAATTTATTGTGTGAGTGTTAATGTGTGTGTGTCTGTGTGTGTGGTCTAGTGTGACAACCTCTGAACTCAGTGCATTCTTCACACTCCTGGAGACAAAAGGTCCATACATCTGCCTTTTGTTATCTCCTTGCGACCCCCTTTGATGCCAGTGGGATTATCTCTTTTGATTTCTCTGAAGTCTAGCGCCTGTTCCCTTCTAGTCCACAGCATTATTATCTCGTTAGCTTGCAGTCATTGTTGGGCAGTTTGTAGACGCATCGTCTCTATCAGTGGTTAGCAGTACATGCAATTTGAACCAAACAGTCTGCTATCTGCAATATTAGTCTCTTTTCAGAAAAGAACACCAGTATAGCTCTGCTAGTCCACATGCGTAGCAAACCCCTAATCAATTCTCAATCCATGTTTTCCAACATACCCTACTTTTAGAATATAAGATGGAGGGGGGTGACCCGCTACAACCATGTTGCTCACGTGATCCCTCAGATGTCCTCTTCTCTGGTTCGGAGTAGTCACATCAAGTAACGTGTTTGTATAATATATTATAGTGAAGCATGTTCCTTTATTCTAAGTCTCTCCATTATGTGTAGGTATCTATCTTGCTTTCGCCTCTTTGTAATCTTTTATTGTACTACCTATTTCTCTTTGTAAGCCAATTCTGGATATTGGTATGTTGCTCTGACCTTACACATTTAGGTGAATCATTGTTATTTTTAACTTGCATATGTCAAATTCCATCATTCTATAATCCAATATTCTAGCTCGACCATATCAATCTTAAAATGCACGTAAGATTGATTACAAACTAAAACTATGACTTAAAAATGATCACAATACATTGAACAAGTACTAAAATAGCGTGTGAATGCTTAACTATCTATATGTAACACATTAGTAGGTAAGTGTTTCTTTTCTCATAGTTATAAAAAACCTTAATTATATCTCGTGATATTCTCTATACAATACCCCCACAAATATAATCATTTTGCACAACACTTCTACTGCTAACCTATTACAAATAATGTTAACATGAATTTCCCTTCATTCATTTTAGACATATACAACACTGAATCATTCAAATGTCACGTTCTTTTCAAAATGAATGTCCAGCATAACTGACAATATTCTTCAGTAGCACAGCAGTTTTCAATGGTCTCATCCCATTCACAGCCCCTGCTGTACGATCAGTTGTTTCACCGTTGTCTCCACCTGTGTCCCAATACTTGAATCTCCATCAGAATTATTTCTTTTCCAAACCTAGAAGAAAAATCAAGTGCAATATTAATTCTTTTGATAACATCTGATTTCATTTAAACCTTCAATGGGGTTATTCTCTCCTTGAATTTTCTTTATTTCATCTGGGAATGTATAGGCTATTAAAGCAGTTTGTAACAGAGAAATATAATACTCGCTTCTTAAATCCAGTGATCTGTTTAAGCCTTTGTAAGCTTATTTATTTACAAGATCTCTACTGGTGTTTAAGTGCAAAGTCTTTTTATTTTTGTCTTATCACAAAACAGCTATTTGAGCACATCACCCAGAATCGAAAAAAAACTTCAAGTTAATATCTTTTATACAGTCTTTATTGATTTGCACAAGTTTGTCCATAGTTTCATATGGAACTGTCCCAATTGGCACCCTAGCCATCCCCCATTTTTTTTTTTTTTTTTTTTATAAGCAACATTTGTTCCCCAATTTGAAATTGTAACCCTTTAGGTAGGGGCTTAGTCCTATGCTAATTGTGCACTACTTTGATTTGTGCTTATAATTGACAGAGAAACCCCTGTAGGGTGATAGTATACTAACACAGACAGCCTAATGTCAACCAAAGATTTTACACTTAGTTGCTGGTCCATTTAGTATACATTATCCCTCAGTGATATCTTGTATTTGTAATAAAAAAAAAAGTTATTGGTATTGGCTTATTCAATTTTCAATTCAATAACCCACCCTCTTGCAGCTGATAAAACAGTAGCCTATTAGGTAAGTTATTTAGTCTCTCTGTGTTAGTTTATCTGCCTGTAGCAAACAGATTCCTTTCTCTGTTTTTATTGTTTTTTTAAATCAAGTTATAAAACCCTTTTCAAAAACGTGTTAGTTTGATTAATATCACGCCATGCATTTTCAAGAATTTACAAATAAATCTGTTAATTCTTGAAAAATAAGTTTCTAAATAAATCTGTTAATTCTTGAAAAATAAGTTTCTAAAAACTTTCCATAATCAGTGCTGCTGATTATCCAGTACCACCATCCACCAAGCCTACAGTCCTATACTGCACTGTAAAATCCCTTGTGCCAACATTCCTATTTCATTCTCATGTGATCTGTGGTTTCAAATATGTATTCATAGGTGATTCATAAAATTCACCCGTGTCTTAAACATAAAATTCACAAACAAACAAACAAACACTTAACTTGCTTCATGAAAATATTTTTAATAAAATATTTCAAGGTTGATTTACTTAATTAGTTTCAGATTTATTGATCTCCAGAAACATTTGTTTTCTTCCTAAGTGTTTTTTCAAGCAGTCAATGTAGCAGCAATCTCTACATTATCTCTCTCTCTCCCTCTCTGCACTTTCTTTTCTAGTTAACCCTTAGAAAAACAAAAAGCTCTTTGTATATCAATATAATCCAACACAAACTTTTTCATTGTTCCTTTGTATATTTGTGTTACTGTTTCAGTCCAAAGGTTGGCCATTCTTTTGCAGTCAAACAATTCATCCATTAACCTGGGTCTCTTTCCCTTATCAAACCCTCTTATGATCGGGGCAAGACAATAAGTATTCGTGCTGGTTCTTAGTACGTAGTTTTACTAAGAAGTTACTTTATCTCCACGCTTAAGCAAAATCAGAATTACTCAAACAATCATTAATAAACAACTTATTAGTACGTAGTTTTACTAAGAAGTTACTTTATCTCCACGCTTAAGCAAAATCAGAATTACTCAAACAATCATTAATAAACAACTTATTAGTACGTAGTTTTACTAAGAAGTTACTTTATCTCCACGCTTGAGCAAAATCAGAATTACTCAAACAATCATTAATAAACAACTTATTAGTACGTAGTTTTACTAAGAAGTTACTTTATCTCCACGCTTGAGTAAAATCAGAATTACTCAAACAATCATTAATAAACAACTTCAATCATTATAAACAACTTATTAATTACATTTTAATGTGACCTTTTAATTTTATTTTTACAACATGTATTCCTCAAAGTTGATATAGAATCTTTAGCATTACAGTTTTTTTTTTTTTTTGTTCTGTTTTTTGTGGGCTACCAGTCTTGAATTGCCTTTGTCTTTTTCTTCTTACGAGACACACACTCCTGATCTGTTACATGAACATGTACATTACTGTTCTGTACATAGCTTCCCTTTTTGCCATGTTTTAAAACATAGCCTATGTTCCATATTCTCCAGTCATCCATTTGATGACCGTCAATATTATATTTTAACATATTTGGAGTTGATCAGACTCCCAACAAAACAAAACTAACAAAAAAAACAACACCACTTTTTAGTTTTGTCTCGTTGTTACCAATGTTCTTAACTGGAACTTACTGTCTGATTGTTCCTTATTTGTACCACCTAATGTGGACAGTTAAATAAGAGGCTTATCCTATTGCCCCCTTATCGTGACATATAAACCAAACAGTACAAACAAAGACAAAACAAGTGTAACAAATCTTCTCAAAAACAAACATAAAACATAAATCCGAGTATGCCCGTACCTGTTGAGCAATACAAGTCCGTGTAACTAGTCCAATAAACTCTACTGGCACGTCATAACACTACACGATTTACTCATGACTTTTTTTAGGATTCCAGAGGTCCTCTTTCATACCCAAAGTCCTAATAGTCAATACACTTTTAATTAAGCAGTCTTAACTAATTGTGTCCTCAATGTACATGAATTATCAAGTAGTCAAAAGTCCTCTTTCATACTTTACCCTTGATTCTCACTACATTCTAAAAACTGCATATAAAACAAAAAACCAGTAACTACTCACCAATGTACGTGGTTATATGTTCGATCTGAAGTCCTGATTCAAAGATTCTCCACACCGTCTGAGCTGAAAGTAGAAACAGTCTCCTTCTGTCTGCTTTGTCCTGGTCCTCTTCATGGGATACAGGCTTGCAAAAAAGGTTTCTCCGTAATCAAGTATCAACCCCCCGGTATTTGGAAAAAAAAAGTTTCAGGAAACAGTCCGCAGGTGGCTCGCCAATGAAGTACTTAAAAAATAATAGATGGTGAGTAAGTAGATTCAAGAAAATGCACAGAGTCCTTTTCTTCAGTCAGTTGCCAGGTTTATTGAAATATGCAGGGAGTCTGGTCCCAGGTACAGGATATACAGAACTCAAAATTACAATGCTTGCATGACATTAAATACCCTTCTGTATAGATGGTCCACCTCCCCTTTCTCTGACATTAACCAATGGTCAAGGTAATTTAATTTATTGTGTGAGTGTTAATGTGTGTGTGTCTGTGTGTGTGGTCTAGTGTGACAACCTCTGAACTCAGTGCATTCTTCACCCTCCTGGAGACAAAAGGTCCATACATCTGCCTTTTGTTATCTCCTTGCGACCCCCTTTGATGCCAGTGGGATTATCTCTTTTGATCTCTCTGAAGTCTTTATAGCCTGTTCCCTTCTAGTCCACAGCATTATTATCTCGTTAGCTTGCAGTCATTGTTGGGCAGTTTGTAGACGCATCGTCTCTATCAGTGGTTAGCAGTACATGCAATTTGAACCAAACAGTCTGCTATCTGCAATATTAGTCTCTTTTCAGAAAAGAACACCAGTATAGCTCTGCTAGTCCACATGCGTAGCAAACCCCTAATCAATTCTCAATCCATGTTTTCCAACACCAGAATCTAAATCATTAATGTAGATTAGGAATAGCAGAGGACCTAATACTGATCCCTGTGGTACACCGCTGGTTACCACACTCCATTCTGAGGTTTTTCCTCTAATCAGTACTTTCTGTTTTCTACATGTTAACCACTCCCTAATCCATGTACATGTGTTTCCTTGAATCCCAACTGCGTTCAGTTTGAGAATTAATCTTTTGTGCGGGACTTTGTCAAAAGCTTTCTGGAAATCTAAATAAACCATGTCATATGCTTTGCAATTATCCATTATCGATGTTGCATCCTCAAAAAAATCAAGCAAGTTAGTTAGACACGATCTCCCTTTCCTAAAACCATGTTGACTGTCCCCCAGGATACCGTTACCATATAGGTAATTTTCCATTTTGGATCTTATTATAGTTTCCATAAGTTTACATATACTAGAAGTCAGGCTTATTGGTCTGTAGTTACCTGGTTCAGTTGTTTCCCTTTTTGTGGATCGGTATTACGTTTGCGATTTTCCAGTCTGTCGGTACAACCCCAGTGTCAAGAGACTGTTGCATGATCTTGGTTAGCGGTTTGTAAATAACTTCTTTCATTTCTTTGAGTACTATTGGGAGGATCTCATCCGGCCCAGGGGGTTTGTTTATTTTAAGAGCTACTAGTCCCTTTAACACTTCTGCCTCGGTTATGCTAAAGTTATTAAGACTGGATAGGAAGAGGTTGACATGTGGGGCGTGTTGTCCATATCCTCCTTTGTAAAAACTTGTGAAAAGTAATCATTTAATATATTTGCTATTTTTTTTTCTTCGTCTATGATTTTGCCATTTGTATCTTTTAGACATTTAATCTCCTCTTTGAATGTTCTCTTGCTGTTGTAATATTGGAAAAACATTTTGGAATTGGTTTTAGCCCCCTTTCTATTTCTCTGTTGGCCTTTCTAACTTGCTTTTTGACTTGCGTTTGCATTTCTGTGTACTCTTTCTGTGTACTTTCTTTTTGGTCCCTTTTAAACGCTCTGTAAAGTGCCTTTTTTTGTTCAGGTTGATTGGTCATTCTGAATTGTCCTCTGTTTGTGTGTGTGGTGCCCTGCAATGGACTGGCGTCCCTTCCAGGGTGTAGTCCTGGCTTGCGTCCTGTGTCTGCCGGGTTATTCTCTGGCTCACCGCGACCCTGTAAAGGATTGATGATGATGGATGAACGGGGTTATTTCAGTGACTGCTGCCCCAGTCCCCGCCATAAAATTTCAGAGCCAGACAGACTACAGCAGGGATTGCAAAAGACCAAGTGCAACGCCTAATTGATAGCTCTCATCAGTCGATAGTTTATACCTCTTTTAGATGACACAAACTGTTTTGTTCCAGTTAATGATACAAAATGTATTTGTTTTGTCCTAAACTATATACATGTGTTTAAATGTAAAGAACAACTAAACATACAGTATTAAAACACTGCTCTTTAATTCACCGTTATTCGTGACTCGCTTTATATCACAAATTATGCCTGCATGGCAATATGCAAAAATACAGGAAATTCATCTCTTTAGCGGCACAATGAAAATTTAGGTATTCGTCCTGTAGCTGTTTTAAAAGCCATAGCTGTGGTGTAATATTTGTTGTGCAATGTTAATATAGCGGTTTGTGATATAGGCTTGTCCAAAATGACTATGCAAATTTGCAAGAGCATCTTCTGTGGCTATTTATGATAACAAAGTTTTGAAGAAGCCTATTGTCTTTCAAGTCATGCAGTGTTGGATTACTAGGAAAGGAAGTAAATGAGATATGAATAATTGAGCCAAGGACACCCTGGCTGACCTAAGCCCTCCCCCCTCGGGCGGCACTTGGCCAATTGTGCGCCTCCACCTGGGAGCTCCCGTCCACGGCCAGCAGTGGAATAGCCTGGACTTGAACTGGCGACCTCCAGGCTATAGGGCACATCCTGCACTCCACGCAGAGCGCCCTTTACCGGATATGCCACTCGGGAGACCCTACTCTGTATTTTTATAGTCACAAAATAATCGAGCAGCATCAGCCAAAGAATGGTTATGAGACACGTAGTTTCTGCAGTTGTCATCCTGTGCAAATTAAGCAAATTGGTTAGAGGAGCGATGCGAGGAAGCTGTGAAAGTGCAGCTTGCAAGCTAGTTTGCTAACTGACCACTGTCCTAAAGGAACCGTTGTGCTTGTTTCCAGTGGAGGACAAGGTGAGGGACCAACTCGAAGCAGCCAATCCGGAGCCAGTGATCGAGGAAGTGGTAGGTGCATGTGCAGAAATGCACACCTGTAACAGGCTGAGTCTCTTCACGTATGGTTTTAGTATTACACAACATTTTGTGGTGTGCAAGTGTGAACTGCATTTGTGAAATAATTTTTTATAGAAGAATCCCACGTCGTTCACAGTTGTTTATGGCATCTAACCATGTGTCTTGATTTCTGATTTTAAAATTTGAATATTCTAATATATATGGTCATCAAACGAATACTGTGCTTTTATATTTTGATGTATGTCACCCACCTCTTTAGTTCAGTACAAGTCATGTGGCGTGTGAAGGTTTTTTATGGCACATGGTCAGAGCAGGCACCTGTTAATACTATTTCAAATGTATTATATACAATAACGTAAGCAGGCAATATGCACATGTAAAAACAAACAAACATTTCATTGTAGTCAAGTTTTTTTGTGTTAGGTCCAGGGGCAGTCAATTAACAGTGTTTGCTTGCTCGCCGAACCTCCAGCCTCTTATTAATGAATTGCGCTTCCCTGGGTGATGTGCTTTTTATTTCCCCCCCTCTCACGTGACACTGGCACATCAACAATGCCACTTATCCCATTTGTTTAATGGGCTGAAGCAGGGCTGTGCTTGTTCAGAAATGCGAGCACCCAAATCCACCGTGCACATGCGCAGTAGCAGCCAGCCGTCAGCCAGGAGTGGCTATGATTGGCTTAAAAATGTCTGGAGCGCAGGTAGTTAGTGAACACAGTGATCAGGCGATCAGCGCGCATGAGCCAAGACAACAAAGGCTATAAATATGAGCAGCACGACTTCGGCTCTTCTCAGTCTTGCATAGTGTGTTACTTCGTGGAAATACAGGAAATGTTTAAGCTATTTAAATATTAAAATAAAATCCACAAGTCTAATTTGTCTTTGTCTAACTTTATCTAACTTCAAATTCATGTTTATGAACTCTTATTTGTTCAACTTTTTTCTTTTCAGTTTTAATCTGCCTTTATTTTGTGCTGTCTGTCCCTTTTTTTCCCCGAGGCTGCGGTGACTGCTGCTGCAGCTGTTCCCCTCACCTGCATCTGAGGTGTAAACACCCAAAATTTTTTGCCACCAGTCGTCAATGATTGGATCACTTAGTATTTCAGCACCATTCATTTAGGCTACCATTGTAGTAGGTAACTTGTAACCTGTATTGTCTATCGTAGGACTTGGCTAACCTTGCACCCAGGAAGCCTGATTGGTAAGTACTAAATGTTTTAAATGTGTTTCTGTGCTCTGGAGTGTGTGTATATGTATGCATGCATGTGCACTGTACAGTATGTGTAGGGGAATGGGAGGACATCTGAAGTATTCACATCAGAAATTAACTCTTATTTTGCTGTCATATAAGAAATCCTAGGATGACAGTTTTTTATTTATTATTTATATGTCAGTTTTCAAAGTTAAAGCCAATAAAATAGCAATATTCTGGAAAGCATTAGTATCTGGTATATAAGGACCCCCTCCTCTCAACTGTCCTGTATGCTGTTCCAACATTTTCTTTTTTGCTGCTCAGGGATTTGAAGAGAGACGTGGCTAAGAAGCTGGAGAAGCTTGAGAAGAGGACACAGAGAGCCATCGCAGAACTGATCCGTGAGTGGCAGCAGCTTTGTCCTATCAACCTCTTCACTGTTGTTTACAATTACTAAATGTTTAACAATTCACATTTAAACTAAACCCAACGCTATCTGCCACAATACATTACTGATTTGTTTTCTTGTCACTTAAACCAGTTTTATTTTAGTACATTATGCATTGCTCATTACGGCAGAGCACTGTAGAGTTTAACATACATGTCTGTGGCTTGTAGATGCAGTGCTCAAACAATAGCAACACCGTTAAATAATAAAGCTGGCAACTACACAGCAATGTGTAATTGCACAGCTAAGCAAAACGGTTTCAGTCCCCCCCAAAAAAAAAAAGAATAATAATACAGCAAAAATACAGGCACGGCTCTACATCCATCTCGTGGTGCCCCAGTGCTGGTGGAGAATACACAGTTATTTTGTGACTAGTGCAGTATTTGGAATCGGGGTTTTAATGCTGGCTGGAACAGCGAGAGCTCCCAGTTGTTAGCTGTCTACTAAATACAAATAAACAGTGATTAACAAAAGACTCACGGTTACTTTCGGTTTCACTCGTTCTTTACAGGTCTTTCTATAACCATAACAAAGGCACAGATTGCTCGGCCACATCCCCTGAAATACCCTCGGCCACGCCCCCTTCAGTGGCGAGTCTAATCACGTATCCTCCAATCCGTGACTGACACGTCGCCTACCGCATTAAGGCGATGACTTCTGGTGTAGTGGCTCAACCCCCTTCCAGGATGACTGACTTCCAACTGACCCTGGAATGAACTGTCAAACCATCCAGTCCAAAGCACTCTGTTTCCTTTATACGGCGCCCTCACAGGTCGGGAGGGAGATTGTTGACTAGGATTCATTTTTTATCTGTCACAATGCCTCACAACACTGTTATTGGTATCCTTGCTGGCACAGTTCAGTCTGCCTCCTAAATGTGTTTTCAGTGTTGGCCGAGCTGGACAATGACCACCTAACTTTGAAAACAAAGCACTGGTTCACCTAGTACATTCAAGTCGGTGTCGCAACGCTTTATTTTTACATTACTGTGGGATTTTTACTAGAAGAGACAGGATTCAGTCAGTCAACACTTTGGAGTTTACTCTATGAATGACCCTTCTGCAAGCTTTTAAAGACCCTGATTTTTATCCCCTCTGGTGAACCGCTTAACTGTTCATCCAGGTGTTAAACTTGGCTCGGGCATTCTTCAGCTGAAGTTATTGAGAGCATTTGCATGTAGTGTGGATATAGGTCACGGTGATCTACTTTCTTACTTGCTGTGCTATTTGCCCTTCAGGTATTCCCAAAATTCAGACAACTCACACCTTGGACTTTTTAAAGTTGTTTTATTTGTAGCTTGTAAAGGTGCATAACTTCCTTTTAATGATGAGTTTTTAGGAGGGTGTTGTTACCAGTAGTTTTGAACTGCCCCATTGGCCTATTATACTCCAGAATGGTTGCTGGTTGGTTCTCATAGTCTGCTTGGTTTCTGTTTCATTTCCAGGAGATAGGTTAAAGGGCAATGAGGATGACCTGGCTGCAGCAGTGGGAGCAGTGAGAGGGCATGAGGGGGATTCAGACTGAAGATTCTGATCTTGTGATTACATGTGCCGCTTATTAAGAGTGCTGGAGCCCCGTTAAACTGATAACACACAGATCAGTAGAAAAACACTAGCGGCGCAAAAGGACTTTTGTGTTTTAAAAATATTCAGGTGTTTTTTGGTTTTTTTTTACAGTTCTAGCTGTACATATCTTTTGCAATAAAACCTTTAAAAAAATGTGTATTTATTTTAATTGAATCCATAATACAATGCACCAAATGTTCTTCACCTTAAATGTTTAATAATGCTTAGGTGCCAACCAGCTGGGTTCTTTCCAGTACATATAATGTGTTTGGGTACAATTTATTTTAGTTATTCATTCATGTATAGGACGCATTGTCCTATAAAGATGCATTTAGAAGTCTGGCTTCGGGGTTTATTGTTATATTACAGTGCAGTGCTCCCCTTTCATGTTACAGAACCAGATATAATAAGGCTTGGTCATTGCTCCCATTGTCCCATACTTTTAGTCTTATTATAAGGGGGACACAAACAGCACAGTTTTAACTGCGTGTTTACTACCTGCCCATGGCGTTAGTAAATCCTACTGCCCCAGGCTGTGGGGATGGCGATGGAGTGGATCAGTTTCAAGGCCTCCTTTCCAGGGGCAGAGGTTGCCTATCCTGCTTCATTGCTGTAGTCACAGGGCTGGACTGGACTGCCCAGATCTGCATGGGAAAACAGTGAAGGACAGCAACGGTCATGCCAGGTTTAATCTTGTGAGCAACTTTGTGGGCACAATTGTTCTGTATTCTGTAATGTAAATTAGAAACCTGGGGTCTCTGTTACACAGGCACACCTATTGTGAATGACGTTGCATTGCAGCAAACACTTACTGGCCAGAAGGACTGAAGCTCAGCTGGTCACCTTGTTTCATCTACCAAAGCTAAGCAGCAAATGTTAACACACTATCGAACGCTGAAGGTAAGGGTTGCTTAAGTGCAGTCGGATGAACTAAGCACAGAATAATTCCCCCTAAACCTGGGGTAGCACAAAGGCAACCTCGCAGCAACAGGATTCAAACCACATTTGCATGCCTAACACTACGCCATATGAATGTGATTTTACTAAGTGAGATGTCTGGTTTGGCACTGCAGCATGTTCTCCTGCGGTTCGGAGAGATGCAATGACGGGAGGGGGTTTGTACTAAGGCTAGTGTGCCGCATCAATGCGTCGATTCATTGGTGTGTTGACCATCGATGGTCAAGCATTCACCCCGTTTTTATTTTTCTTTGTTACTGTTGATGTTGCTCTTCTGCCTGCTTGAATTTGACTATGCACCCTGTAAAAAAACGTAAGGTGATTTGTATTTTGATTAATTTTATACACATAAATGAACACTGGAAAAACAACAAAGTTGGTTTCCAAAGTAGCCCGCTTGGCCAGAAACATTAAGCAACCGATTAAGATCTTACAGCAAGCAAGTTTTCAGCGAGGCTGGGCAGACTGTAAACAAGCTCTGTTCCTCTTTAAAAGCAAATATGTTTACTGTAAGTTTAACTCACCGTCAATTGCTCTCAAACAATTATTTTACTGTATCTTATAACTGCTCTTATCTGTAATGTGATATTTTGTAGTGTATTTTGCAACAACTGTAAGTTGCCCTGGATAAGGGAAATTAAGAATGATAATAAATAAAATCAAAGAATGTGGCTGCTATGCCGATTCTTAACAAAAACAAGCTATGAGTTGGAAACTTGTTTAATTATTCAATAGGTTGTTTTTGTGCTTTTACCACAACAGCCTTATCTTTAGTTACTACCCATCTTGTCATGTGGCGGGGCACTCTGGGTAAGGTGCAGCAGCCTCAGGCAGTTGATGTCCTACTTGGTGTTCCTGTCTTCTCTCTCTGCAGGGGGGCTGTCCAGGAGCCCTCCCTGCACCCCACTCAGTAGCTTCCCCTTGAACACCTTCCAGCGGCTCCAGGAAGACCAGCGTGTCGCCGCAGGACACAGGCAGCCTGCTCACCTACTGGAGGTGCAACCAATTCTCTCATCTCAATATCGGACATGTAATAATCAACGGTGAATTGCAACAAACAAAAAGCTGTGGATGATCCTGTAGTTAGTACCTCAGGACTAGACTAAACTAGTGCGCTAGTTATGACCAATTGCAACGACCCAAGAGCTTCCAGATAGACCCCAGGTGCGGATTAAAAATGTTCCCAATTGCAACGAACTCCAGATGATGACTGCTGCCCCCTAGAGGTTCCTGATTTACTGTATTATTTAGACTAAGCAGAAGAGTTACCGTACTAACTCGAGTTAAAATGAGAAACCTCATTAAAGACACATTTTCTGAAATGAAACCATTAATAAAACCCAGATCAAATATATAAAATCCAAAATTTGTATCTGACATTTATCAGAGCTTTCAATTTTTAATAAGGCATGAAAAATAATTAAATAAAACCTGATAACAATATGCTTTTCTTAGTCACTCCAAGGTCGCTAAATTTGAAATCATGGTGGATATTGTCTTTAGCTGACTGGATTGGATACTAAGCTGTTTTCTTTATAAGTCTGACTCCTCTGCAAAGGGAGGGGGGTGGAAAGCCTTTAGTTCCACTGACTGATTCAAGTGAAAAGCTGTTCGTGCGCAATGACACCATGTTTCCATTGTCCCATATACGCATGTAGGAACTGTACGGACAGTGCCTGTAGCTGACTGACCCGCTTAGCGGAGGTAATAGCTAATTGACAGGCTGTCTTCATAGAAAGATACTTCAACTGGCATGTATGGGCTCAAACAAGGCCTTAGTGAGAGCCTCCAGTACCACGTCTAAACTCCATTTGGGAGGGACATCCTTTATAGAAGGTCGTAACCGCCGAGCACCCTTTAGAAAACTGGTCGCCAGTATATGAGCGCCCAGGGATACTGAGTCAGTGGGGACATGGCATGCAAATATGGCTGCTAGGTATACTTTCAATATGGAGGAGGGTTTACCTGCCTCTAACAGATCTTGCAGAAACTGCAAAATAATTGCTATAGGGCAATAAACGTAATCGTGGCCTCTGGCCATGCACCAATTTTGAAAATAGTTCCGCTTTTAAGTATACACTGCTCTTGTGGAAGAAGCCCTAGCGTTCTGCAATATACTGACTACTGCATCTGAGAGCCCTAAGACAGACCCACAGCTGGAGTCTCCCCGGTTCTGGGTGCCAGAGGGTGTTTTTCGCCTGGCTGTGGAGATCCATGCATAGTGGGATCTCCCAGGGCTGGCCTCGCAGCAGCAGGCAGGGGTTTGAAAACTACATTCTCCTGGACCATCTGGGGGCCACCATGAGAACTGTTGCCTCATCTCTCAAAATATCTTGTGTAACCCAGAAAGCGTCAATCCTTGAGTAACATTTGTGGGGTCTCGAATAAAACATGTTCTCGCTTTCTTTAGGATGAATTAATGTCCAAACATCAGATAATCCAGCTCCTTTACAAGTGTCATTTGAAATCTTTATCTGAAGGAGGTGGTCTATTTGACCTGTCTAAGTTAGGGTTAGAAACAGCATTGAAATTAACTCCCATTAGTATTGCAACCCTTACATAACTGGCAAGTAGTTTGGCAATTTGAGTGAAAAAGGGTATTGGGTCATTATTTGGTGCACAGACATTCAACAATACAACAGGTTTATTATACAGTTTACCTTCTATTAGTACACAGCGACCATCGTTGTCTGTGATAATGTTCTGGACTGCAAAGGGAGAATTTGTGTGCACAAGTATTGCCATCCCTCTACATTTACTATTATAACAAGAGCAAAATATTTGTCCCACTTATTTTTGTCTTCGTTTCAAGGTTTCACTTTCTGTAGCAATGCAATTTCTGATTTAATGCCAAATGAGGCATTTTCGTTCATTTTACAAGACAGTTAATTTTTTACATTCCAGTATGTAACAATCATTTTTCAACTGTATAGCTGGCATTAGCAGTTATCTAATACAAGTAACAACAAGTGCAACAGAAAAAAAATAATAGGTACATAGTACTGTGGGCCTGGAATTCACAATCGTGTACAACAGCGCCTTGTTGTGGTGCATTACAAACCACTGCATTTCTCTCTCTGTGGTTATTAAAAACGAAATAACAATTTGTTATTTTAAGTTCCTTATAAGCCACGCCCAAGGAAAGAAACGAAAACAATTTTAAAAAGTGAACAATAACCTACTGTGGCAAAGTGGCTGCCGATTGTGTACAGGTGATGGGTGATGCAGTGCAGGAATAGTCAAAGGGAGGCAATTGTAATCCAGTTAGAAAGACTTTATTTTTGTAATTTCCGGTCTGGTGAACAAAACAAACCTCATGCAATATACACTTTTGCGTAAAGCATGGAGGGTATTTACATAAACAGTTCTGCACAACAAAAATGTGCATTTTCATAAGAGATGTGCTTCACTTTTTTTTAAAGTTAACAGGAATATGCAATTATCATGTATGCAATTCATTGGAATGCACTGTACTTGTATACAGTAATTCTTAAACGTTAAAACCAGTAATATTAAATTGGCAAACAATGGCTACACTGTAAAATAAAATCTGTAAATGTCTTCATTTTCCAGAATACTTTTACAGCTAAATTAATTTCCACTGCAACAACCATTTGGCCCCCATCTGTAAATGTCACTAAAATTCTATGCAACACAGACTCAGTGGGCCTACAGGCCCTAATAGTACTTGTTGCGCATGACGTGATCTTATACTTGGAAGTCAAAGTAAATCGGACGTCTGAAGAAATTATATAGACATCGTAATTATATAGAGGTCGCCGCTACCAAGTAGCATGATGTCACAGTGCATCCACCATCTTAGTAAAGGAAGGATTTGCCCATTATGAACAGACCTTAGAGAACAACATTTTTCAGACAGAAAAAAAAAAAAAAACTTTAGAAAATCCTCTGAAATTAAAAATGTACCTTTAAAAAAATATCTAACCATTTCTTACCTCCAGATTGCCCTGAGCAGAAACGTGAAGCCTCTGATCTTGCAAACACCCAGGTTACAGCTGATGCACGATTGGTTGGTAGGAAGTTACTACTAGTTTGTTTCAGTTTCCGTTTCGGAGGGAGAACAACGAGATAGACAGAGAGATAGTTGAATAGAACAAACTGTGGTTTATCTGTTTACACCTGAACATTTGTATGCAACGAGAGTTG
The DNA here is from genome assembly GCF_017654505.1 of Polyodon spathula. Lineage (NCBI taxonomy): Eukaryota > Metazoa > Chordata > Actinopteri > Acipenseriformes > Polyodontidae > Polyodon > Polyodon spathula. The sequence continues at coordinate 58,693,652 of NC_054537.1, forward strand.
AATTTCTCCGTTTTATTTTGTTTTAGAAGAAAAATAAAGAAATAAACGCGTTTACAGAATTGCAGTGTTCCATTCTTGTTTTGTTTGGTGAATCTTGTTTCGACAACTCCCTGGTTTGGAAATAGGATTTGCTGGATATTTTTTATAAAGAAAGGATAGTTTCGTGTCAGAGGTAAAGATGGGGGACCTTTATGACCCCGAGCATCCAACAGAGTGAGTATTTATACATATATATTTTATTTGTAGAGCAGTACCGTATTTATTCTGTACATGCATACTCAATACGAAAACACTGGACACATTATGAACATAACACGAGTTTAAAAACGATCCCGAGACAGATTGTGATTGTTGTTGTGTGCTTATTTTACCGTGCATTTAAAATCATTCTCAAGGGGACTTCGCTAACCGTATTTTTTGGTGTAATACTGGAGGTGTCTGGGTAAGACGTGCGGGTGAGTATGGAAGAATGCATTTGGCATAAACAAGAGGCACGCTTTGCTTTTCAACAGCGTGTAAAACAAAATGTCAGACCAGCACCGTATTTCCACAGTGTAATTGGTGTAAAGCATTTATTCTTCATCCGAATTGTGCTTTTGGCGGAGAATGTAAGGAAAAAGCGGCACAGCAGCACTCGCTACAACAGGCCTAGCTGCATTTGTAAGTAGGCCCAGATCCCCGTACTACAGTAGAACTGTCAGCCCACCTGTGAATGAGGTCCAGTAAGGGCATGGGAGCTTTACTCTGTCATGCAGTTACTGCGGTGTTGCTCTGTGTCTATGTGTGTGTGTGTTTATATATATATATATATATATATATATATATATATAATATATATATATAATATATAATATATGGGCTTCAGTGAGTTGCAGGAAAATTATTTAATTGAGTGTTTCTGTGACGTTATAAATTAGGAGACCGAAGGTCGAGTAATTTATAAACTGTCACAGAAACCTGAGATTTTGGTTTGTGAATAGTTATATACCAAACTAAATTACTCAGTCTTGAATAAATACATAACTAAAGCAAGTTATTTATCATTGTGGAATTCTCTAAATATGAACTACAATATGTGAACTACAAGAATTTAGCGATGGAGTACGCCAGAGAGAAATACCCCATCACTGATCCCAGTCATTCTTTTACTTTTCTTTCTTTGATTTCCTCTTTCTTTGTCAGAGCAAACACATAAAGTTGTTACTTAGGACGACTTTGCTTTTTATAGTGTGCAATTGTTAAAGTACCCGATTGCACCACTAAATTAACCTGGTTTCAGCGGTCATCAGAATCGCTTCGGTGAATATGTTAATAATGGGGCAGTCGCTCTAACTGGGCAAGACATCTCTTCAAAATGCCATTTCAGTGCTGGAATTTGTATTTTTTTTATTTTTTTTTAAAGAGCTTTGCTCCATTTATGCGCCACAGAATTGGGGGCAACCGCCGTTCGCACTTGCTTTTGCGCTGTGACCAGAATACAGCCCTAAGGGTTTTAGTTAATAGACTCTCCATATAATTTTTTATCTTTTGAAACGCCCTTTTTAATAAACTGAAATATTATGGCTGAAGCAGCTTTAAGTGAGGCTGGAGTTTCGTTTGTTAAAATATTCGTGTGCTAGAAAGGTTGCAGTGTTTTTGGCAGTGCGAGATTGACCGTTGGAAGTTCGCAGGCAAGTTCGTGTGGTTGATTAGAAAGTTGCACGTCCGTGCAGCCTTTCGTATTAATGAATTGACAAATGAATTAATGAATTTAGATAAATTAACAAATACATTTATGAATTGCTGGACAAAGTGGTCAATTCGTGAATTGACAAATTTGAATGGCTGGATAGTTTTGGCACAAATGGCGTGCCATATCGTCTCTTCCTACCTCGCTAGCTAAACTGTCCTGAGGATCACAAATTTCGGGCTCACTGTCTTTGTCGGCAAATAGAAGACCAGCAGCCCGCAGTGTATTTGTTGCCATTCTAAAAATTAAAAAATAAACAAGAGGAGTAATTCAAGACATAATTAGACAACACTGCCAGGGCGATCTTATTTTCAGCATTTTCACCAACTTTTTCTAAACTGTTTTTGCTGTTCGGCTGTAGCATTTTTATTTGTAAAACGTAATCGCGGCGGGAACGGCAGTACAGCCCACGTTGTCTTTGAGGGGTTTGTTTCGAACCTGTGTAAGTATCCCGCTTCACTCAATCTGACAATCTGCCTGCTGCTACCCTTCACACAGAGACGCTGAAAACTTACTAAGTTACTTTCGTGATCGTTTATCCAGCAAAATGTTTTCCACACATTTAAATAATATTTGACTTTATTGTAAATCAATCAGAAAAAAAGCATGTAAACATTACTTCAACTAATTTAGCAGTAAGCATTTACAAGTTCTCATTAACAGCGATGTACATCTGAAAATAATGACATACGATCATATTTATACTGTCTCTAACATAAATTTATTATAAAAATCCTTTTAGATTTAATTAAGTAAATATCAGAAACTAACCTTAATTATTATTAAACGAAGGAGAGAGATGCTGATGGACTGTACGGAAAACTAGTCCCTTCACAGCGCAATCAACGACTCCTGTTTGGTTTCATTTTCATATGCGTTTTTCTAAAGAAAAAAAAAACTCGAATGACAGCATATATTAAATAATAGATCAATCGAAAGCAGAAGTTGTGGTGACATAAGTTTATTGTTTTAGCCAACAGCTTCTGTTTAAAGGCACAGCGGTCTGTCGCAAATTCGCACTACTGCACAGAGCCGCTGACATTCAAAGTGTTAAGTGTACAAAAACGTACCCACCACTGTGGAGTACAAGTATGGGAAATTTACCCGCCACAGACCAAATTAACCCGCATTTGGCTGGTGTTAATTTCGGTCCCTGCTACTACCCAGCACTTCCTAGACTTTTCTAGAATTTGCTTCTGCATTATCATATCAAAATTTATAGCACCTTGTAGACAATGCTACCATAGCATCAAAGGGTATGAAAACTTTTGAATTACATTTTGAATTAAACTTTTCACTACAACCCTGTGTGTGTGTGTGTGTGTATATGTATATATATATATATAGAGAGAGAGAGAGAGAGAGAGATATTATATAGTAAGATGGCAGGGAGGGGGTTAAAATCCTTCCCTGCAGAGAACATGTGAGAATGCACATTTGGGTGTTAATGGTTTAATTGTTTTATTGTTTAGTAATCCCCTGCACCTGGTGTTAATTGTAAATTAGAGCCAGGTGCAGGGTATTTAAAGAATGCAGGGGTATGAGGGGTAGGAAGCAGAAATTGTGTTCTGGTTCAGAGCAGTCAGAAAAGGTACTGTGATAAACTGTGGGGGTTTTGTGTTTTGGTGTACCGATAAACAGCTTAGCTGTCTGGGGTGTTAGTTAGGGCGATCCTGACTGTATAGGTGTTTATTTTGTGTTTTGTTTGTTTCCTTTTGTGTTTATTAAAAATAGCGTGCAAGCGCTTTAAATTCCATTTCTGGTGTCCTGGGTCTGTCTTAAAGGGGCAACAAACTGTGAGAGTGGCATGGATCTTTAACTCTCTCTCTCTCTCTCTCTCTCTCTCTCTCTCTCTCTCTCTCTCTCTCTCTCTCTATATATATATATATATATATATATATATATATATATATATATATATATGTATGTGTGTGTATACAAACAAATTATACATATATGCACACAGTGGCAGCGTTTGTAGAAAGTAAATGGTTTTTAATTCATGTTTTATGCAAGAAAATCTTCTCTGACTACTGTTCCTGTTACAGTAACAATAATACTGAGGTCCAGCAAATTTCCCTTTTAGGTGTAGTCAAACATAAGAAGAGACGAGGATGATACATTTATGCATTTTATTAAAATTTATTTCTAGGTTCTTTTGAACACGCAACCCTACCCGTGAGACACTGTACATGTATTCCCCTCAAGTTTGCAGCACTGAGGGCACACACAATCAAACTTTGTTTGCAGTGTGTTGAAATTAGTCACTGTTTAAATCGTGGGTGACATGATTATGCGGCACATAAATATGGAAAGCCACCCGGGTCAAAAACATGTTATGTAGTACTTTAAATGTTTAGCACACATTGATTTTAACCAATCAGAATACATAAAAAAAAAAAAAAAAAAAAAAAAAACTCTGTTCTAAACACATGTTAATTAAGTACACATTTTCTACGTTTGGGCTTGTCATTTTACAGTCATGTAGCATAATTACAAGAGTACCCAATCGCCTTCGGAATAACATCTTTAAGTTATTTATTTATATAGAAGATTTACCCAATGAGACAGAGGCATCATTTACAAGGGGTATTGTTAGACACAGTTCAGTTTTTATTAACAATGAACATAATTGTTATTTATTTTCTAATTATATTTATTTTAGTTATACGTAAATATTGAGTTACCATAGCTAATATTTATTGTCAATGTCAGATCATTCAACACTTGTGTAAAATTACATATTATTTACAATGGGGTTACCACTTAGTGATTTCTAAGGCTCTAAAATTGCTGGTTGATGCTCATCTCGGAGGGTCTGGGTCTATCCATCTTTCACTAGTCTTTACTCAATGCCAAGCCCATATACTGCCACGAACTGGAGGGGAATGGCAGGTGTTAGACTACTCTTAATTGGATAATTTATTACACATACTAGTTTCTTTAAATTCATTGGTTCTCATTTCATTTTCAGCAATCTGATTGGCCAAATTAATATACATCGTAATTCCAATTACAACACGTACTAAAGTCAAATTAGAATGTGTACTAAATAATGCATTTCTGACCAGGATGTTCTTCAATACATATGAACATAAGCTTGTTGTGTTTTTTTCTGTTTATTATGGAAGGCCGTCCGGGTCAAAAAAATGTTTAGTCTGTGTTTGAAATATTTAGTACACGTTCTAATTTTACTTTAGTATCTGTTGTAATTCTTGAAAATAAGTGTTGTTTGCATTCTTTGTTTTTAATTTCTAGGGTAATGCATTGTTCTAGCTAATTTCAAATTCCAAAAATAACTTGTTGGAGTTTTAAAGGGTTAAAAAAAAAAGCATTTTATTTTTGCAATATGTTTTATTAGCGTATATTAGACAGTATATGTTCCCTGCAGAATAAAAGAATAAAACAGGTTTAAAAGGCACTGAATTGCAAAAGGACACTCAGTAATTTATCTCCAGCCAAGCCCCACCCCTTGTTCGTTGTATGTTTCACATGCCTCTTTATAGACATGCATACTGATAAATCCTCTCCCGATCACTCATTTTATCACCAAACTCTTCAATAATGCGATCTAAGTCATTGTTTTATTACTAAAACATCTCAAAAAGCTCTGCAAATATCTGTGATATCACTATGTAACACAATTTTTGTTCCTGGGTAGTAAGTGTTATTTCCTAATTGCTTATGCCTCAAAAGTATAAAAAATGGTTATTATTCCCCACAAACTTTGCTTTTGTGACCAGAACAGTGATATTTCAAAATATCACTATTTCCAATGAGAAAACGGGCGAATTTGTGTCTTTTCGTTCACATAAAGTCAGAAAAAAAGCCATTTTCTATACTTGAGGCATAAGCAATTAGGAAATAACACTTACTACCCAGGAACAAAAAAAAAAAATATATTTGTTACACAGTGTATTCTTTGAGCGCTGGATGCAGAAACAGCCATCTCCTTTGTTTGTGTCCGTGTTATCTCTGGTGCATGGGGCTATCAGATACGCCCTTCTTTTTTTTCTCGGCTCCTATCGGTCTCAATCTGGCATTGAAAGGTTTTCTCAGCTTTTTCCAGAGAAAAAATGACTAGAGACCTGTGCTTTACTCTTTTTGATGATATCGGACTGGAAAAGGAAAATTGTAATGTCGGACCTGGTCTGACATAGGACAGCAAAGGGTTAATGCTGGTGCTCCCACTGTGCTTGTCCTCCTTGACCTAACGGCATTCTTCTTGACCACCTTCAGAAGTGTGCTGGAATCTCTGGAACGTGTCTCTCGTGGTTGTCCTCTTATCTGGGTGCATGCAGTCTGTTCTCTATGCTGGATGCAGTCACAAAAGGATCTGTTCTTGGGCCCCTTCTCTTCAATAGCTACATGCTACCCTTGGGTCACCTCATCTGCGAACACAGCCTCATGTTTCAATCTTATGCTGACGACACCCAGCTCTACTTAAAACAACCCTGGAAGCCCCTCTGCCGTGGTCCGGCTCTCGGCTTGCATTCAAGATGTCGAGGCCTGGAATGTTCTTCAGCTGGACGCTAGTAAATCTGTACTCCTAGTAGGATCTAAAATTCAACTTAAGAATCTCAATGTAGCTGCCCTGAACCTCGGAAACTGTCTGCAGCTGCCTTCCCCCACAGTACGAAGACTTGGCTGACTTCTTGACAGCAACCTCTCCTTTGATGTCCACATCTCCTCCGTGGTCAAATCTTCCTTCTACCGTCTTCGAAACATCTCCAAAGTCCGCCCCTACCTTTCCCTCCCAGATGGAGATACTCATGCTCATGCATTTGTCTCCTCTCGACTTGACCTCTGCAACTCTATATGGTGGTCTCCCGGCATGCACCATAAACTGACTGCAGCTAGTTCAGAAAGCCACTTCCAGGATCCTTACCAGATGTAAAAAAATGTGATCACATCACCCCTTGTCTTGTTCAGCTGCACTAGCTACCTGTAAAGTTCAGAGTTACTTTCAAAATGCCCTTTATCACACTGGTCCTGGGTACCTCTTCAACTTCCTGACTTGATATGTCCCTGCCTGCAAGCTGAGGTCCTCCAACTCTGGCCTGCTTGTTATCCCCAAGCAAAAGTGTGCTACACTTGGAGAACGCTCGCTTAGCTTCATGGCTCCGACTCTGTGGAACTTTCTCCCAGCTTTGGTGCGTGATGCTCCCACCATTGCTTACTTGTTCTCTCTTGCTTTCCATGATCTTTAAGCCCTATATCTGCTATTAGCTGCTGTGTTGCTGGTACTGTTTCATGTATTATGCTACTATGATGTATTATGCTTTTTTTTTTTTTTTTTGTTTTTAAACTCTAGCATGTATTACGTATTTCTCTATTTAAAGTACTGTGGCTTTTCATATTGTTACTGCATCTTGTGAAGTGCTTTGTGATGGTGGTCCACTATGAAAGGTGCTATATGAAGTAAAGATTGATTGATTGTACACAGTATACAATAAACTTTGGTAGGATCTACAATCACTGTTCAATAACACCGTGTAACAATTTTTTTTTGGTTCCTGGGTAGTAAATGTTATTTCCTAATTGCTTATGTGCTTATGTATTAATGTGTTGATTTTTTTTTTTTTTAAAAGCAGTAACTTAAGGTTTAGTTTAAAAACATGCTATGGATTTTGAGATTAAAGATGCAAAAACTAAAGAGTCAAATTTAGTCCACTTGTTCTTTACATAAGTAATGCATGACTTCTTGCTTCTTTTCTTCTGTTATTTTTGCAGATCCAAAATGGATAATGGCAGTGAACCCCCACAGTTACATTTTTGTGAAGTGAGTTTAATTCTTTATTAAAATGGTCTTTTTGAGCAGCCATGCCTGCATCAGTTTATTTCAGCAACAGAAAAAAAGCAGAAAGAAAGAGACATGTTAACTACAATATTCAGTTTTCAGATTGAACTGTCTGACTCAACATAAAAATGTGTTCCAAAATCACACCATCATTTCAGATAATGAGATTAAATACATGCCATGGACTTTGTTTGCCTGCTGGGAAAAACTCACTTTCAGCATTGGTTGCTTTGGTGTACAGTAATTAAAGTGATTGTGGCTAACAAACTAATTCCATAACTCGTACAAGTTGTGTACTTACATTCATTATATTAGTCTTAAATCTCCAACTTTGAAAGACAAACACATTTTATAGTGAACGTGTATTTTTATTGTGCATCGTGATATCTGGTAGTAGATTTGGGTAGAGATCTAGTTTGCAAGCCATGCTTTTGGCTGGTGTTGCACTTTCTTGGTCATTTCATCTGGAGGGTGAATTGTCCCCAACCCTTCACTGGCTTATTTACTGCCATTAGCCAACCAGTTGCTTCATTTATTGACTGACATGTTTTCAGCCAGTAACTTGCTTTGACCGAGAAGACACTGGGAGGTGAAATTACCCAGGAAGTGCAAGTGTAACATATACCCGGAGAAAAAGGCATAGAAACTGATAACTTGTTTTACGTTAAAGTACCGGGTGTCATGTTTTAAAATGGAAATACATGTTTGCTATAACGTGTTTCTTTGAAAACTGTACATGGAAGACTAATGTATCAAATAGAAGTGCAAAGCAGGTACCTTTTGGTAGCTGCAATTAAACACTTGTACTGTACAAGGTCTGCTTGGCACCCTTTTTTGTTTTCTCTTCTGTGAGTGTGCTTTTTAACAACTAGAAAAAAGGTTCAAGATGGTGTTAATGTTGTACACTTTTCAGTGGTATCCTTTTTGTTTTAGACTTGCAAGGTGACATGTACAAGCAGTGCTGATTTAAAGCATCATAAGGCAGGACGGAAACACAAATTGGTAAGTGTGTATGAAAATATGAAAATGCCATTGTCCGTGCATTTGTATTGAGGGGAATGTTAACACTGGAGCTACTGGAGATTTATTCCTTCTTAATTTGCTTACAGAAGAATATACATTACTCCAAAAATGAAAAGAGCAACATTTCAAACTTGAATTTTTCCAAAACACGGTTAAAAAGAAGAATAAAATTTGAGCATTTTAGGGTCCTCCAAGTTAATACGGTGAACTGAAGATCTGTTGAAGCAGGGAGATATGTAATGTTTAACCGTTTGCGGTCCATTTATTCAGTGCTTGTCAGTCGCGTCGGGTCCAATTTATTTTACACGCAGTGTTTAAATTTTCAGAGTAAAACAGGTTTAAAAGGCATTAAATTGCAAAAGTATACTCAGTACTGCATCTCCAGCCAAGCCCCATCCCTTGTTTGTTGTATTTTTCACATACCTCTTCATAGTCATGCATACTGATACATCCTCTCCTGATCAATCGTTTTATCACCAAACTCCTCAATAATGCGATCCAAGTCATTATGTTATTACTATAACATCTCAAAAAGCTCTGCAAATGTCTGCTATTCTTTGAGCACTGGATGCAGAAGCAGCTCCTTTGTTTAGGTCCTCTCTGTGGTGCATGGTGCAATTGTTGTTCATTCGGCCATTGAAAAGTTCTCAGCTTTTTCCGTAGAAAAAAAACAACTAGTGACCTGTGCTTTATGTCTTTATGACTGGAAAGGGAAAATTGTAATGTCGGACCTGGTCCGACCATAGGACCACAAAGGGTTAATGTTAAAGTCCATTTTTTGTTACTCCGACCTGTATCGCTATTTGCAACATTTTACTGTGAAACATCTGTTCTTTTGAATTGGAAATTTAATATACAACCACTTTCTGGCTGAAATAGCCCTGAACAGTGAGCCATATAGAAAACTGGGACATATGTTCCATTATGCCTGAGAAAATATAATTACTTCCCTGGCTATGCACTATGCAGCTATCATCCTGTTAATCTTGGAAGGTACTTGTTTCTAAATGATTGTACATTGAGGCAAAACAATGTGTGTATGGGAGAAAGATTTCCAGGAACACCAAACCACAATATTCCTATAGAAACCTTTGGAAAAGGCTTGCGACACAGATTAGGGCTGGGACAATGTATCGATGCATCGAGCCATCGAATCGTTTGAATAACCATTGATGGATAAAATAACCATCGATGGTTGGGGGGGGGGGGGGGGGGGTGAGGCATTAATAGGACTGGCAAAATGTAAATCTACACTCTTATTCCTTACGTTTTGCTTTGGTTCCTTTAAATAATAATAAAAAAAAAACCTCCCCGCCCATTACGCAGCATGTGCGTTTTCAGAGTAAGCATGACAAAAAAAAAAAAAAAAAAAACCTAGAGAAGAGACTAGAGGTAGGCTGCAATTCAGGAACAGATTTTGCTAGCTAAACTGTTGGTTTAATTTAATTTGAAATCATGCTGTCAGAAGTTTGGAAGGTTTTTTTGTTTTTGTTTTATTTTTTTACAAAAGAACAAATTAGAAAGGTATAATGCGCTGTTTGTGGAGTTTTAATGAGCTTCTGTGGCAATACCACCAACCTGCGGGATCATTTAGTAAGACAACACCCAACAAAACATGACAGCAGCAAGACAAGTAAAAAAAAAACTAAAGGAAGCAACACAATCAGTGACAGCTTATTTTGGAAAGAAAGCTGATCCAAAAAGCATCAGAGCAAAATAAATAACAGGCCCGATAGTGGATGTTATCACACAAGATATCAGACCTGTTAGTATAGTAGAGGGAGCTGTGTTTATAAATCTGATTGTGACTCTTGCTCTGGGCTGTGAAATGCCCTGTCGAAAGACAATCTCCAAATTCATTACTCTGGATCAAGAACGTGCAAAGGAAAAGCTTAGACAAGATTTAAGTCACGAGTGTAATTCAATGTCCATCACTACCAACGTATGGACAAGCATGACACGAGAAGCGTTTTTAACAGTCACCTGTCATTACATTAAGCAAAACTGGAAACTCCAGTCAAAAGTATTATGACATGAAACTTACAGGAGAGACACACAGCTGTGAATTTAGCAGAAGAGATCAATCAGATAAACACAGAGTTTGAAGTGGCTACAGAAGTAATAGCTTGTGTTCATGGCAATGCGGCCAACATGTGTGGAGCAATGTCTTTGCTTTCTGCAAGCGAGCTTGCTGTGTTACTTTTTGGTAGCGTGACAAGTATGAGCTGTGCAGGGCACAATATTAATCTCTGCATTTAGAAAAGCTTGGAGGACGACAAGTCCATACGTTGGTGGCAGCAGAAAGAGACTGGTTGCACGTTTTAAAAAGAGTGATATTGCAGCAAGTGCTTTTAAATAGGAAACGAACAGAAATGCTGAACAGAGAAAAAGCACCACTCAAGTTAATACAGGACGTACAAACAAGGTGGAACAAAGTTTATTATATGTTTGAACGCCTCTGTGAATTAAAATGGCCAGTTATTGATTTGGTGGAAAATTAACCAGACACACTCTCCCAACCTAGCAGCCTTGGTAAAGAGCATGTTAAGTATCCCTCCAACATCGGTCCCGAGCGAGCGTGTGTTCAGCAAAGCAGGGATGCTTGTGAACAAACGCCATTCTTCTTTGAAACCGGAGAATGTGGATGCCATAATATTTTTGAATAAAATCAGAAAATAAGCTCTGGAGTGAGCACAGACTTTGTTACGTTGGACTTGTAAAGTTATTCTTGTGTTCACCGTTGGAGTTTTATTTTTTCTTTCTCTAATCCAGTTGCTGTCAAGACATCTTAAGGTAAGACAGTAATATTTGTAATGTTTTATTAACTTTTTGTGGGGAACCTTGCAGACAGTGTGACTAGACGTAAATAAGTAGAAATATGTAGTTTTAAGTTCAACTGGAGAAACGTTTACTTTTTACAATTTAGATTTGATGAAAATACACCACCCACTCGATATATCGCGGGTGTCAGGGTCCAAAATAAATCCTTTAATTTAATATCGAGGGCCGTGATGTAACGAGAGACCCATAAAAACAAATAGGCTGACAAATTACTGTACAACCTAACCTCTCTCTCGTTTTATTGGGGTGCGTCAGGGTCCAGTATAAATCCTCTACACAACCCGCTTTTTCTCATTTTTCATATAAAAAGCAGCACATCGTTTGAATTTGTACAACAGAGTGTAATTGCTTCTCATCGACTTCAGTCTCCAATTAATTTCATGAGTCTTCCTCTCCTTTCTCAAAAGCACAAACCTGCTGCATTGAAATTATCCATTCCCAACATAGGGGCTTGTTGCTAGGGAGCTGATGTCACTGCCCTGTGACGTTTGCTAGTGCATTGCTGCCACACATGAACACCTCGTTGGCTAAAATAAAAACCGCTTCAGCAAGTAGATATTTTATTTGCTTTGTGTTATTGTGCAATACATGTGTATATGATAACAGTACGATAGTAATGCTTTGTTTTTAAATTTTTTGTATATTTTTGTTTTTGATTTGCAGTACGAAAGAAAACAACGGTAATTGTAAGTGCCAATGTATATTGCAGCTAAGACATACACACTTAGACAGTAAAAATGGGGAGCCAACTCCAGAACCAATCCGTATCTGCAGTATAGCAAGGGGCGATATAACAAGGGGTGGGTGTATATGCACTTAATATTTACACGTTTCTTTTGCGTTCTTAGTAAACGATGCATCGATAGTAAAAAAAACTCTATCGTTCCAGCCTGATTATATATATGTATATAATTTAATAAACATCAATGCCAATTAGGGGTGCTAGATTCAGTTTAATATAATATACATTTAGACATTTAAAAATCCTAGTTGCACTTGTATACAGCAAACTGAAATGACAGCTAGGATAACAACTTATGTGCCTAATATGAAACGCATGTTATATATTCTTTTTTTTTATATTATTAAAATTAAATATTAAATAAAATATTATTAAAATGTTAGTTTTACAGATTTGCATGTACCAGTTTACACATGTTTACACAATAGTGTTCAATGGAACTGCGTCTGTGTTTACAGCACAAATCCTGGATGCAGGCACAGTCAGCTGGCAGATGTGTACTCTCCTCCATAGAGTACAATGCAGCCATGATACCGGAAGTAGTGTTATATTTTATTTTCATGTAGTATTAGAAAGAATGATTTTGGTTTTATAGTTTTGTGTGTACATATACCCGTTTACACCTGTGCACGGGTATATGTACATACCCGTTTCTTTTGAAATGTGTATTTTATTATATTTTTTCACTGTTCGTAGTCGTGCTGTATATGCGCTCATTTTATAAATAAAGCCTTTTATTTTTCCATTTAAATACGATGTTTCTGCAATGCAATTGTTAGATACGATGTTCATGAATAAAACTTTTCAGTTGTATCCTATAGTATGTCTTTCATTTTCATAACGAAGCAGTTTAAAAATATATGGGTCAAAGTGACCTGTGTGGCGGTTCTAGGTAGTTCGAAAATCTGGCTGTTCTAGTGTTAATCCATTTGTGTATCTCAATCACAACTGAGAAACATGTTAACAGTAAAATTGGTTTAATTTACATTTTTTTTCTTGTGTGAAACCACCAAATGGGCTTTTAAATCGTAAGTCATACTTTTTCATTTAAATGCTTAAGCGACTCATCTTTATTAATTTAAGTACAGTTACTCGTCATAACGCTTCTAATAGTGAGTCCAGCAAAATGCTTTTATTTTTCATTATAGCTTTAATAAAGCTAGTTTCTTATTAACATGTGGCAAGCTCATTTACGTTCTGCTGTGATGAAAAATGAAGGCTTGGCCTATTTAAAAGCCCAGTTGTTTGACTGGAAAAAAAATAACTAAATCAAATTACTACATTAAGCCCTATATATGAACAAATGTGTAAAAACAGTGAAGCAGCATGAAATAATATCATCAGCGGTACGATAATGGTCTGTTTTGATTAGAGGCGAGCATTAATTGAATTATTACAGAAATGTTATGCAGTCTAATTATTCAAACAGTGCTAAAATCCAAATCACTAAAAATAGACCAAAAATTAAACATAAAATGGGAGCAATCTTCGGTTTATAAAAACAAACAAACAAAAAAAAAACATATTAACATCACTCGGGTCTCAGAATAGCAAAAAAAAAAAAAAAAAGATCAACAGCCTTCTGTAATCTGGATCAACAAAAGGCATTAGAGTTGAATCCGGTATCCTCCACAATTGAAATTGGTTGCATGCCATTTGCGATCGTCTCAATAATCAACTGTGTTATGTTTTCAGCCTGAATTTTATTGCATTTCCTAACATTTCACATGCATGTCTGGACCCCAGTGCCTCCACGCTAGATCAAAGTTCAATAGAGGCAGACTAGTCACTTGACCAAAAGCATGCTGGAAATTGAGAATTAAATATCCAATGACAATGATGCCAATATGTAACTGAGATGGATTTACCAGTGAGCAGGAGGATGATGGGAAATCTGGGTCTGAGAAATTCATGCGGGTACATGAGAAGCCATCTTGAGGCAGGGAATCAAATTTAAAAGTTTAAAAAAGTGGTTAAAATGTAAAAAATAAATAAATAAATAAAAATACACACACCTTATGTAAACAGTTGTAGTAAAAGTCAAAGTAATTTTGGCACGGGCATAAATTGATCTTGTCTGTTTGCGGGCACGCTAACTATTGCATAGGTTGTTATCTTAAACACTGCTCTCGCGACATACAGTGTGTGTGTGTGTGTGTGTATGTGTGTGTGTGTATATACACACACACACACATATTAAGAGTTTAGTGGGGTTATTCTTGGCTCACTGATAAAGCCAACTCAGGCAGTAATTGTGCGTGCTGCGCTTTTTCTTTAAAGAATTTACATAAAAAGGTTAGTGCAAATATTTTTAAATAGCATCTTTACACAGATAACCATGAATAAACTAAATAAGAGAATAGATAGCGTCTCGCTTTGTTTCAATTTCACAAATTTGTCAGCACTACTCTGTTTTAAAGATCGCTCATCTCCAGTACAGTTATTTAAGTGGATTCGTAACTAAATATACTACAGCGTTTCCCTCGTCTGGTGAAATAAAGAACATAGAGATAGAAAATTAGATTCTAAATACTGAAATGTATTATTTTTCTCAATAACAGTTGACGAAATTCTGTGCTTACCCGGCATATTAACACCCCGCCTCTGCTCACGAATGATTTTGCAGCTGTCAGATCTTTCACTTTCCCTTTGGCTACTCACTCGCCTTCAATTTTCATGCACAATACCGTGAACAACCTCTGCTTGCTTATGATTGGACAGGTGCGTAAAACTTGGCAGATATTTCACTCTTCTATTGGTTAAACTTACTGTCAGTACCTGTAACTGAAACAGACACAGTTTATGTCCCACCCAGCTAACATATGATTGAGCAACCGCAGAGACATTGCAGATTTTCAATTGGCTGATCGTATCGCAGAGGCCCTTCAGGAAAAAAAAAAAGTCAAATACGTACAAGCACAGCATAAGCAAGCAGCACTGTCAACAGACTGCTGTGACGCTTTTGTTGGAAAACCTGTTTAAAGCTTTCTTTATTTTTCCACACTACGACCCGCCAGAAATGTGTTCACGACCCATAATTTAAGAATAGTTGCCACGGGCACGATGGCCTGGCTTCGCGGGCACGAATTTGCCCACGGGCACCACTTTGAGGACCACTGTAATATACAGTTCTTTGTGGTTAGCTACGCGGAGAATAAACTTCTCCAGAGCCATGTTGAACACAAAAACTGGAACTGCAAGAATCCACTTGTCTTCCCAGTTGTTTTTGCATTGGTCGATGTAATTAACACATATCAAATCAAACTTGTTTCGATTCCAAAAGTGAAGCGTCACCATTGCACGACAGTTACGGACTCCAGTGTGCAAGGTGCAATTGGGAATGCACGTGATGGGTTTTTTTCTTCTAGACGCAAGTTAAAATTGGATGCATGATCGAATCCCGTGTGCAATGGCCTGAAGTCAAAATATATTACCAGATTCTGCCAAGTCAGTGCCCTGGTTTAAAGGATTGCCCCACTTTTAGCTGAAAGTCACATTTTCATGGTTTAATAACCATGCACAAATAATGCCTGAGGGGAAATATTGGGGCATACATGAGTAGAAGAAACTGCCTAGAAGTAGTTGTTCTGTGCATTGAATGATTCAGGATTAGGGTTAGGGTTATCTTCGGTTCAGAAAACAAAGACATGGAGATGATACAGAATCCGCAGTCTGATTTGGTTACGCTTTCCTGTTGTAACACTACAATCCATATTTAGGATTTGATCTATTTATTTATTTATTTTTAAGACACTGCTAGAGCTTGTAACTCAGACACCCTTTTTATGTATTGAACGTTTTAATGCTATAGTGCTACTTTGGATGTTAATTTATTTTGTGTTGTGTGTTCACATTGGACACTGCAACTTCTTACTTGCAGAGATTATGTAAAGGCCTTTATTTTAGCGGACCAAAAATTTCATGTGTTTTTTTATTTTTTTTAAATGTAGCGACTTTTATTCTAGCATTTTTCACCTAGAAATATGTTTTTTCATGGTGGTTTTGCACTGGATACTGTTGCTTTTAAAGTTTTAATGTTTGTTTTGTGAAAAGATTTGCAATGACCAAACAGACATGCTGTAGCAGCGTTAACTGCAATTGTTTGTTTATTGTGAACAGCATTCCCTCTAAGCTTTTTAGATACTGAGAAACTTGCCGTTTTGACTGAGAAAGGGTTAAATTATCAGTGAGAAACCTTCGGCCATGCATTAACCCTTTGAATTTGTTATTTTTGTTGCATTATACAGTTTCAAAACAATATTCCAACACAAGTATCTCAACAATTTTACAGTTTACTTTAAAATTTAAACAAGACATTTATGTGACTTTGCCTCTGATTCTGAATCACTCTCTGATTTTATTTGTATATATAAAACAAATATAGTATTTTTAAGAAGCATATATTTACCTTTATGAAGCCTGTCTGAGATATTATCATAAATGCAGCCCTGTCAGTTGTTCTGATAGATCTAGACTGCATCCTTAACTGGTGGCCTGCATAGAATTGTTTTATACTACTGCATAAAACACTGGCGTCTGCACTGCCTACAGTTGTAACAGTCTTTAGGGCTACTAATTGTTCCATTGTTTGGAATGCCAAATTCCGTTTTTCAAAAATGGCCAATTCCGTTTTTTTTTTCCCACTTTTTATCAATGTGTTAAACCCTGAAAGGTGTGTTGATGGACTCGTTGCTCTAAAACCGCTTCACTGCTATGTTTTACCCGATTATAATTTAAATAGCTCCCCTATTAATGTAAACGCATAATTAGTTCTGACCAATTGTTTCTTTGCTAATTCTTCCTTATTTGCAAGATTTAACAAGAGGTGTGTCTCCAGACAGAATGTATTTATGAAACAAATGGTGTGTAGTGTAGGGACTGCATCCTTTACTCAGTCAAGCGATCAATTTCCTTTTAAGGAATGTATAGCTAGAAAAATAGCTTTGAGCTTGTTTCTTTATCGTCAGAAAATATAATTCAGTTAAACGGCCATGGTTTAACATTGCTAATTTTATGGCTTTATTAAAGGCAAGAAATAAACTAAACTATAATTAAATACGCAATTAATTTGGCTTACTTACTTCGGGAAAGCCCTACCTTGTGCGCAGTACAGTAGGTCTAAGTTTTTCAGCATAGAAGAATGCAGTGCTTTGCTGTTGTTGCCTTCTTTTGCTTTCTGATTCTCTGCATGTTTACGACTGTCTGGCGTTATGATATTGTAATGGTATTGGCTCGTACATGATCAAGCGGATTACAGCAAAACTAAGAATAGTATTCCTGTATAGTAACTACTGTATACACTTAAATGTGTATTTTCTACTCTTAATATTCTGATTTACATTTTTACCAGTTTTAAAACGTTTGAGATAATAATATTGCTGAAATGGTTGTTTTTTTAAAAGGGAAATTAAAACAAAAACCATCAAAGTATGAGAATTGTGATTTTTATTTATGCTTACCTGAGTGTTTCTACTGTGCTTCACGTGTTAGTATTCAATTAGACCAATACGACGAGTTCAAAACTGCAAAGCTCGTGAGCAGCACTCTCCATAGAGGCAGAATCTCCAGGCGTCTGCTTCTCCCACCCTGTACCAGTAGATTCGCCGGTGCCCAAGCAAGCGCTGCACTAATGTGACATGCATTTTTACAGTGGGAAATCAGAGAATCAGCTGCAGACAAATGCGAATATGCTTATGTTAATGCTTTGCAAGAAGGCGTTCAAAATAAGGTTTACCTCGATGTAGCAAGCTGGCCTCTTGTATCAAGCTCTTGGGTGTAAAGAGGCAAATAGCTTGGTAGCGGGATAGGGGAATTGCTGCGATGAGGAATCTTAATTGGACCTACTAAATTGGGTGAAAATCAGGGGGGTAAAATAATTGGGTATTGTAAATAAAGATTTAAAAAAAGGGTGAGTGGCTACAGCATCTGTCCTGTGTGTTAACAGGGCTTGGCATTGTGCTGTCATCGGCGCTCCTAGTGCAGGTTGTACTCTGGTAGGCAGTCTTTCACACAGTGATTCTGAATATGGTTTTTGTGGCTCGCACTAATTTTAATTATTTTGTTTATTTTTCCGGACAACATCCATTTGCAGAAAATGAAACCCCTGAAGGGTAAGTACATAAAAAAATGTGTAATAGTAAATAACATACTTAATAACACAATATTGAGTCCAGGTTATAGCATAAAAGGACAATGGGTTATTGCTGAATCAAATACTCCTCTTGTGGTCAGACCTGGGATAAATGTAGTTATAAACATGGTTTGTGAAAAGTAACTATTTGAAAAATAATTTAATACATATTGCAGAAAGTAACTATTATTTGAAAATAATTAAGTACAGAATGCAGAAAGGAACTTATTTGAAAATATAAAAAAATGGGTTGTGGAAAGCAATTATTTTAAAATATTGAAATGAGTAAAATAGTTAAAATACATTGAAGTACTTTACACTCTTCATAAAAGGGCGTTCACACCGGACGCGGTGCGCATGCCGCCTCCTTGCATGTGGCTCTGCAGTCGCCGCAGGCCACTTTTCACACCGAACGCGGCAGGGGAAAGTCAGTTGGCGGTCTGTTGTCATAGCTGCATGTACAAGCAACACACAGTAAATGCCAGCGGGAAGAGAAAACTCTTTATACAGAAAACAAAGTGTTTAAAAAAAAAATAATAATATTAATTAATTGAGGAGCAAAGCATTATATATATATTTTTTAAATCTAATTTTAACCCCCCCACACTCACACACGCCATCATAATCACCCCCCCCCCCCCCCCTCCACACACACACACACACACACACACACACATAATTACCCAAAATATCAGGCAATTGTGTTTAAAATAAAAACATGTTGCTTTTAAAAATTGAGATATTTTCTTTTTTTGAGTTTTGTCTGGTTTGCTGGGTATAGGCAAAGACAGTGTGAGTTAAAGGAATCATTATACACTAATATTATTTAGCATTATCGTATACAGATGATTAAAAATGCAACTACTGCCATCATATCAAACTTTTTTTGGGGGGTTGGGGGGGGATAATGAAAAAGCGACAACACAATACCTGGAACAATGAACAGCAAACAAAAGAGAATTACGATCGCCCTGCTCTACCGGAGAAAGAAAAGATATGTGAGCTCGCTGTGGGTCCATGACATCCTCAAGAAAAGAAAAAGGTACAGCGAATATCATCGGCTGATACAGGAGCTCCAGTTTGATGAAGGCAGATTTCAAACCAAACTCTGGAAAATCTGAAATCAGAACCATGAGCTTTTCCTAGTTTTACTTATTTATTTATTTATTTTATTTCTACCTCACAAAGGAGCATCCTACTTTCCCCTGATTGGCTGCTGGTAATTTACATCATGGCGTGGTGAAAGTCTCCTGCACGCCATTCTGCGCTGCCGCTTGAGTGCAGCTTCCCTCTTGCCCTGCGCGTGAACGCCTTCATTGAGAACAACTGCTTTTGCCACGCGGCACTGCCTTGCCACGTTCGGTGTGAACGCCCCTTAAATATGTAACTAACATACAGCAGCCTAATTATTATCCTGCTTTCTAAGCAGGTTAAGCCTTGTCCTTGTTAACCACTAAATTATCTTTTTGAAACTTCTCTATTTCAATTAGATTTCATGCTGTAAAGTAAGAATGCTTTCAAAAATAGACATGTTAATAGATTATATTTATCAATTAACAAAATGCAAAGTGAGTGAACAGAAGGAAAATCTACATCAAATCCATATTTGTTGTGACCACCCTTTGCCTTCAAAACAGCATCAATTCTTCTAGGTACACTTGCACAAAGTCAGGGATTTTGTAGGATTATAGTCAGGTATATGATTAAACAATTATACCAAACAGGTGCTAATGATCATCAGTTCAATATGTAGGTTGAAACACAATCATTAACTGAAACAGAAACAGCTGTGTAAGAGGAATAAAGGTGAGGAACAGCCAAACTCAGCTAACAAGGTGAGGTTGCTGAAGACAGTTTACTGTCAAAAGTCATACACCATGGCAAGACTGAGCACAGCAACAACACACAAGGTAGTTATACTACATCAGCAAGGTCTCTCCCAGGCAGAAATTTCAAGGCAGACAGGGGTTTCCAGATGTGCTGTCCAAGTTCTTTTGAAGAAGCACAAAGAAACGGGCAAAGTTGAGGACCGTAGACGCAGTGGTCGGCCAAGGAAACTTACTGCAGCAGATGAAAGACACATCATGCTTACTTCCCTTCGCAATCGGAAGATGTCCAGCAATGCCATCAGCTCAGAATTGGCAGAAAACAATTGGACCCTGGTACACCCATCTACTGTCCGGAGAAGGCTGGTCAGAAGTGGCCTTCATGGAAGACTTGTGGCCAAAAAGCCATACCTCCGACGTGGAAACAAGGCCAAGCAACTCAACTGTGCACGAAAACACAGGAACTGGGGTGCAGAAAAATGGCAGCAGGTGCTCTGGACTGACATGTCAAAATTTGCGATATTTGGCTGTAGCAGAAGGCAGTTTGTTCGCCGAAGGGCTGGAGAGCGGTACACGAATGAGTGTCTGCAGGCAACAGTGAAGCATGGTGGAGGTTCCTTGCAAGTTTGGGGCTGCATTTCTGCAAATGGAGTTGGGGATTTGGTCAGAATTAATGGTCTCCTCAATGCTGAGAAGTACAGGCAGATACTTATCCATCATGCAATACCATCAGGGAGGCATCTGATTGGCCCCAAATTTATTCTGCAGCATGACAACGACCCGAAACAATCAGCGAAAGTCATTAAGAACTATCTTCAGCGTAAAGAAGAACAAGGAGTCCTGGAAGTGATGGTATGGCCCCCACAGAGCCCTGATCTCAACATCATCGAGTCTGTCTAGGATTACATGAAGAGACAGAAGCAACTGAGGCTGCCTAAATCCACAGAAGAACTGTGGTTAGTTCTCCAAGATGTTTGGGTCAACCTACCTGCAGAGTTCCTTCAAAAACTGTGTGCATGTGTACCTAGAATTGATGCTGTTTTGAAGGCAAAGGGTGGTCACACCAAATATTGATTTGATGTAGCTTTTTCTTCTGTTCACTCACTTTGCATTTAGTTAATTGATGAATATAAACTATTAACATGTCTATTTTTGAAAGCATTCTTACTTTACAGCATTTTTTCACACCTGCCTAAAACTTTTGCACAGTACTGTATATTTAAATATTTTCAAATAGTATTTGTTTTCTGCAAAAATTAAATATTTTGAAATAATATTTGACTTTGTGCAATGAATAGTTGAATATTTAAAAAAAATTGATTTATTCAAGCATATACAGGCGATCCTTGAATTACAATGCACGGCACTTAAGATTCTTTTCTATTACACTACTTGGACTTTACGACATCGATACAGCATTTACGACACGCCGAGACCTGAGTCATGCGTCATGTGTGCATGCTCGGTGTCTGAACCGCAGCACCTGCCTGGGTCTTACTCTAGCGTTTTTTATACATGTAATGTCTTTTGTTTGTTTGTTTTTTTTTTAGAATTTATTTGCCCTTAACAGTGACTGATAAGAGCATAAGAGCAGTGGACTCAAAACGAAACCTAAGCTGTGAACTCTGTCACATGATAAGGAGCTTAACTTCAGAGGATCGTATTTCCTGCTAGGAGTACCACATACACACACTCAATATGTCATTGGAAAGCCCCGAGTCTGTACTTTTAAACAAGCCAGGTAGGTGTCTGATTAGCGCGACACATCTCCTTCGCATAGAGTTGATCAGGCTGTTGATTGTGGCCTGAGTGTAAAGGTTTAAGTAAATATTTGCATGAGTACAATATAACAGGTTATTTTTGTAAAACTATATTATCTGGCCAAAAAGTCAGGCACATAACCCCAATTTATAACATTGTTCCTATGGGAAAATGTGCTTTTCGACTTGCGATGCTTCGACTTTCAGGAACCAATTGTGTCGTAAGTGTGAGGAGTGCCTGTATATATTTAAATATTTCAACTATTTGTGTTTACAGATAAAATATCAAATATAACTATATTTGTCTTGTTACAAGATCTCACATTATTTTTACATATAGTTCCTCATTTATGCAGTTGTTTTTTTTTTTTTTTACTGAAGCAGCCTAGGTAAAGTACCTTGCTCAAGGGTACAACAGCAGTGTCCCCCCCACCTGGGATTGAACACACAACCCTCAGTCAGGAGTCCAGAGCCCTAACCACTACTGTATTGGTCTCAGATGTGCAGTTTTGTATTTAATTTCTCAGTTTTCTTGCCTTGCAACCAAAAAGTGTGAAATTACTTTGAATTTGCAAAACTATCTGAAAGCAAATCTCTTTAACTTGGTGTCATACCAGATATCCTGTTTACTAAACATTGATACACATTCAAATCTACATGTTTGAGACCTGCATGGCGTGGAAAACGTATGGAATTATTTTGTTACCCACAATCATTTTAAGTCTTAGACTTTGCGTTTTATGTATATTGTGCAGGATAGTTGGTCAGATGCTGTATAAGCTTCCCTTCACAGCTCTGCAAGCAAGAGAACATCTTTCCTTACTTGAACAGCACCTGTCTCGCACAGAGACTGACAATTGTCACATTTTGTGGTGTTTTTGTTTTGTATCCACAAGGGAATAGGTTGAAGCCAGTCAACTCCTAACCTCCAGATTCTTACCTAGGTTTTGTAGTTGTTAAAAGCTTAAAGTAGGTGGTAAAATAAAGAAACTTGAAGTCCTTTTGATACTTTTAGTGTTTTTATTACATTATGTAGGAGACACTTAATTACTTCTAGCACAAACCTAAGTGTTCTAATGATACATGAATTCTCCAAAGCATGCATATATATATATATATACACACACACACACATATATATATATATATATATATATATAGTACACACACACACACACACACATACAGTGCCTTGCAAAAGTATTCAGACCCCTGATCAATTCTCTCATATTACTGAATTACAAATGGTACATTGAAATTTCGTTCGGTTTGATATTTTATTTTTAAACACTGGAACTCAGAATCAAATATTGTAAGGTGACATTGGTTTTATGTTGGGAAATATTTTTAAGAAAAATAAAAAACTGAAATATCTTGCTTGCTTAAGTATTCAACCCCTGTGCTGTGGAAGCTCCCGGTTTGCACCGATGAAAGAAATTGCCCTAACAAGGACACAATTACCTTACCATTGGCCTCCACCTGTGAACCATTAAAGTTGCTGTCACATTTTCTGGATAAAAACCCCACTGTTGAAGGATCATTGGTAAGGCTGTGAATCTGAAGGAAAATGAAGACCAAAGAGCATTCTACAGAAGTTAGAGATAAAGTAATACAAATGCATAGATTAGGGAAAGGGCACAAAATAATATCCAAGTGTTTTTATATCTCAGTGAGCACAGTTGGATCAATAATCAGGAAGTGGAAGCTGCATCACACCACCCAGGCACTGCCAAGAAAAGGCCTTCCCTCAAAACTGAGCGCTCAAACAAGAAGGAGACTTGTGAGAGAAGCCACAGAGAGGCCAACAATCACTTTGAAGGAGCTAGAGAGTTCAGTGGCTGGGAGTGGAGTAATGGTGCACAAGTCAACCATATCAAGAGCTCTGCATAACGCGGGCCTGTATGGGATGGTGGCAAGAAAGAAGCCGTTACTCAAAAAGTACCAGCTGAAAGCACATCTGGAGTTTGCCAGAAAGCATTAGAGTGACCCAGTTGCAATGTGGGAAAAGGCTTTGTGGTCAGTTGAGACCAAGATAGAGATTTTTGGCCAAAACTCAAAGCGCTATGTGTGGTGCAAACCTAACACTGCCCATGCCTCAAAACACACCATCCCTACAGTGAAGTATGGTGGTGGCAGCATCACGCGGTGGGGATGCTTCTCATCAGCAGGGACTGGGCATCTTGTTACAATTGAAGGAAGAATGGACGGAGCAAAATACAGGAAAATACTGCAAGAGAATCTGCTTCAGTCCGCTAAAAAACTGAAGCTTGGGAGGAAATTCACCTTTCAGCAGGACAATAATCCCAAGCACAAGGCCAAAGCAACATTGGAGTGGCTCAAGAACAAAAAGGTGAATGTCCTACAGTGGCACAGTCAAAGTCCTGATCTCAATCCCATTGAGAATCTGTGGCACTATTTGAAAATTGCGGTCCATAAGCGTCGTCCAACCAACCTGAACAACCTGGAGCAAATCTGCCATGAAGACACTGTGTGCAAAGCTAGTACATACTTACCCCAAAAGAGTTAAAGCTGTTATTGCAGCGAAAGGTGGCTCTACCAAATATTAATGTGTGGGGGTTGAATATTTATGCAAGCAAGATATTTCAGTTTTTTTTTTTTTATATTTCCCAACATAAAACCAATGTCACCTTACAATAATTGATTTTGAATTTAAGTGTGTTAAAATAAAATATTGAACAGAACGAAATTTCACTGTACCATTTGTAATTCAGTAATATGAGAGAATTGGTCAGGGGTCTGAATACTTTTGCAAGGCACTGTATATATATATATATATATATATATAGATATAGATATAGATATAGATATAGATATAGATAGATAGATAGATAGATAGATAGATAGATAGATAGATATAGATGTAGTTTGCACATAGCAATCAGACATCCCTGTTCATCCCCTCCTGGCTGCTCCAATAGAAAAGGGACAGCTCCCTGTTAACCCCCTCTCCTCCGGAATGTCACTTTACTCTATTGAACTCACCCCAATCTTAACACCTAAACACTGGTTCAAACCAGTGTGCCATCCCTGCCCCGAACCACCCCATGGGGGCTGCTGATTGACGTATAAAAGGAACTCGTCTGTACTATTGAATATTATATTCCTTCCAGGGGCTTTTGTCTACATACCCATCTGTTTCCCATGGGGCTTGCATTCTCCTTAACCTCTGCTGGCCTTACAGAGCTGCAGAAGCTAACCCTTTTCAGAGCAACATTCATGCACGTTCTTAACTCACTTATAGTACATGTTTTTCAGCAGGCTTCCTGAGGCGGAAGACTGGTGAATTTCCCCACCACACCCCCAACTCCCCTTGTGAGTACATAAGTTGTTAATTAAGCTGTAACTATCATTTGTCTGCTATCTTCAATAGTATTTTGACTTCTGAACAGATTGTTTGCCCTAATGAGCCCTATGTCTTAGTGGCATATCTTGATTTTCTGGCCAGGTGTCGTCTTGAAACGGAAGCTAACTAATACCCTGTTCACACTTGCATTTTTATACCGGTATCATTGCAGAACAGTATCACAATGCCTGTTCATACTGGAGTTATTTACTAATATAACTGTATCAGTACGGAACCCAGACCAGAGCATGCTTCATACTGGTACAGTTGCGATATGACTGAACAGATCAGTGGATCGGTACGACAACGGAATATAGGAGTCTGAGGCATAGGCACACTACACCAAGAATATTCTATATTACCAAGATTCTCAACTCTGCCTTTACTTCAGTCATGCTTGTTTAATTAATGTGTTGTTTTTTATATTGACAGATAAGTTACAGTAGTAAAAATATATACAAACTGATGGCTAATACTAATAAATCTAAGTTTTATAATTGCTTCTGTCTATTCTAGTACTGTGTGAAACGCTTGTCTCTGTTTTCTGTGCATGTGCCATCTCTGGTATTGAGTTCAGAAAAGTGCATTTTTCATATAGATTACAGTATGTCACCTGTTTTATTATATTTTTAAACATTGATTAAAATAAGCTTAAAGCAACTCAATCCAACACCGCTTCATTGACTGTCAATAGAAAATTTTCTCCAGAACTCTATATCCCACAACCTTTTGCGCGCAGTGTGCCGGAGGTCCCATAGAGAATCAGTGGAGTGTGTAATACAGAATATCTTTGTAAGTGTGTCCATATAAACCAGCCTAAATCTGGACATGTATATAGTAATATTATCGCTCTTGTACTGGAGTTGAAAAGTGAGTTTGGGCAGACAGTGTTATCATTCCGATACAAGTGTGAACAGGGCTTATTAATAGCGAAATTTGGTTTAAGTGGTAGGAAGTATTGATAACCCGGTTAGAATATCCAGCACAAAGGTCATCCAGCCTGAAGTGAAGTTAATGTCACGTTTCCATCTGCAACTGGGACAGACTTCAAAGCGATTTGAAATCCAACTCATTAATTTACTTCAACAGCCAATCAACCTATTTTAGTTGAAACTCTTGTCAGCCCTATTTAGGATTGCGAGGCTGGCATGGCGCCATATCTTCAGCTAATGATGGAATTCACGTAAATGAGCGCCCCATGTAAAGGAATGCGAGTGGCAGGGTTATTGAAAAAATTGAATGTCAGGAATTATTGGAAGTTGGTGAATTCATTTTAAAAAATGTAAATTATCTTTTGTGTAATGTCTATTGTTGCATTGTAGACTGCAGATGGAATCGGCTTTACAGACTAGTTTCATGGTGCAGATGGAATAATGCATCTGGGTTAGACCAGGTTTGGCAATAATTTGTGGGTCTTATGACTATCATTGCTGGTACTGTATATACTGTATAAACAGGTTGCTGCTGTTTATGTGAAAGTAGATGACATCATTGAGTTTTTGTATGTGTACTTTCAGTGCAAAATTTAAATACCCTGGAGAAGTTTCTTCAAATTAGGCATCCGCAAGAGCCTGTTATTGGTAAGTGGCACTGTTAACCTGAAGACTAAGGAAGAGGAAGGGGGGGGGGGGGGGGGCGGGTTCTATGACATGCAATCAAATTTAATAACTGACTAGCCAAAAAATTACAGAATTGCCTCTAACTTGCAGCTGCTCTGTGGAAATGATATTCAAACTAAGCCGGGTCAAATGGTGCTCCATGTGACCAATAAAGTGTATATTGGTGAACACCATTCACTGAATAACATGCTGTGGAGAGGAAGCCCAACATATAAATTTGGATGGGGTTAGTTCCATTCATGCCATAATCCACGTGGGGAAAGTGGCTGGGTCCTTTATTTAAATAATTGTTCAATCATGGCCCCAACCACATGATATATAAAGGGAGCCAGAAGCTTTGTTTGTTTGGGTGAGTTGGGAGAGAAGGAGAACCTTTAGTGAAGGCCACTGCCAAGCCTAAATGTGACTGTTGTTTTGGTGCATGACTTGTATTGTTTAACTCTTTTAGTCATTATACCTTGTTTATTTGTTCCTGCCTTTTGGTGTGTTTTATAAATGTGCGCAACAGCACTTTCACTGCAGCTTCCAGATTCATTTCTGATGCTGTCCTTTCGCACATGGGTAAGAATACGGTCAGTGTTCCACAAGGTGTATGATAATGGGAGACTGATGCAGGGTTTAAGAAAGTGGACAAAGGTCCCCTAGATCTACAAGAAATGGAAAAAACATCCAGAAGAACTCTGGGTGCAGAAGGATCAACACACGACATTCCGTAGTTTTACCATGATAGCCTTCTTGAATCAAAACCGGTCTTTTCTTAAATATGCAATAGGGTTTATATTAACCAATTCCATGTCTTTTGAAACAAAATGATGTATGAATTAGACAAACAATGAGCAATTAAGATTCAGGGTATGTGAAGAAGTAAGTGAACCCCTGGTTTTATCAGCTCAATGAAGGGGATAATTAGAATCAGGTGTTTAAATAATTAGGTAGATCTTCAGGGATGAGTTTGGGAGGCCCCACCCTATATAAAGATCAGAAACTTTGTGAGTTTGGGCTTCACCATACAGGTGTGTGTAAA
Organism: Polyodon spathula; assembly: GCF_017654505.1. Lineage (NCBI taxonomy): Eukaryota > Metazoa > Chordata > Actinopteri > Acipenseriformes > Polyodontidae > Polyodon > Polyodon spathula. Next base: position 58,721,510 of record NC_054537.1, read on the forward strand.
CACGTCATGCCACGATCAAAAGAAATCTCTGAGGACCCCCGAGAAACAGTTATTGATGCTCATCAGTCTAGAAAGGGTTACAAAACCATTTCTAAGGACTTGGGGCTCCACCAATCCACTGTCAGACAGCTGGAGAAAGTTCAAGACCAAAGTCACTCTACCCAGAAGTGGTCATCCTACCAAAATCTCTCCAAGAACAAACAGGAAAATCATCAAGGAAGTCACAAAGAACCCCAGAGTAACATCCAAGGATCTGCAGGCCACTCTCCAAATGTGAGTGTTCATGACTTATCTATCAGAAAAAAGACTGAACAAGAACGGTGTTCATGGAAGGACAGCCAGGAGGAAACCACTGATCTCTAAAAAGAACATTGCTGCCCGTCTGAAGTTCGCCAAAGAGCACATAGATGATCCACAAGACTTCTGGAACTGTGTTCTCTGGACAGACGAGTCAAAGGTAGAATTTTTGGCCTCCGTGAGAAACATTATGTTTGGCGAAAACCAAACACTGCATTCGAACAGAAGAACCTCATCTCAACTGTCAAGTATGGTGGTGGGAGTGTGATGGTTTGGGGCTGCTTTGCTGCCTCAGGACCTGGACGTCTTGCCATCATTGACACAACCATGAATTCTGCATTGTATCAGAAGATTCTAGAGGAGAATGTCAGGCAGTGAGCTGATGCTGAACCGAAAGTGGGTCTAGCAGCAAGCAAGACAATGATCCTAAACGTACAAGCAGATCTACAAAAGAATGCAGAAGAAGAAATTCCACGTTTTAGAATGGCCTAGTTAAAGTCTGGACCTAAACCCCATTGAAATGTGACAGGACTTGAAGCGTGCAAGGAAGCCCTCAAATGTCACAGAACTGAAGCAGTGCTGTAAGGAGGAATAGGCCAAAATTCCTCAAAAACAATTTGAAAGATTGACCAACAGTTACAGGAAACGCTTAGTTGAAGTCGTTGCTGCACAAGGGGGTGCCACCAGTAACTGAATCTAAAGGTTCACACACTTTTTCGCACATGGATATTGAATGTTGAATCATTTGTGGATAAATGTAGAAAAAGTGTCATGTTTGTGTCATTTGTTTAATCAGGTTTATTATTAGAACTTAGATTTAAGATCTAATAACATTTTAGGTTTGAAATATGTGAAAATCCTAAGGGGTTCACAAACTTTTTCTCAGCTCTGTGTATTGTTCGTCTCGTTTTGTGGACTTTTGGTGGCATTGCCCCTTGTTCATGTTTATGATTTGCCACCATGAAGCTTATGTGCAAGAATTGGAACTGATGGTGATTCCGGGCATCTCAATCAGAGATTTGGAGATGGAGGTTGCTGACTTCAAGGAGTCAGACATTTGGCTTGAAGTGTTTTGCACACTAAGTGCAGCTCAGTAAACCCTTGCTCGGCAACATGCAGAACTATCAAAACTGCACAAATGACTCGAATTGAAGAAATTGGATCACAAAGATAACCTCATTCTTCAAACTTGGAATGAACTTCCACTCAGAATGTCAGTTTTTCTCTGTTTGGCACCTGAATGATTGTGTGAAGCTGAATGTATAGGGTTTGATTAGCTGTAGCAGTTGTCTCTTTGCAAGCCACTTGCTCTAAATTTATTTTCAGTTTGGCTGTATTGAACAAAAAGGTTACACTATACAGTGCGCCAGGAATTGCACAGCCTTGGAAAATGAATTTGCATAACTGTTCGCTTCTCCGAGAAGAACCAGGAAATCCACCTGCCGTGATGCCGTAACCAGTTGACCAGATGATAAATGTTCTGTGGTCTGATGAATCCTGTTTCTTCGTGTTTTAAACAGATGGAAGGGTTCAGATATGGTGGAAACCTCATGAATCATTGGACCCTCAATACATCCTGCCAACAGTTCAGGGCTATGGAGGTCGTGAGATGTTCAGCTGGCTGATTTTAGGACCGTTCTTCCCTTGCAGGGCCAGATGAAATCCTGGGACTATCTAGGGATCTTGGCTGGCCAGGTACACCCAACAGTTCTATATCAAGGCACTGATGGGGTGTTCCAGGATGACCATACCAATCTCCATTGGGCATGTGTGATGCAGGACTGGTTTGGAGAACATCACATGTTTTCCCTGGACCAACAGTCTTCAGATATCAACTCAATGGAGAATCTTTGGGATGTATTTGAACTATTCGTATCTTCCATCCTCCTTGACGCAACTAAGATCCATTCTCCTGGAGGGATAGTGACAAATATTGCCAGATGTTTATCGCCATCTTTTGGAAATTCTACCTTGTCAAATTGTTGCCGTCATCAAGGCCAGAGGTGTTTCAACACCCTATAGGGCACATTCTGTAATTCTTTGGCCAGTTAGTGTACAATATGTGCTTTAAAAATAAAATCATGCATGAACACTTAGAGTGGTCATATTTAGAAGAATCCTCTTGCAAAGCATCATCTATATCTGCTCTACTGTGTTCCTCCCTCCCCCTTTCTCCGTACAGCACCAACCCACTAGTTATTCACTGTCTTCGAACCTGGACTCAATTCGGTAGGCACTTTGGTGCTATCTCTAGGCCCCAATCACATATTACCACCCTCTCTTGAAGATAAGACCTTTAACTTTTGATATCAAAATGTTATTTGTTGTCTGAAAGACCTATATATTGAAGGTACCTTTGCTTCATTTGAACAAGTCTCTTAAACATTTGATCTACTGCAAACTCATTTCTTTTGTTACCTTAAAATTTGTGACTTTGCACAAAATAAGCCACTTTTCCCCAGATACCTCCTGAGTCCTATAGTGATCCTTTGCTTAATTTCAATCATGGTTGTAGGCATCATATCAAAAACTTATGCCATTATTCTGTCTTTGCATTGCTCGTCCCTATTATCAATAAAAACTGCACGGGAGCAGGTTATAGGCCTTGAGTTTTCCAGATGAAGTGTGGGAATCCATTCTCCATAGAATACACTCCTCATCAATTTGCCCCCGACATGGGCTAATACAATAAAAAATTGTACATTGTCTACATCTGTCGAAGGTCAGATTGGCAACAGTCTACCTGTGACAGGTTCAAACACTGCCTCACTCATACATATGTACTGGACCTGTCCCAGGCTGGCTCCGTTCTGGTCATCTGTTTTGTTAGACACTCTAAAGTACCCATCAATCCGTCACCTTTTACATCTCTCTTCGGTGTTGTGCCCAGTGATATTTTTAACAAAGTTACAATCTGACACCATTGCCTTTGCCGCCTTGTTGGCAAGACGCCTGATTACATTGGGTTCGAGATCCTCAGTATTTACTGAAATTGGAACAAATCAAATACTGTATGTTCAGGCTCTCCAATCCCATAATCTTACAATCTCCTGTCAGTGAAAAGTGTGGCACACTCACACTGTCTCTCGCTCTCTCTCTTCCTTCTCATCTTTCCATCCTTCTCTTTCTCTCTCTTTGTTTCTCTTAAAGCTTGTTTTTCATATGTTATGGATTTGTTATATATTTATGATAATTCAATACAAATATTTAAATACACTAGACCAAAGTTTTAATAGATTTGGCCCTGCATAAATGTCTTTTAATAAGTAAATTATTTACTTTTTATTTTATTTGATGCATTGATAATTTTGTTGTATTCCATTTTTTTTTATTGATTTCCATTTTTCAGAAAAAACAGATTTAAAAATTAAAACAAGCAAATAAATCATCAGGATTTTGTTGGCCACATAGTGGGGTGATCAAGGTGGAGGTAACGACTGCTTTAATCAATTGAAGTGTAATTCTGAGGTTGCCATTGTTGGGTTTAACAAGTTTCTCATTGTTTGCGTTTTAAGTCTCTGTCTCTCTCCTCTCTCTCTCTGCAGGTCTGCAGCATGTGCTTGAGTTCCGTAACCCCAATAATGCGTTCCCCCCACATTACTTCTGCAGGCTGTGTAAAGTCAAGGGAAGCATGAACGTCCTTGTTGATCACATCATTAGTATGAACCATCGCAGCAAATATCTGGTTAGTAAAGGTATTTGAATGAAGCCAAAAAATTTACTGGAAGAGTAGATTGACGTAGGGAAAGCAAAGCAACCCTGATGCACTCTGATCTTCTAATTGATACATTTTCCATTTCAATAATTGTAAGAACTGGATTTGTCAATTGCTTGCTTTCCTCTTTGAAAGTCAACCCCTGTTAAAACTGCCGTAGTATCCACAACATGTTTTCAAGAAAGGTTATAAAAACCAAAGTACTCAAATTAAAAATGTAGGGTTTCAAATTAAATGCTTAAGTGGGATAAACTAATCAAAGCAATGAATCTATGTGTCAGATAATCCACTGTTTCTCGTTTCTCAAGTTTGAACATTTAGTGTGTAAATAAAAATTATATAATATCAAAACATTTTCACTAAATGTTTGCCCAGTTTTAAAGATCCAGTGTCATAGTTAAGCCTTGGTAGTGTTGTACATCCATTCTTTGTCAGTTTATAAGTTCCTATTTCTGTAGAAAGTACTGAAAGTTGTTTCAAGTGATCCAAGAAGATGGAAACCAGCAAAGAAAGGTCCCATATAACTTACATATGTTATTAAAAAACTTAAATAGACATGATAATTCAATGAGGAGCTTGCTTTGATTTTACTAAATTATGTTTTACTGCAAAAGTAGTGGCAGTTCTTGTGGAATATATTTAAATTTTTATATGAAAACACATACCAGAATCGCAGTGGGAACTATATTTAAAAACATTTCAGCCCTTGCCGTAAGGTTTTTACACAAGGAGTTTAAACATGTAATTTAAAAGCGTCTTTACAGATTTAGTTAATGCAGAAAGGAAGCATGGTGGATATACAGATTTGACTACTAAGATATACATAGGGCTTCAGATTTTTGTTTTTAACTGATTTAAACACCCATCCCTCCGATACGAAAAAACTTCACCCCTTTCCCATTTGAAAAACTAAATAAATAAATACTTGGCTAGTGTCTATCATTTATTTGTTCAGTATACTTGAAATCCACCCAACAACTGAGTGGTAGCAAATTCTTATATTTTTATTGGAGACTTCACTTGCGAGATTTAAAACTAGATTACAATTAGGAAAGGAGGCTTGTTTGCGGGTTTTAAAGCTGTATTAGTTAAGACACAGAGGATTTAAAACCAAATTGCAAATTGCGGCAAAATGTAAAATGTCTACACATCAAAACCCCAGAAGAATGTGCCTGTGAGCCATAGGGATTTCGGTGTGGAAGACAGCAAAGGAAAGAAGGTACAACTTAAGTGTGCAAGTACTTTTGAGTTACTACTATAACAATATAACAATAATTTCATACAGTATATAAAAACAGTTTTACGTAAAATTCGAAAATGGCTAAAAATAAGCACCGAAAAATGAAATGAATAAAAACAGAGCATAAGCCCTAGGTATACAATCCACTCTTTAGTGCATGAGAGGAATTTATTATAGGGTAAGAAGGGAAGCTTGTGGAGGGTTTATTGTAGCATTTGTGATCACAGGCAATTACTTATTCGTGATACATACAATGTTATTCAAATTTCTAAAACTGCTATATCTTTATTTTAGAAAAGTAAACCTGATGGTATAATCCCTAAGGATGATTTGGGAGATGTAAAACTGAACAAGAAACTACAAGTGAAGGCAAAGCTTCTTGAGCAGTTGGAAGGAAGGGGAGTAATTAAGGTAAGGACAGTTCAGCCCCACATTCTGAATGAAAGTATAAGTCCTCAGACGTTTACTATTTGGATACTTAGTTTAAGGTTGGTACTTGTGTATTCAAAGTATGCACCAATTTTGGTGACCTTCAATGAATAACATGAAATATGTGTTTTCATAATTTCACTTTATATGAATCTCCCTTTATTATATTGAAAAGAAAGAGAATGGTATTTGCCTCTAAAACCCTAGGAGGGCCCCTTTGAAAAGAAAAAACTTCTTACATCGGCCGGCTTCTTGAACGAAAAAATCCAGCATGGCTATTGGAGCAGCAACACTGTTAAATGGAAGTTTCTTTGAAGCATACTTATTTATTACTAGCAATGCCCCATTGTACAAACTTTGTAAATAGTTCATGCAACATCACATTATTACAGCCTTGTGTTAGATCAAAGTATTGTTGTTACTGCTTTGAGAACACCCTAAGGTCCATGTCTATTGTGATTTTAGACTTCTTTTTTTTTTAACTTTTGTAACTGAAACAAACCAGTTTGATTTTATTAGTATTCACAGAGAAGTATGTTTTGTTTTTTTTTTTCCCCATAGCTGTATGTACATTTTTGTGGGCATTTTAGATAGCGATTTTCGGGTTAGTGTTTTCAGTGAAGCCGATTTGCTGTTGCCATGCGTTGTCATGACGTCTCCAAAATAATTTCTAAATACTACTTTTGCAATGAGTTATGTAAATATGAAATTAGACATCCTGCTAAATCCAGGGTACTAACTTTAAACGCCTGTTATAAAACTTTTAAAATACAATGATTTTTAGAATTACGAATTCTGTAAAGAAGTTCTACCCAAAATTTAAAATGGATGGCTTTATTGTTTTTATTTATTTCTATGAAAGACAGTCAAGGTTTTCCCTTCCTCTGTCTTTTTATAACCACTATGTGTAACATATCAGGGCCAAGTTAGTCCCAGTCATGTCTTGTTTATAAGCTATGCTGCTTATCCTATTTGTAACTTGCTGTGTTTTTGTGTAGTCTCTAGACTGGAACATAACTGACTATTTTAACAACCTAGAACAGTTCATTTTGTTAGCTACAATTTTCATAAATCTTACCTGTTTTGCCTTTTTCATTAGGTATATAGGTCACTGTGACAAAGTGCCCGCCCCTGTGTATATTATCTGTTATGTTGCGTGTGGTTTGTTAAATATTGGTGTATAGTCATTGGTACACGGGATATAAACAGGTCTGTAACACGAGTGTTTAAAATGTATATTTGTATTTAGGCACGGGATTGTACATCACTTCACGTACATTTAAAGTAGTTGCACATAATTAATTCACGTGCTGGGATTCAAGTGAATAATTAATTAGTAATTGAATCCCAGCACAACAGTATATATAGATGCACGTTTTCACTGTGTTTTGTTAAGTATAGTCAGTTTTTGTTTGTCTATTTATTTTGGCGTAAAGTGCCGTGTCCTGTTTCTGTTTGTTTGTTAAACCCTTTTATTTTGCACTAAACCGGCGCAAGCAAGCGCCATCATCATTTCAATTCATCCGTCCTGTCTGTGTATTTCGTTCCTTCCTGGTTTTGACGCCGCCCACTTCCGCCGTCTCTGTGACAGTCACATATGTGCAGTTTTGAAACACCTCAAATCCTACTTGTACTGTATTTTCAATAAAATTAAAAGTTAATAAATTCAGTGTTTCCATGCCTTATTCTCAGGAAATCTATTACACAAAGCAAATCACTTAATAAGGGAAGCAGCTGGTTGGTTAATGACAAGATCGAAGCCATGGAAGGGGAGGGTCCAATTTCATCCACCTGGTGAAAAGACCAAGAAATTGTAACACAGTCTGATGCTTGGCTTTCAGAGAATTGTTTAACCAATTGTAGTGTCAGATATCCTGTTTATAATAAAAAAGGACGTCTTCACTCTAGCATGTGTTTCTTTTAAAACTGTACATTTGAGACCTCTAATGAAAGGATGTGCACATCCGGTAAGAATGAACTTTGTGTTGGACTTATTTTCATGTAAGACTGCAATTACTAGTTACTAATTCATTACAGAAGCATCATCTTTTTGCAGTTACTTGGTGCAGAAAATACAAAAATACGACTCAAAACTGAAGTGTTTTTTTTTTGTTGTTGTTGTAGGTGGTAATGTCAAATCGAGGTCCACCTTTTAACAATTCAAACACTGAATCAGGTAGGTTTTTATGGGGTATAGGGCAAAATATTTCTGTGAAAGGTGAAATGATATGTAGAAGAGAAATATTGTTGGCCCAAGCAAAATGGTAAGACATGCTGGCTAATTCTGCCAAGGCAGGTTTTTTTTTGCCCCCAAAAATAGCTGAAACTCTACTATAAAGCCATTTTACAGCACATTGGTGACTCGCCTTAGATTGCATTACAACCACCTATCTGTGGTTATCTTGGTTGATGCTGTACTTATGTGAGAGGGGTATAGGTCAAGCAAAGCAACCCTTAAGCATTTTTATATATAACCACTGTTGTTTTTATATCTCAAAATATCGATAAATATATATTTATTATATATATATTTATATATATATATATATAGATATATATATATATATACACAGTGGGTTGCGAAAGTATTGACCTCCCTTGGAATTTTTCCTATTTTGTTGCCTTACAACCTGGAATTAAAATGGATTTTTATTTGGATTTCATGTAATGGACATACACAAAATAGTCCAAATTGGTGAAGTGAAATGAAAAAAATAACTTGTTTCAAAAAATTCTAAAAAATAAATAACGGAAAAGTGGTGCGTGCATATGTATTCACCCCCTTTGCTATTAAGCCTCTAAATAAGATCTGGTGCAACCAATTACCTTCAGAAGTCACATAATTAGTTAAATAAAGTCCACCTGTGTGCAATCTAAGTGTCACATGATCTGTCACATGATCTCAGTATATATACACCTGTTCTGAAAGGCCCCAGAGTCTGCAACACCACTAAGCAAGGGGCACCACCAAGCAAGCGGCACCATGAAGACCAAGGAGCTCTCCAAACAGGATAGGGACAAAGTTGTGGAGAAGTACAGATCAGGGTTGGGTTATAAAAAAATATCCAAAACTTTGAACATCCCACGGAGCACCATTAAAGCCATTATTAAAAAATGGAAAGAATATGGCACCACAACAAACCTGGCAAGAGAGGGCCGCCCACCAAAACTCACGGACCAGGCAAGGAGGGCATTAATCAGAGAGGCAACAAAGAGACCAAAGATAACCCTGAAGGAGCTGCAAAGCTCCACAGCGGAGATTGGAGTATCTGTCCATAGGACCACTTTAAGCCGTACACTCCACAGAGCTGGGCTTTACGGAAGAGTGGCCAGAAAAAAGCCATTGCTTAAAGAAAAAAATAAGCAAACACGTTTGGTGTTCGCCAAAAGGCATGTGGGAGACTCCCCAAACATATGGAAGAAGGTACTCTGGTCAGATGAGACTAAAATTGAGCTTTTTGGCCATCAAGGAAAACGCTATGTCTGGCGCAAACCCAACACCTCTCATCACCCCGAGAACACCATCCCCACAGTGAAGCATGGTGGTGGCAGCATCATGCTGTGGGGATGTTTTTCATCGGCAGGGACTGGGAAACTGGTCAGAATTGAAGGAATGATGGATGGCGCTGAATACAGGGAAATTCTTGAGGGAAACCTGTTTCAGTCTTCCAGAGATTTGAGACTGGGACGGAGGTTCACCTTCCAGCAGGACAATGACCCTAAGCATACTGCTAAAGCAACACTTGAGTGGTTTAAGGGGAAACATTTAAATGTCTTGGAATGGCCTAGTCAAAGCCCAGACCTCAATCCAATTGAGAATCTGTGGTATGACTTAAAGATTGCTGTACACCAGCGGAACCCATCCAACTTGAAGGAGCTGGAGCAGTTTTGCCCTGAAGAATGGGCAAAAATCCCAGTGGCTAGATGTGCCAAGCTTATAGATACATACCCCAAGAGACTTGCAGCTGTAATTGCTGCAAAAGGTGGCTCTACAAAGTATTGACTTTGGGGGGGTGAATACTTATGCACGCTCAAGTTTTCAGTTTTTTTGTCTTATTTCTTGTTTGTTTCAAAATAAAAAATATTTTGCATCTTCAAAGTGGTAGGCATGTTGTGTAAATCAAATGATACAAACCCCCAAAAAATCAATTTTAATTCCAGGTTGTAAGGCAACAAAATAGGAAAAATGCCAAGGGGGGTCAATACTTTTGCAAGCCACTGTATATATATATATATATATATATATATATATATATATATATATATATATATATATATATATATACTGGATGATAAATTTAGCTCATGAAACAGTATCTGCTTATATGCACTCATTTCTTGATATTTATAAAAGTTGTTAAAACATATATAAAACACATGAGAGAATACATGTTCTAATATCGTAAGTCAAATACATTGGATTTACAGTGTTTCCGTTTTCTTTCTTATTTCTAAACAAGTTCCTCTTTTTTTTCTGCTATGCTATGCATTCCAACCTGTATGGTTAAGTGTGATAGCCCAGTAAGTCAACAAATTGACGTTTTTATCATGTTGGCCCGTTCATGGGCCGAGAAAGACACTTCAGTATGATCGTGTTTACACAGTCAACAGTCCTTAAAGGGTTACAGAGTGATCTACACTCCAAGAAAACACTCAGGTCCCCTTTTCTTATTTTCTTAATTTTATTTTATTTTTAAATACAGAATACAAATTAACATTAAGCTTCCCAATTCCAGTGTCATGCAAGCCTCTCGTATATCATACTTGCTGTAGGTAATGTTTACAGTGCATCGGAAGCAGATTTGTTTGCTGTGTTTTTGTTTTCTTGGTCTCAGAGGAATGATTCTCTGTCTTCTATTGTGGGAAAATGGACCTTGAGAGCGTTTATGACTACTGGGTTTTGTTCTGTTCCAGTTAAAGTGTTAATGTTGTATGCTGTTTCACATACTCTAATATCTATTTATTCAAGGTGAGAGATTTCCTCATGGTGGCCCAGGTAGATTGCACCCCAGTGATTTTCCCCCTGGAATGCACCCCAGTGATTTTCCTCCTGGAATGCCCCATGGAGATTTTTCTGCTGGTATGCCCCGAGATGATATTCCTGGAATGCACCCTGATGCTTTTCCAAGGAGAAGGGTCCCGGATTGCCCTGGAAGATATCCTGATGAATTTCCTAGTGGAAGTTTCCGTGAAGGCAGCCCTCTTAGAGAGGAGAGGAAGAGACTGGAAATGAGCGACTTTGAAGTGGGAGTAAGAAGGTAATTGATGTTACTTAATTTAATCGCTATTAGAAAATTATTTTTCTCAATTTTCTTTCTAACCTTTGTTTACCTTGAACTAGTAATGATTTGTCGAGTACCCTTCCTCTGAGAAGTTAAGAAAATGGTCCCAAACATTTTCATAAATTATCATACATATAATTGGAGGAAAAAAAAAAAAAAAAAACTTTATTAAATCACTTTTTTTACTTGTCAGAGCTGCTTATAGTTTATCTGGACAGTGTCTGAATGGAGCAATATTATTGAACTGTATTGATTTGTTGTTGAAAGATGCTATCTGAGCTCCAGTCGAGCTGACGGTACTTGTGCAGATTGATTTTAAATTTGGTGACGTTCCAGCGGGCTACTACTGTGTATTAACGCTGTAACTGGAAGCTGATTGGCTTATGATACTGAATCATTTTTCTAATTGTGAATGGAATTGTGTACTTTGTAAATGGAACTTTCCCATTTACTTCCTCTGTGTGCCTCCCACAGTGCTATTGTGAACATGGTGTGGTTCACGGGTCAGGAACAAAGGCTCCTCTCCCGTCCAATCCCCAGTCAGCTACACGCTCTGTATATCTCACATGGAATCTCCTAAGGGATCAGTGGGGCTTTATGCCTAACCTGGTTCCAGCAAAACAGAAGACTCAAACATGAGATGATTACTGTATAGTCCCTTTTGTTTCAGCTTTAAGAAAAAACAGATTTGTAATACAGTAGTCATTGATACATGAAATGGCTTCTGTATGTCCAGAGATGATTGATAAAGAGAAGGAGATGTGATACCTTTTATTGGACTAACTAAACAATAATTAATCGCAAGCTTTCAAGACCTTGTGAGACTGTAACCTTCCCCTTCTGTCTCACACGCAGCCACTGATTCCTGAGCAACTAATTTTGTTGTTGACAAGAGTTTGTGCAGGATACAGTCTTGGGAACGAATTAATGCACTTCAGTCCATTTCATCAGTATCTGTCACCTCCCTTTCAAGGGTGCCCACTACCCGTATTTGCCCAAGCGTGGTGTTGAATGCTTCCGCAGCAGCTGGACAGATAGTGCTTCTAAGCCAGGGTAGTATATATCACCTGATCCCGTATATGCTGTATTGCCTGAATGAAAAATATGCCAGCGATTGGCGCAAACCACTGCCTAATACTATATTTGCGGCAGCTACTTTATTAAAAAAAAATTAAGATTATTATCAGGTATTATCATTGTCCATTTTTTTGAACCCATGGGGGTTCATGTATATAGCAGCTGTACACCTTTTAAGAAGAAAAGCATGATGGGATATCAGCTGAACACTTGTCAGCTGATATACAAATGCTTAAGTGCAGAGGTGCTGGATTATTACACTCCGGTTTCACAGTTATGATGGTGTCCAAACGTGTGCAAGTACTGTTGTGTAATAAAAATGGTTAAAATGAACAGTTGCAAAAGATGTAAACCAGCTAAAAACAAAAATGGACATGCATTAACAAAATGCCCTGAAAACTTAACATAAAGAAAACAATTTAAATGAAGCGATAAGCTCAATAATTAAACTAAAAAGGAAGTGAAAAGGTTACCGTTTAATTTTTTTGTGGACTCCAAGTAACCCTATGTTATCTTTCCCTAGTCAAATCGTAGAGTGCCTAAATAAGCACGGTAATTTACCAGAATAAAAAACAGTAACGAAAAAGAAAATGTAGAACATAAAGCACCACTAGATACAGTCAACGAAAGACAACACATTATTCAAATTCTTGGAAGTATTATATATTTAAAGTAAGTCAAGTTTATTTTTCCGTTAAATGTGCTCCCGGCTATAATGTTCTGCCGCCCTGCTGTACAAAATTCCTGCGGAGAACCCTGAGTTAGTCCATTAAAAGGTTATCGCATCTCCTTCTCTTTGTCTAATACAGTAGTCAAATATATAAAATGTATGCTTACCTTCATGAACCCCAACATTTAAAAAAGAAATAAATACAAAAAATATTAGTAATCAAAAATTTTTGGGTCAGTTTAGATTCAATGAGTTTCTTCTTTTCAACAGTGAATTTGAAACAGTCATCAGAAGACAAGAAATTGATCAAATGGTTCCAATGGTTGTAAGTCACTGGCGTTTCTACTGCTAACACTTTTACAGAAAGTCAGGTACTGTTGTGACCTCTTCTTAAAATACATGTTGTGACAACTCGGAATAAGAATTGGGTAACTGAGTACTTTAAAATGCTTTCAAATAAAACGCCTGTATTCTAAAAATTTAACCTGCATTCGCTATTAACATTTACAAATAAGAATGTTTGTTTACATTGTGTGTTTGTTTTGTTAAGAAATCTAAGGGGGGGCCCCCGAGTAGAGCATCTGGTAAAGGCACTCCCCGTGGAGTGCATGATGCTCCCTGTAGCCTGGTCGCCGGTTCAGATCCAGGCTATTCCACTGCCGACCATGGACATGAGCTCCCAGGGGGTAGTGCACAATTGGCCGAGCACCTTCCTGGGGGGGGAGGGCTAGGTCAGCCAGGGTGTCCTTGGCTCACTGCGCACCAGTGACCCTTGTGGTCTGGCCAGGTGCCTGTGGGCTTGCCTGTAAGCTGCCCAGAGCTGCGTTGTCCTCCGACAGTGTAGCTCTGAGGTGGCGTCACAGTGAGTCTGCAGTGTGAAAGGAAGCAGTTGGCTGACAGCACACGCTTCGGAGGACAGCTTGTGTTTGTCTTTGCCAAGTCAGCACAGGGGTTGTAGCATTGAGCTGAGCCTAAAAATAATTGGATATGCTAAAAATTGGGAGAAAATAATAAAATAATTAGTGACTACTAAATTTTAAAAAATTGAATGTTTTTGTTATGGTGATTTCTTTTGTTATATTTTTCCAGGGTAACCAAATCTACAAGAGAACTCCTGAAGGGAGCTCCATAAGTTCTCCAGTCTTTGAAATTCTGGTATGTTTTTCACTCTGTAGTTTGAAAGTCGTACTTGCTTATTACCCTCCTGAATTGGCAATGTATTTACTGATATATTCAGACACCTGTATAATTCTACATTTGAGGCAAGCCTGAGCAAGGTGGTTTTTGTGTAATGAGGGCAGTATAAAATGACCTTGTTATGCACCAGAATTGTCTTTGACATACTCCTACCGTGATTTTACCAGGTGAGTCAGTGGGGACAGTGTGGATTGGTACATAATTTATCTCTACATTAACAAGAGGCCAAGATTCTTCTTGTCCCTTAAACACTGCTGCTTTTTATAAATGTTATTTTTATACTTTAACTCAATGCACAATTATAAACCAAACACACTTTTTTTGTGTAGCACAGTATGTTTTAAAATATTTTGGATGTTTTTTCAGGAAAACTTCCGTATAGAAACTGAGGGCGATGCACAGATGATTCTGAAGATCACACAGAAGCTGACTGACATACTGATGGAGTATCGGCTGAGAAGTTTTGCATCAGTAAGTTCATTGCAGGTAGAACCTGTGTTAAAGACCGCTAGTTACTGTAGGATAGAAGACCACGGGGTCTGATCTCAGAGCTGCTCACACCAGTCTATGATTAACTCTAAGGAGACAAATCCCTGTAAATGTGACAGATCAACCTGAAATATCTAGACCTAGATTCAAACCTATTTAGTTGAGTAGTTCTTGCCTTGTCATGTTAGTAGTGTGTCTGTAATTATATTATGCTATTATATTGTATTGTATGTTAGTGCTGGGACAAACACAGGATTTTCATGTTTTAATATTTGCTAATATTTAATAAGTTAAACATTGTTTTGTTTATTCCCGAAATAAATAATACATAAAGTTGACATTGTATTTTATTTATTTCTTTATTTTCATTCCTTGCCATTGCCGTTTTCTTCACAGTAAACCGTGGCCATAGACACATTTTCATAAAGTAATAACATGAGGTTTACTTGTGCCTTTTTGTAGCTGAACAAGCAAACAAAAACTACATTTAACTTTAAACATTTCAAATAAAACAAACGTTTTGGCACCAGAAAATACCTGGAGTAGAATCTCCAGTTCTTACTGGGGAGGGAGGGGGGGTCTACTATGCAAATGGCCCGCTTTTGCAGCAGAGCTGCTACCTCCTGAGTGGCGGCTTGTGATTTCATGACAGTTGTTATTGCCATGCCCCGGAATGGAGGGGGAGCGTGTTGGAACTGGATAGAGGAAACAGTTTGCACAGTATTGAGTGCTTGGGGGTCCCAGTAGTCAAAGTGGCTTCTGGAGAACGAGCCCTGGGCTTGTGGCAGCAACATCCTAGGGCTGCAGCTTCGTCTGAGACGCAGCCTGTTGCCTAGGCACAGGCTGCTTGCCTCCATTGAATGCGATTTGCGGGCTGGCTGCCTCCTGGCAGTACCACCTGAGGTGGGAGCACCCAGTGTTACTGGTTTCATCTGAAAATGGGGCTTAGGATGCCACTGAGCTGCAGGCTTATGTGGTGGAGGGTGTCTCTTGGGGAGAAGGCACACTCTCTTGTGCAGTAAGATTGCTGTAGCATCTCGCTCACCACTGGGCCAAATGTGTGGCCTGGAGTGACCAGAGCGTCCAGCAGTGCCGTCTAATTTCCATCAAGCATGCGTGCTTGGGAGAGCCAGAGCTGCTTGTGCGCAGCCACTAAAGCTGCCAGGTTTCCAGATTTTGTCCGCTAAGCCTAGACAGCCGCAGCAGGTTCCTGGAAATTAGGCGCAGCTCGTCAAGTTGCTCAGACAAGGGCCTATGGTTCTCAGAGAGGGACACAATAAGTTGTGCCTGTTTTGCAAACAAGTATGCCATTGTAGTTTGCCAGGCGTGCGGTAAACACACTAGCTGCATATGCTTTCTTTAAAATGATTTGTGTCACTCTGAACTGCTTAATCGGGCACGCTACATCCTTGGCTAGCAAACACAGATTGTTAAGCTGAACAAGAGTAGCAATGTGGGCCTCTACTGGCGGGAAGTTGGTAAGACCTGGCTTGTCCGCTTCTAACACTCTGTATAGTGAGTGTACAGAAGGAGAAACTGCTGCAGTGTAGCCAGGTGAGCCCAAGTGGGAATGTAGCTCGAACAGAAAATCCGGATGAACCGGAGGGGCAGCAGGAGTGATGGAGGGCTGCTCGTCCCTTATTTTAGGGGAAGGGGACGAGGAACTAGGTTTCTCGGCTGTACTCTTAGCGCTGCTTTCCCCCACCTCCCCCCCTCCCCCTTGGCACAGAGCTTCAGGAGGAGGGTCCAGCCTAACTCATTGTTGATGCTGAATTCTGCGCAAGTGTGGAGGAATGCTCCTTTCAGTGACATGCTACCTGGTTCTCCAGCATACGCTTGGTGAAGGGAGCACACAAGTCGTAAAAAGTGACACCAGGCAAGGCCCTATGCGCATGCTTGAGACCCAGCAGACAGTGCATTTATTGTGTCCATCACTTGGAGGCAATTTAGCCATGCAAGAGAAACATGTATGGAACCCAGACACGGTAATATTGCTGTGTTCACAACAAACAGTGTATAGACCACGCAGTGGCGTATGGACACTAAACCGACACTCGCTGCTGACACTGAGTGCACGCTGTACCGACTGCAGGTCAGACACTAGCTAACTACTGGTCAGTACAAACACAAGACCAGCAGTAGTCTGCACCGGAACAGTGACCTCAGTCCCTTAGGATCGGGGGTGACAGGTCGCAGTTGCTGTTTGTGGGCAGTAGCAGGGATGTCAGCAGAACTTGAGACAAGAAATAGCCTGCTTGCAAACAAGCCTTTGTAATCGTGCTGCTGGATAGCTGCACTGAAACAGCAACAAGCTTATATATATGTTTCACATATCACACAGAGCTCTTTCATTTGCCGTTTTTTGAAACTGTTGCGCAAATTCTGGGAAAGAGGTAAATAAGTGCAAGGTAATACGAACATCAGATTTTTGTATCCGAATACATGTCAGAAAATATTTGTTCAAATATTTGTCCTGGCACTATTATGTATACCACTACTTATAAATTGTTTTTTGTTTTTTTTTTAGCCTAAAAGCAATGAACAGCCCTCTGGTCCTCAGGAGTATCCTCCGATGAGACTGTCTGGGAGAGAGGGCTACCAGGGTAATTATACAAAACTTGTTAGCTTTATGGAACTTTGTCAACAACTGAAGCCTCTCTCACAGCTTGGGATAGCGTCAAAACCAGTACCCGTGTGCTGTGTTTGTCATGAATCTGTAGTTACTTGGGGTAAATGTGTATGATCTAAATCTTAATTCCACTACCCTGTAACTTGTAACCCTTCTCTGTGGCCGACACTTGTTTATTTTTGTGTTTGTTATAAGTGATGGTAATATAATGAATATTCGAACATTCTTTTAATTTTGAGTTCTGTCAAATAAAAGCATGGTTTGTACCATTATTGCAGTAAATAGACCTCATTTATGCATTGGTTTCCTTTGCATCTTTTTGATAGTTATAAATTCTGATTTATATGAACATTTTTGCAACTGAATATATTTCAAGCTGTGTTTGTTAAAATAGTCCGGTATTTGTCCAAGACTGTTGAAGGTGGTGTGGATTCTTGCTAGTTATCAATTTTATAATAGGGTTCTGAGTGTACTATGTGATTGCCATATCCATTCACTTCATCTTTTTCCTCTCTTCCTGGTGATTTACTTTTGTAAAGGTCCATCCAGATATCCTGATGAATTCTCACCTGCTTCCAGGAACATGTTAGGGAGGAGATGAAAATGAGTCCTTGTTCTGAACGGAGAGAATCAGCAATGCCCTGTTCTACTGCAGTGAAGCTCTTTTCCCAAGAATTCACTTGGATTTGAGTTATTCCAAGTAAAGGCAACGAAGAAGTGAATACCAGGGAATGAAGTCTGACACTTTGTTTTTTTTTTAAACAACGTTTATTGTATTTTGTTTAAAATAGCACCCGGGTACTTATTTTCTCAATGTTCCCGTGACCTGGGTAGTTATTGGGATAAGGGTACCTATTAGAGAGGATGCAGCACCACTTGGGTTATTTATCTGTATATCTCTCTGAACTGGAGAGGAGGCGTATAGTGGGACACTGTGGCCCCTGAGGAAAGAATTATAGTTACCGACGGGGCTATAATGCCTGAAGCCACAGGCTGAGGGCATTGTCCCCTGGAGGTAACTATAGTTCTTCCCTAGGGGCCTTTAGTTTCCCACTATGAGCCGAGGTCTGCGGTCTATATTTGTTTTATGTATCAGTCAACAAAGCATTGTTTTTCAAGTCCATAGCTCATTATTAAAGTTTTTTTGTCATAGAAATGTCCGTCTGACTTTCTCGCTGTGGCATAGAATTCTTGGAGGAGTCTTATGAAAGTTTTAGTGTTTGCAGTGTCTTTGTTTTGTAATATATTCTGGAAATCATTTTCTGTTGATTGCTATATATAGAAGTGTGCAATAAGTTCCAGCAGGGTGTCTGTATACGTTGAATATACAGTCGCCTTGTCGTGCTATGCTCCTCGAGGCAAAGCAGAGTGCCTCCAACCCCCAAGAAGTCAGTATATTCAGATTTGAAAACGGCGTTAAAAAGGGTTTAAAAGGCACTGCATATCAACAGGATACTCTATACTGCATCTCCAGCCAAGCCCCACCCCTTGTTTGCTGTATTTATCACATACCTCTTCATAGTAGTGCATACTAATAAATATGATCCAAGTCATTATTTTATTACTGTAACATCTCAAAAAGCTCTGCAAATGTCTGTGATATTCTTTGAGTACTGGATGCGGAAGCAGCTGTCTTGTTTTTTCACGTCTGTGTTAGGTCTGTGGTGCAGGGCCTCTGTATTGCTCAGATCCGCCCTTTTTTTTTTTTTTTTTTGGCTTCTTGGCCATTGAAAGGTTTTCTCATCTTTATGGAGAAAAAATGACTAGAGACCTGTGCTTGACGTCTTTTTGATGATGTAGGACAGGGTCCGACATCGGACTGGAAAGGGAAAATTGTAATGTCGGACCTGGTCCGACATAGGACCGCAAAGGTTTAACAGTGAACTCACTGATGTACATCACTGTCAGGGCTACTGATGGAAACACTGGATCACAAATTTAAAAATCACTAGATCGGACATATAGATATTTGGTACAGTCGGCACCGCTTTGTAAGGATGCCACGGGAGAAGTAAAAATAGCCAGAATAAGCAGCTGTCCCTATTAAACCTGAGGTATTTGAGACAACCTTAGTCGAACTTTGTTTCTAAATAATAGTTTCTACTAAAGGATGAAAACACATTGATTTTAAATGATACATGCATAATTTTTTTATTATGATTATTATTCCTGAAAATGAATTGGTGTTTGTTTCTACATGAAATAACAAAAGAATGAAATCGCATCTTATCACAAGACGAGGCACCTGCGACATGATGGCAACTTTCTTCTGAGAAACCACAGGAGACTCCAGCTCCTTTTAAGAGTTCAACCTGTTTTACGCAAGTCACAGGGTAATGACATACTCACTGCACTGTGCTACGCAAACCTGTCTTGCACTGAAAAGCGATCTCCGTTCATTATTTGAAAATACTGTATCCCAATTAAACAAAGTGATGTCCCAATTAAACAACATAAATAGCATTAGGAAGAACTGTCTCCTAGAGTTGTATCCCATTTAAGCAGAAATCCAGATTATCAGTATCCCAATTAGGCAGCACTGACTACTGTACATCTATTAAGACTGCTAAGATTAAATCGATTTTTTGATCGATTCCGTTCCTCATGTACATCGGTATACATACTGGATAATCAAGTCAATAATTACATTTTTATAACATGCATGATAGTAACATTACTTAAGTTTATCAATGAAACTGCACCGAACGCCCTGCCTTGCTATTTACAGTATTTATCTCAAGCAGGCAAGCAGCGGGCATCTGATTTGCTGGTACCATCCTACTAGCGAATCAGTTTTGAAAATGCTGTGTAAGTACATGCCCGCCACCCTCGTGTATTCGATGTAAACAGAAAGTGCGCCACCTTGGATCTGGAGCAGGACGACATGCTTGTATCCTAACAAACAGCATGGAAATTGTGCACATTGAAGAAACCTGACTGTGTAGTTTGCGCTTGTTTTGAGTTTCAAAGTGAACTGTTACATAATGAATATTTAACCATTCCAATAACTGTGGTAAGTAAATCTGTTTATTTGTTATGTTTTAGGCAGGGATTTCCACATTGTGTGTAGGTAGGTAGTACGTTGTTAACGATGTAATGTGTGATGCTGCAGCTGTCACGGAATCATAAACTCATATGTACATTGAACAAAAATATAAACGCAACTTGCAACGATTTCAAAGATTTTACTGAGTTACAGTTCATATAAGGAAATCAGTCAATCGAAATAAATTCATTAGGCCCTAATCTATGGATTTCACATGACTGGGAATACAGGCATCTGTTGGTCACAGATACCTTAAAAAAAACAAAAAAGGTAGGGGTGTGGATCAGAAAACCAGTCAGTATCTGGTGTGGCCACCATTTGCCTCATGCAGTGCGATACATCTCTTTCGCATAGAGTTGATCAGGTTGTTGATTGTGGCCTGTGGAATGTTGTCCCACTTTGTGTGAAGTTGCTGGATATTGGCGGGAACTGGAACACGCTGTCGTACACGTTGATCCAGACCATCCCAAACATGCTCAATGGGTGACATGTCTGGTGAGTATGCAGGCCATGGAAGAACTGGGACATTTTCAGCTTCCAGGAATTGTGTACAGATCCTTGCAACATGGGGCCGTGCATTATCATGCTGAAACGTGGTGATGGCGGTGGATGAATGGCACGACAATGGGCCTCAGGATCTCATTATGGTATCTCTGTGCGTTCAAATTGCCATCGATAAAATGCAATTCTGTTCGTTGTCCATAACTTATGCCTGCCCATACCTTAACCCAACCACCACCATGGGGCACTCTGTTCACAACGTTGACATCAGCAAACCGCTCGCCCACACTACGCCATACACGATGTCTGCCATCTGCCAGTACAGTTGAAACCGGGATTCATCTGCAAAGAGCACACTTCTCCAGTGTGCCAGTGGCCTTCGAAGGTGAGCATTTGCCCACTGAAGTCAGTTACGGCACCAAACTACAATCAGGTCAAGACCCTGGTGAGGACGACGAGCACACAGATGAGCTTCCCTGAGACGGTTTCTGACAGTTTGTGCAGAAATTCTTCTGTTGTACAAACCCATAGTTTCATCAGCTGTCTGAGTGGCTGATCTGAGACGATCCCACAGGTGAAGAAGCCGGATGTGGAGGTCCTGGGCTGGCGTGGGTACACGTGGTCTGCGGTTGTGAGGCCAGTTGGAAGTACTGCCATATTCTCTAAAACGATGTTTGAGGCGGCTTATGGTAGAAAAATGAACATTCAGTTCTCTGGCAACAGCTCTGGTGGACATTCCTGCAGTCAGCATGCCAAATGCATGCTCCCTCAAAACTTGAGACATCTGTGGCATTGTGTTGTGTGACAAAACTGCACATTTTACAGTGGCCTTTCATTGTTCCCAGCACAAGGTGCACCTGTGTAATGATTATGCTGTTTAATCAGCTTCTTGATATGCCACACCTGTCAGGTGTATGGATTATGTTGGCAAAGGAGAAATGCTCACTAACAGGGATGTAAACAAATTTGTGCACAAAATTTGAGAGAAATAAGCTTTCTGTGTGTATGGAAAATTTCTGGGATCTTTTATTTCAGCTCATGAAACATGGGACCAACACTTTACATGTTGTGTTTATATTTTTGTTCAGTGTAGTTTATATAGATTACATTCCAAAGTACTGTAATTTGTTTGTAACAAATATTTAAGTAACATTCTTGTAGTATGTTAAACTTGCTTTAGGTTTGTTGCGAATGTTGTGTTGTTTTTCTCCTGACTCTACCAAGGAGTAATTACCCCTTGCATTCAGTTGTTGTGCACAAGCTTTTACTTCACAGCAATGATACTAAAATAATCTCGCCCAGGGTATTTTTTTAGATGTGCTGTAGTTAGTTTTGTTGGTACAGAACTATATTTTCAACAGAAATATTTTAATTCAGAACCATATAATTCTGAAAATATCACTTGCTAAGAGAGACGACATGCAGAATGTAATTAGGGCCTATGTGCAGTATAGGAAATGGCAAAAAGTGAACAAAGAGAGTACAGTGGTAGCTGATATCAGAGCTTCCTCTCACACCTCTCTAGTCAAAGTTTATTGTACCACAATGGCTATTCTTAATGGCTATGGTGCTGCCATAGATTTGATTTAATCCAGCCCTCACTACTGGCCTGAACACCACTTGCCTATCAGCCCTGCAGAGATGGCCTAATTCTGTGTATCTGTGTGGTGGTTTTGTGACCACTTCGCCTAAGTTGTGACCTTCCTACAAACTCCTTTTAACCTGAGCTGGATTCGAACCCAGGGATCCGACCAAGTCAGCAGCTTTACTGAGCTCTCCCAACAAAGATTCTTCAAGGGTTTATCTATTAATTATCCAAATAATTGTTAAAAGGACAAACTGACGCACTTCCCAGTATTGAGACCAGCACTCAGGTTGAGACTAACAGTGCATACTACAGTTATCACCTAATTCCTGAAGTATTTCCACCCTCAGGACAGCTGCTTGCATGTTGAAAATGAAATCATTTCATACTGGCACAAAAGCTGTGAATTAAGAACCACAAAATAAAAAAATACCTATCATTACTTTTTTTCTGTACATTTTATTATTAATGCAGAGAGGAGCGATTAACATGTAGATAATCGTTGTGCCAATAAGATGCAAGTGAAGTGTTCATGGAAAGCAAAACCTTGAAAAAGGCAAATATACCTGGAAATCCGAGAGTTCAAGGGTCAATTGTAAAAAACTAAAAGGAGCGTACTAATGGGATGATCCTGTGGTTAGTATGAAAGATGATCCTAAACTAGTACGCAAGTTAATGCCAATTGCAACAAATCCAATGTAACTGCTGTTTTTCCCTGGAGCAGTGGTTCCCTGTGTCTGCTGGTTTTCATTCCAGCTGAGCTCTCAATTACTTAACTAGACCCTTAATTTAACTGATAATTTGCTTAATTAGACATTGTTAATTGTTTTCAGCTCTTAAACAGTTGCAGAGTTCAAGTTACTTAAAAAATGTTAAAATAAATTAGTTCTGCGCCGTTTAAAACTGAGCTGATTTTGACAGTGCTTGCTAGTCTATTAACCAGTTTGAAACTATTTCGAAGCAAATTTAAAGCATTTTCGTTTTGGCTTTATTCTTAAAGATGTCACACGTGGCAGTACTGCCCTACAATTACTGCATGATAGTACTGTGATCGTTCCACTGTGTTATGTTGTGAACCGTAGCTAAGTTTTAAAACTGAGAGATAGCAAATACTTATCTTAAGTTTACTGGTACCTTAAAATGAAGAGCCATAGAAGAATGATAAATACTGTAACTGATTTTTAGAAGACCTTTGTTGTCCATGTTGTTGCAGTGACACTTTAGGTGGTCTAACGAGTTATTGTAAATACTGTTTTAGCAGTCATATTTCATTAAGTAAACATGTATTTGAATGTTTTTGGAATTAAAAGTATAAATGCAAAACTGGCTTTTTTGTGAACGTGTGAGTGAAAAATGACAATTCAAAATCCACTATGGTAGCAAATCTGCCGAATTTAAATTATTATGTGCCCGAGGGGACGTGTGTAGAACTATAGGGAACTCTGGCCACCCCAGTGTATAGAGAATAGCCAAATGTAGGACAGAGACCCAAGCTCACCGGCATAGCGGCAGTGGGGGCACTGCGTAAGCAGCACTTTTGTTTTGTAGTTTTATTACTGTGTTTGGTTTTCATTATTATTTTTGATGATACCTGTGTTGGTAACCCTGTGGTCCCGATTACCGTTGCCGGTACAAAAGCCACAGACAACACCACCCTCTGCGGGCTAAAATAAATAGCGAGTACCCCCACCCTTCCACAGTATCAAATAAATAACATTAAGCAAGCATAAGATAAACCATTCATAAAATATGGGGTTTCCCATCGGCAGGAACTAGGGTACTTGTCAGGATAGAAGGGAAAATGAATGGAACAAAGTACAGAGAAGTTGAAACTGGGACGGAAGTTCACCTTTCAGCATGGCAACGACCCAAAGCACACAGCCAAAGCTACACTCGAGTGGCTAAGGAACAAAAATGTAAATGTTCTTGAGTGGCCCGGTCAGAGACCCAACCTAAATCCAATTGAAAATTTACGACATGACTTGAAGATTGCTGTCCATCAACGCTCCCCAAGGAACTTGACAGAGCTTGAACAGTTTTGTAAAGAAGAATGGTCAAAAACTGCCAAATCTAGATGTGCAAAGTTGGAGTATCCAAACAGACTCACAGCTGTAATTGCTGCCAAAGGTGCTTCCATCAAGTATTAACTCAGGGGGGTGGAGACTTATCCAATTATGATCTTTCAGTTTTGTATTTTTAATATATAATTTTTCTCAATAAAAGCTTTTTTCCCCCTTAACAGTGTGGAGTATGGTGTGTAGATAAGTGGAAAAAAATCCTGATTTAAATGCATGAAACTCCTAGGCACTGACACAAAATGTAAAAAAGTTCAAGGGGGTATAGACTTTCTATAGGCACTGTACACACATATTAACAAAGAAAAAGATTTGAAGGTTTCCAACAACTACATCTGCACAACACTCTGCAAATGTGCAATTTCTAGTGTGATCGCGCCTCAAAACCAACCAAACCCCTCAACCCCTTTTCCTTCTTTCAGAAACCTCTCTCTTGCCGGACAGTGAATTAAACACAACCGGTAAGTAACCATTCTCTTCCCCTTTTGTTGTGGGTGAAGTTATGTATTTGTTTTAAAAGTTACAGTATTTAATTAAAGTACAGTTAAAAAGAAAAGTCCAAACAAGTCCATTTCTGGTTTTATAATGGGAAAGACCTTGCTCCATCAGTCACTGCTGTTGTGTTTTTCTTTTCTTTTGCACGAACCAACCACCGATCCATCATAAAAGCAGAAAAGTTAACAGTTTACCGATGCTTCCTAAAGCTTACTAACGCGTACACCACGTAGTAAGCCGATAAACAACATACATTATCAGATGGCAGAGGACTTCAAAAATATGCAAGCTAAAGAGGCACCAATCAGATACACAGCACCATCTGGAAACTTTGGCATGCCTGCAGGTGTCAGCAGAAATAATTGTTTTAAGTTAATATATAACATATAATGGGAATTTTGGCTGGCTCCCCTCATCAATACCCTTGGTGCCCTCGGTGCTTCGGGGCCTCAGAGTCCTCAAGTACCTGGTCAAGCATCAGGCTCTTCCTCCTGCTCCTGCCTCAGCTCCGCCTCCGCCACCTGCAATTGTTAGCTATTTTTTGTAGAACATATCTATTTTCAATTGAATTATTAACGGAAGGGTTATTGTACTATTAGATTATATTTTTATCTTGTATGCCTTTTGGTGAGATTTTATTTACTTGTTACTTTTTTTTTCCCATTGTGTTGTAAAACACCATTACAGCATATTCTAAATCCCTATGACCCATTGCAACTACAGACCATAAAAGACCACTACAGACAATTTAATGTTTTTTTCAGCAGGGACACCTGTCTGAAAACTGTCTTGTATTAAAATTAAGAGCAGTTATTACATGCGCCATTGAATCGTAGTCCAGTACACATTAGTCCATTTTTGGCACATTCACACTTCTTCATTCCATCCTCTGTTTCATGAGCACACCAGCTAGACTTGTTACAACTACAATGCAGGCGCTCCACACAGGAGGCCATGGCTTCAGGGGTGTAGTCCAGAAAGGAGGCAGATGTGGAGATGGAACTAGTGTTTGTACCCTTTCCCTTATTAGTAAGCTGCTTCCTTGCGATGTTGACACTATGCTTTGCTCCAGCGATCAAACATTAACACTGTAATCTCTCTGACACAAGCTATGTTTCCAT
Source organism: Polyodon spathula (assembly GCF_017654505.1). Classification (NCBI taxonomy): domain Eukaryota; kingdom Metazoa; phylum Chordata; class Actinopteri; order Acipenseriformes; family Polyodontidae; genus Polyodon; species Polyodon spathula. The sequence goes on from NC_054537.1 coordinate 58,747,358, forward strand.
CAACAAGGCAAACACATTTCTAGCGAATTTGCTAAATTTCGCACAAAATATATTTAGATCTTATCGTACAAAAACTGGTTTTCATTAAACTGGATTCAGTGAACAAACAGCTGTATGTAATGACGTCACAAGCTTAAGAAAGGTTTAAAGCATACATTTTCTTGATCCGAAAAAAAAAAAAAAAAAAAAAAACGTTTGATGCATTTCTGTAACGGGGATTCGTTAAGTGTGTGGGTTGCATTGAATAATACTGAATCAGACACAGAGCAGTGGGTGTTGACATGCCGCACAGATTTAATAACACAAGTGCTGACACTAGAGTACCAGCAATGATAGCCCTAGTGTCACATTTAATAAAGAAAAACCAAAACAAAGCTAAAACTAAAAGTTTGCCTCACAAGGTGAGCGCCAGCCTAACTAAAAGAGACGTCCCGCTCCGGGAACCTACTACACCACGCAAACCCTCTCAATACACGGTTTGGGATCAACCTTCCCTAAACTAACCCTACGGCTGTTGCTCTTTCACAGGCTATGCCATGTAATACACACACGCCCTTCATTTCCTGCATGGAAATTACACTTAGACAAGCAAGTCCCCAATATAAGACAAGTTCAATCCCCGCAAGGATATCAAATAAGCTTCCCCACTCTGACCCTTATCAATTACATGAAAACCCAGGAGGCAGGTGTAAGATACAAAAACACAAAAATATGTATTTAGGTTCTCAGTATCAACACAGAGGACCTGAAAAATGAATGATACCCCCCCCCGAAAAAAAAAAAAAGGGTAAAAAAAGTATTCTGGCTAGGTCAGGAGGCTGCAATACTGCTGAATTCCACTAGATAGAGCAGTGTTGGCACCTGATATGAATACACACCAGTGTCAATATGCAATATTATAATTCAACTGTTCCTGGCGTCGGTGGTAACACTTGCGCATCAGTAATATCACAATAAAGCAAAACAACCACTACTACATGTGCTTTAATAACACCGTGTAACAATTTTTTTTTTTTTTTTTTTTTTTGTTCCTGGGTAGTAAGTGTTATTTCCTAATTGCTTATGCCTCAAAAGTATAGAAAATGGCTATTATTCCCCACAAACTTTGCTTTTGTGACCAGGACAGTGATATTTCAAAATATCACTATTTCCAATGGGAAAACGGGCAAATGTGTGTCTTTTCGTTCACATAAAGTCAGAAAAAAACAATATATGAATCCAAATTAACATGTATTGATGCTAAACGAATACAAAAATGACTACAAAAGATTTAGAAGTGAGTAGTTTTTCGAGATTTACGATTATACTGTAGTTACAGTATAAATCAACAAATGAAATGAAATCACACACACTTGATCCCGGGCGCAGGTAGTAAAAAAAATAATAATCTATTACGTCCATATTTTCCACTAGAACGCATGCGCGATTTCGATTGCGTGGCTTTCCACTCTGATAGGTGAAGTAGGCGTCTGAATAAATAGTAAACACAATACACATACTCATACTATAACGGGTTTATTTTTATTTTTATTTATTACAGCGGCTGCATTTTAGTAACAGCAATAGCGGCTGGTTGATTATGTTGTCCGTATTTGAAATGGATATATAGTTATATATAGTCCCTTTGGATAATTATGCTAAGTTTATTATTGTTGGTTATTACAGTTTGCATTTGAGTTTAACGTTTTTGATGCTGTAAACATTTTAAATAACACACATAATTAAGCTGAGGTGGTAAGTAAATGGTAAGGTGATGCAGTGCAGACATTTGTATTCTTTGTAATGACTTTGCAGAATAGAAAGTTTGTTTCCAAAGAAATACCTAAGTAATGTATTTTATTTCTGTGCATCCAAAGACATATAATTAAGTTTTAAGAATTAAATCTACTGTTTGGTGTTAATCAGATTATTCTGCCTTTTAATGCAACTGTGGTACCATTCAGTGAGCGAAAATTGTAAAGGATACTTTAGCTGAAGCCTATGGACAGAAGGGGCACAGTTTCTAAAAAAGGTTGAAAACCCGTTTAGAAGAATGTGCCATTTTGACGTCACTACTACAGTATTCTGCCTTTTTTCGAATGGCTCAGGATGCAAATATAGCCTTCATCCATGTGTTTTAAATCAGACTACAAGAGTTTTTTAACAGACCTGAAAAAATGGTTGAAACAGGACCAGCTTTGTGACCATTTGTTGACTTTCCTTTATTGTATTTTATTGTTGTTTTAGTATATATATTTATTGTTATTAGCATTGTATTTGTAGTTGTTGTAATGTAAATTAGCTGTAGCTAACTTGGGTGCAATACTTTTTTTTTTTTTTTTTTTTTTTTAAATGTAGTTGTCTCCAATTTTTTACCCAAGTTTTCTCCCCAGTTTAGTTTATTAAAGTACATGATTGTGAAACACTGCACCCTTTAAGTAATAAATGTTCACATCTCATATTACAAAAAGAAGAGTCACTATGAGCCATCAGTACTGACAAACTGCACAGTCCCTCTGAGCATCAGGGTGGGGCACAGCTACAGGAGTTCAGGTAACTGCATGTCCTGGTTTCCTTTTCATTTGCTAGTTTATCTATCCCCAGGCTGAAGGAGAGGGAACTCTTTACTCCTGTGTAATTGTGCACAGGCAGAAAGATCACACCACGAGATACAAATGCATGCGGTAAAACATTTCCATTCTTTTGTCAGCCTTCTTCTCTATCGAGAGATTGTTTATTTATGAGCAATGGATGAGTTGATAAAATATTATCATGGTACCCCAGGTGCCTATAGAATGCATTTTGTATTATAGAGGGGGTGTCACAATAGAACATTGCATAAGAATGCATATTAATCCATTACACTTATTTTGGTAGTTATAGTATCAGAGGAAAGGTCACCCTTTATAAAGGTTTCCTGCTATATAGCAGGTCAGTGAACAGCACCACGCAGTCAAGTACAAGTATAATAAAACATAGCAAAGATAAATATCGTAAAGCACTGTAAAACAGTCAATCACATTGCTCCAGACGCCAACTGTTTTTTGGAGTGATATTACAAGGGGAAATGACAGCTCTTATAAAAGTTTACCACTGTATACAGAACCAAGTAAAATAATAGCGAAGAGTAGTAAAGTATACTGTACAAATGGTAAATTACAGGTAAAGCATTGTTAAAAAAAATCAGAAACCACGGTGAAGCATAATAGATGCATAGTATACACATAGTAATATTTAAATGAACGTGGTAAACTTTTATAAGCAAAGGCACAAGTCATTAATGTACAATTCCACAGCTCATTTTAATATAACAAAATACCACAGTTCATTAATAATATAACAAAATGCCACAGTTCATTGCAGCAGGTAGCTGCCACTATACGGCACTGCATGCTAGAAAATACAATTTATAATGAAGGCTTTCTAGTTTATGATTATGCTTCAAGCTATTTTAAATGGCAAAGAGGAAGTTAGCCTCTCTCTTCATCTTGCCTATCTGCAGTAAGCAGAGGCTCTTGTGACTGGAGGTGATGTGCTTTTCTAAATAAAAACCAATGAATGGCAGGCTTTGTTTTCGCGCTGTTTGTCTTACACATTCTGATATGTCGTACACATTCTCCCAGGAGTATTATTTTAGTGACGATCACTGGGGGCACGGCAGCTTTAAAGTGCATGTGGTTTTTAAAATATATATAATTTATTTTTTTTTTAACAGTTTGCTGCTTTCCTGGGCTTGATGATCTTGTCTAGTTTTCACTATCGCAGCCTTGATCTGCTTACCTTGAACCCTTTGTCCTGTATTTGTTCAGGAGGGTTAGCCACTGTGCTATGTGAGGGGGAGGGGTATCCTGCAGTGCTGTCCTGTGACTCCAGGCTGCTCAGGTACAGCTATTGCCAAAAGTTTTGCGTCACATGAATTTTAGCATTGAGACATGCTAAAAAATAATAATAAAAAAACCCAAAAACTGTGAATATAATTTACATCTTTTATTTAACAGCATATAATAAACAAACTACAAAATGATATTGCAAAAGTCTAGGAAGCCATTATAGTAGTACGGTATTTCATGTTGGAATTAGAAATGTCACATTTTCAATTTTTGTCACATTTTCATTAAGTATATGGAAAACTACAAAGCAATGTGCAATTCAATATGTCAATGCAACATTATTCAGTAGGTTTCATTAGAACGTTATGTAATTCTATATGGTGCTGCAAAACCTGTACATTCTTCTGCTTGCCGCTCCCTACAGCTACACCCCACTCCTGCCTGAAGCACTGACTGTTGCTAAGTTTATTAATAACAAACCTGAGCAGGCCCGGCACACCTACTAGAAAGTGAGAGCTACTCCACTTAACCCTTTCACAACCATCCTCCTTTTCAGTGCTGCTTTTATATACAACTAGGAGACACTTCTTTGCAAACTGAAGCTAAGGTGTTGATGTTGCCAAGCTGCTGAATCCTGGAGGTGAGCCTGACAGCTCTCTCCGTGGCCTTGATTAGACCCTGGCCAGTAGCGTGTTGCTGTGTTGCCATGAGGTGAACCAGCCCCAACCAATCTTCAATGAAAAAACAATCACGTTTGCTTACAATGCATTTAAACCAACATGTAAATCAACTGGAGAGCCAACAATGTTTGCTTTCTGATAAAGATGGATAGATGGTAGGAGACACTTCTTTACACAGAGAATGATAACAGTATGGAACGGGTTACCACTATTATGGCTTCCAGTAGACTAATGCAATATAATTTTCTAGTTTCTTTGATTACTTGATGTTAAATAAAATATCTAAATTATGTTCATATCGTGTTGTGGTGCTGTGCTGTGCAGTGGTATTGGTGCTCCAGGGTTTGTGTGTTGTGGTGCTGTGCTGTGCAGAGGTAATGGTGCTCCAGGGTTTGTGTGCTGTGGTGCTGTGCTGTGCAGAGGTAATGGTGCTCCAGGGTTTATGTGCTGTGGTGCTGTGCTGTGCAGAGGTAGTGGTGCTCCAGGGTTTGTGTGTGTGTGCTGTGCTGTGCTGTGCAGAGGTATTGGTGCTCCAGGGTTTGTGTGCTGTGGTGCTGTGCTGTGCAGAGGTAGTGGTGCTCCAGGGTTTGTGTGTTGTGGTGCTGTGCTGTGCAGAGGTAGTGGTGCTCTGGGGTTTATGTGCTGTGGTGCTGTGCTGTGCAGAGGTAGTGGTGCTCCAGGGTTTGTGTGTTGTGGTGCTGTGCTGTGCAGAGGTAGTGGTGCTCCAGGGTTTGTGTGTTGTGGTGCTGTGCTGTGCAGAGGTAGTGGTGCTCCAGTTTGTGCTGTGCTGTGCAGAGGTAGTGGTGCTCCAGGGTTTGTGTGTTGTGTGCTGTGCTGTGTGTTAGTGGTGCTGTGTTGTGGCTGTCTGTGCGCAGTGTAGTGGTGCTGGTGTGTGTTTGTGGTGGTGCTTTAGAAGTGGTGCTCCAGGTTTTGGTGTGTTGGGTGCTGCCAGTGTGTGTGCTTGCAGATATTCTCCAGGGTTTGTGCTGGCTCCGTGGCTGCAGCCCCCAAGCCGATATTTGTCTGCAAAACAATTATAGGACACAAAAATAACAGTGCTCCAGTGCGTTGGTATTTCAGAGTAAGGGGCAGTACTAGCTGCATCCCCTTTGTGTACTGCCACACTCCTCCTCCTGATCAGCACAGTGCCATGCTCTATGAAGCCAGTGTGCACTCCACAGCTGATCCCAATTAATTTGTTTAGCAGTCCTACCGCTAGGCCCTTTCCCGAAGATAGACAACTTCCGGTTCTGTTCTACCATCGAGTCAGCCCATCCCTGTGAAGGCATACCAACAACCTTACTTAGCGCTCTCCCTGTTCGAGAGGTAGAGTTGCAGCTTGGATTCCTTCTTTCTTGTTCAGAGTGATCCAGTCCAAAATGTGTTACCACCGTACCAATAAGCTTTTTGCTAGACTGTCTGTTTCCTTTTCTCCTAATATGCGCCAATAAAATATAAAGAGTTGTCTTTCTTCAGCCCTAATATATTTTGAGGTTTTATTACTGGCAGTTCTAGTCACTCCGCCAAAATCTAACCTAAAACCCATTTTATACCTAGATCCTTGTCACAAAAACAGTTGTTTGAATTATAATCAGAATAATATCCTCCAAAAATGGCCATTACCAAACAAAACAGAGTTTCAGTTTCAATATAATCTTTACAACGATGGAGGGACTGATGTATCACTTGAAAGGGGAGTGCGACTTGAGATTATTGCTGTTGGATTTCCTTTTGAAATGTGTAGTTCTGTATTTTAGCTAATGACTGAGTTTGATTTCTTTGTTTCCTAACCATACAGTACAATATTTCTGAGCTCTGGAACAATGAAAGCGTAAATAACTTCAAATGTCATTTAAATTGATGTTTGTATGGCTTTGAGTTTGTCTGAAGAATCCTCCATACCAAGACTGAACAGCCTTCCTCATTCATAAGAACATAAAGTTTACAAACGAGAGGAGGCCATTCGGCCCATCTTGCTCGTTTGGTTATTAGTAGATTATTGATCCCAGAATCTCATCAAGCAGCTTCTTGAAGGATCCCAGGGTGTCAGCTTCAACAACGTTACTGGGGAGTTGATTCCAGACCCTCACGATTCTCTGTGTAAAAAAGTGCCTCCTATTTTCTGTTCTGAATGCTCCTTTGTCTAATCTCCATTTGTGACGCCTGGTCCTTGTTTCTTTTTTCAGATTGAAAAAGTCCCTTGGGTCGACATTGTCAATACCTTTTAGAATTACGAATGCTTGACTTAGGTCGCCGCATAGTCTTCTTTGTTCAAGACTGAACAGATTAAATTCTTTTAGCCTGTCTGCATATGACATGCCTTTTAAGCCCGGAATAATTCTGGTCGCTCTTCTTTGCACTCTTTCTAGAGCAGCAATATCTTTTTTATAGCGAGGTGACCAGAACTGCACACAATATTCAAGATGAGGTCTTACTAGTGCATTGTACAGTTGTAACATTACTTCCCTTGATTTAAATTCAACACTTTTCACAATGAGTCCTAGCATCTTGTTGGCCTTTTTTATAGCTTCCCCACATTATCTAGATGAAGACATTTCTGAGTCAACAAAAACTCCTAGGTCTTTTTGATAGAGACCTTCTTTAATTTCAGTATCTCCCATGTGATATTTTACTTTCTATTACTTTCCATTCAAATCATGTGATAATACGACCTTACAACTCTGCACCCTCATCTACTCTATTTTATATAGACAGAGTGGGTGGGGCTGGCAGAGTTGAAAGATAAGATTGCCACACCATTTAAATGTGGCTGTTAGACCTAGCTCTTACAATTGTCCAGACAAGCAGCTCAAAACAGTCGTCATGGCTGCTGAAATTTGCGAAATAAATTTTGTTATAAGAGACACCCTACACTCAACATATTAACTTATTAAATCACACCTTCACAATGGTTTTTCAGATGGAATCGAGTCTGGAATTTTTTTCAAGACTCATAAAACCTTCAATATCTGGACACTCCCTGTGATCACAGTCCAGAAACACGTTCTGTTCACAGGGTCAGGCCACCTTTTGTAAATGTGATCATGAACACAATGGGATTATCCTAGTAAAACAGGTTCAACTTGATTTGAGAAGTTTGTGATTTGTGCACGAGTCGTAAAAGAAAGAAAGAAAACAGTTACACTGCAAACGCAAATAAACTTGAACTGAGCTGTAACGTACGGTACAGTAGTGATCCCCTTTCACAAAGCTATGGTAAAGACTTGTTTTTCACCCATATCTTAACACTGAGGGTGTTATTGTCAAAACACAGGAAGTAATTTATGAGTAAATATACTCACTTCTGGTATTGTAAACAAATGTTTTTTTTTTTTTACCTGTTTAGTTCTGTACGAAACATGTTTCTTTATTAACAGAGATTTACAAACTTTGGAAATAACCCCTGTGAACAGGTTAGTGTCACTGCCCAGATGTTACCATTTTAACCCATTTATATAATATGTTTACATCATATGCCTAATAATTCTAGGAGGGTTGTTACATTTTGAGACCTGTAGTCTTTATTATTATTATTATTATTAGTTTTTATGGCTTCTCAGCCCTGGTGTAATAATAATATAGAACACAGTGCAATAAAATATATTTCAGTAAGGAAATATATATATATATATATATATATATACACACACACACACACACACACACACATACATATATACATACACACACGCAGTACTGTGAAAAATATTTGACCCGTCAGATTTGCTGCATTTTTGCATATTTTTGACACTGAATGTTATCAGATCTTCAACCAAAATCTAATATTAAATAAAAGGGACCCTGAGTGAACCAATAACACAAAATTTTGATACTTATTTCATTTATTTATTAAAGAAAGTTATGGCTCCAAGGCTCTGGAGGCAGAGCATGGCCAGTCCTACTATGTGGCATTGTATGGGGATTATGTAGAGAATTGGACGAGGCTGTTGGCCCTTGAAAAAGTTTGCTGGTTTATTTAAATCAGACCTGTACACATAACTGAACAAGAACAGTCACCATTTTATTTACTCCTGCTCTCTCCCCAGTCTTGGCTAAACAATCCCTGCGTCAATCACACAGGCATGGCAAGTCAAACATTGCTAAACCAATATCCCCAAAATTTCGCATAACAATTCTTACATGTACTACCCCCCCCCCCCCCCCCCCCCCCCCGTTTTTATAAATGTCCTTGTTTCTTGTATACAAATAACTGAAACCCTGCAGGGTACCTTTACATACTAATTGTAGTACAATGCAACCTTCAAAACATTAGTGTAGCTTACACTTAGGGTATACTTTGCAGGTTTGAGCATCTGCTTCTATAGTACAACTGGCGATGCTTTATCTGGATGCCTGGGAGAAGTATTAATATCCCGAATAAGCAGCTGGCCCAATTAAACGAGAGGCAGTTGAGACGACATTAGTCACACTTTTTTGTTTCAAAATGAAAAAGAAAAAGAATAAAATCACATTATGATTTAAATATTAAATATATAATACATTTTTTTATTTTTATTCCTAAACAAAAATCATCGCTGTTTTATTTTTATTCCTACATGAAATGAAAAAATAATGTAATCACTTCTTATCACAAGACGAGGCACCTGTGATGTTGACACACCAATTTTCTTTGCAACAGCAGCCTGAGAAACCACAGGAGACTCCAGCTCAACGTGGTTTATGCAATTTACGGAAGTCACAGTGTAATCATGTACTCACGTACTCGCTGCTAATCGAAACTGTCTTGCTCTGATGCATCGGTGAAAAGTAAAAATTCATGGTTGAGTCTGGAAAGGTGCGAATTGGAGTCTGTGTCAGAGCTTACACAGGGTGTCAAAAGCAATTTGGCAGGGTGATGTCCAGTCAAAAGGCTTCCCCTTCTGAGTGAGGTGGTGGAGAGGCTCAGAGATTTTGGCAAATAAACCATCTGTAATATGAGCACAGGCCCACGAAAGCCCGTACTCGGTGGCATTTCATGGGATGGGCCAGTCTGTGACCTTTTGTATGTTACGTGAATTAAGTTGTAGTCCTTCTTTTGAGACAATATGTCCAAGAAAGGCGAGATATTGTTTAGCGAACTGACACCTAGATGTCTTGAGTTTGAGATGAGATGACCTTAGACCATCAAAGACTTCCCTGAGATGCTCCAGGTGTTCTGCAAAGTTCTTACAGTAGACAATAATATCATCTATGCAAACCAGGCATACCTTCTATGGCAAATCTTGCAAACCTCAGATGTTGAAATGTGGGAGGGGCAGTCACCATACCCATTGGCATTATTTGGTAAAAGCTGTTTTAGCCTTGTCTTGCTTATCTAGCTGTACTTGCCAATAGCCTGATGATAGGTCCATGGTGCTAAAAATTGATGAGCCCCCCCCCCCCCAGTGCATCTAAAGTGTTGCCTGTTCTCGGAAGAGGGTGTGCATCTTTAACTGTTAGAGTTTAAACCTCTGTAACCGACATAAAAACGCCATGTGCCATCCTTTTTCTTCACCATGACAACCAGGGCCACCCATTCATGTGACTTTCTTCTACATTTCCCTTTGCGAGCATGTTTTCAACTTGTTACTGGATTTGGTGCAGCATCACCAGTTGGTATCTTGTGCTTTACAATGTCCGTCCTGTGTTGGAAATCAAATGCCAATGGTGTTTGTTGTGTAGTAGAGTCAGCAACATTACAAACAGTTGGTGAACCAGGATCTCCTGTGCTGCTACTGGGTAAAACTGACCAATCTGTAGTTCAGTTGTGTAGCTTGTAGGATTCATTAAATATATAGTTGTGAGCCCAATTTCAGGTGCCATGAGAGTTTGTGCAACAGCTATTCCTTCTTCTTCTAGTTGATATGGTTCCATGAACCCCATGCAGGAATCTGGAACAACAGTACTATCAGTAGGTGGTACTAAGGTGGCAATACAATTCATTTCACTTTGAGGAGCAACTGTGGTCTTTACAAATACATGGGCAGCACAACATACTGGGATGAGCTGGCTTGAATGCAATAGCAGCAAGTCCTGGTTGTATAGTTGACAAAGTCCATTTGCTTTGTCTATTACAGCATGATGCTGACAAAGGAAATCCCAGCCAAATAAACCAGCATGGCTAATGTTACCCCCCCCCTGTACCCCCCCTGCTGCAGCAAGCCCCCCCCCCCCCCCCCCCCCCCCCCCCCCCCCCGTGAATGGTAAGATTGATTTTACCAAGCGTGTCCAGTAACCTGTAGCCGATTTAGCCAGTATAAAATTCTTCTTAAGAGGTTGCCTGTATAATGCAAGAATTGACATGTGCAGCGATTCACTGATAATAGAAATACTGGAGCCAATGTCTAATAATCTAATAATTTCATGTCCCTCAACAATAGTAGTAATATAAGGAGTGACAGTCTCTTTATTCACTAGACTGGAAGGCGAACTGTCAGAGCATGATGGAGAACATGTAACCATATCTATGCTGGTTGCCACTGGAAGGTTTTCTGTTCCAGCTGAGGCAGTCACTACCCTGTCCAATCCTGAAGAGTTGTTACGTAGGGCTGGTTGACTAATATCTGTTTGCCCTGCTTGTAGTAATCTCCTGGTGCTTGCTGGCATTTGTTGAAAGGCAGGTGTTAGGACAGGGACTAGGGCTCTTACCCCATGGCCATAGAGAATTATGTCATGGATACTTGATGTAAGGTGTCACCCCACTATAGCAGGCTGGTGGCTGGAACGCTGGTCTGGAGATCTGCTGAATCGATCACGATGTGATGAAGGCGGCTCATAATAATTGGGGCAGTCCTTAAATGAATGATGTCTGTGTAGTTGCAGCACTGGTCACAGTGGCGATATGGAGATCCTCATTCACAGCTTCGGCTTTGGGAAAACCAGTCATACTGGCCTGGTGAGTAATCGTGTAAATATCCACGTCTGTCAGGGGAGTGTGGACAGTTTTAGCAGCAGAAGCTGTGTGCGTAATACACCACACGTAATTCATCACGTGATTAAAGGTGCATTCAGTTGATTAGGCAGTAGAGTTGATCAAAGATCAAACGGTCAAAATATTAACAAACAATAGCTTGTGAATTCAGCTATATTGAATTGTATTAATGGATTGGATTTACATTAGCTGCAACAACTGATTAGGGTTTAACATAAATCCATGATTATATTCATCTACAATTATAATTAATCAACAAAATGTGTTTATAAACTAGCAAAGCTTAACTTCGGTAAAATGAAGAGCCTTGTGAACACGAAATATTATTCTTTTACAATGCATTGGTACCCGTTTAGTCTACTAATTGTCCACGTACCTTTTTTATTTGCTGAACAAACATTTCATTGATAACTGTAAAAAACTGCACTGCGGCATGTTTGCTATCACTTTCCCACACGACACAAACCTCCTCTCCTGTGTATGTGGATGAGTGTAGGTGGGTCATGTGAGTAGTCCAGACCCAGAAACTATTGTCATCTGTGGTTGCTAAACAATAAAAATAAACGATTAAACATGTCAACTGGGGCCAGAATTTAATGTTGCTGATGCTATATAAGGAACCCTATCTCTAGAATCTAGCACTGTAGCGCCAAATTTGCACACTTGAGCATTTTGCGTGCATGTAAACAACACATTCAATCTCATGGAAGCCTGGTTGAGTGCGGGGGCCCTAGGCGGCCGCCTCGTTCACCTTGCCTTAAGGCTGGCCCTGGCTGCTACTACTGAACTGTTGAACCCTGGGTTACAATATGTACATCTAGTAATAGGGATGAATTGCCGAGTGGACGAATTGTCAGAGGAGCACTGTAATTCAGTCAGAGTTAAAAGCACTTTATATCATCAATTTTTTTTAATACTTAATTTCTTATCATACATTTACTATCCTATTATGTGAGTGTTGCATTATTAATTGCCATTGTTCACCCCACTTACTAACTATCCCAGCTGTCTCTGTTGAACCACTTGGCATGCTTTTGAAAAGACTCCTTAAAGATAAATGTCTGAAGTGAAGTGGTTTGAGACAGGACTACCAGGCAGTGCTGGTGCTAGGATGTACTGGGCCCTGGTGAAAACTGTAAAGTCAAGTAAAATAGTATGAAAACGTATTTATAAAAAAAAACACAAAAAAAACACATGCATCTCAAAACCTAGCGCTCAGTACAAATGCACTGGCTACAATTCATAAGCAGAAACATCATTCTCTGAACACAAACACTTAAATTAATACCCCCAAAACATGTATTTATTAATTTTTTTTAAATACTGAATTTTGACCATCCATTAGTTAAGGCAGAATTTCTTGAGCTTGACAGACTCTGACAAGTACAGCTTGTTCGATGTGGAAAAGGAACAGGTTTTAGCCTTTTTGCAAAATCATTTAGTTGCATTTCTGTTCTAGCATCACGGCTGACAAGTGATTTGGGGATGCTGTTCGTGCACTGTAATGATTTTTTTTAGACAGAAAGCGGTAGTTACATCATATGTAATAAACTATAACATTAACATTACATGTCAAATATATATTTCAGAAATGTCGTTATATTACAGTACAGATTCTTGTAAATCGAGGTTATTGTATTTTGCCAGTATTGCATGTGAGAAAATGCATCCCTTGGTGATATGAGTCTGTGCAATAGCACTGTCGGTCATATGGGCAATACCTGTTTCAGTAATCCCAGCCTCACTCTTTTATCCCACCTATTTATTTTTTGCATCCCAGCCTCTATCAAATCATTTAAACCAGCAAGATTCAGTTGAAATAGTTGTATTACCACAAATAACTACTGGATTTTTCATTTTTTTAAATTGCCCAAATAATTGTACAGGATTTCTCTTTTTTTAATTGCCAAAATAATTGTCATGAATTACATTCTGCCTTCCTGCTGTGCTAAGAAAGCCAGGTTTATAGATGTTGGGAAATAAAACAACATTTCAAATGGATAAAACAAAATAATTCTTACCCAAATAAAACGTTAAATTAGAAGAAAAAATAATAAAAAAGGTTTTCACAGGGCTCCTTCATCGCTCCAAAAACATTTTTCGATTGAGATTTTTCCTTTTTTTTTTGTAAATAAACTGTTACATTTTCTGCCTGTCTTGTGATCTCAAATTATTGTATGTATTTGTTGTGGTCGCACCGCTGCTTTAGTGTTAGGAGAGCTCCAGCACAAAACAATCACAGGTCGAATGTATCCATAGTTCTATGAAAAAAAAAAATCACTGTCTGTACCACTTTTCCCACAATAAATATGTGAAGTATCTGTCTTACTCATATCTGTTGTTTCTACGGCCTTACCACTGGCAATAGATATCACAGAAATTAGCATAGATTCTTCTGGGAACATGTTTAACATTCCTCATTTAAGATATATTAATACTTACACATGCATGTTATTTTTACATTTTAGTGTTAGTGTAAAGACATCTACAAAACTGTAATGTTATTTTTAATATAACTTTGGCATTAAGTCATGTAATAGAAAACTGCCTGTATATATGTGTGTGTGTCCTGTGTGTGTGAGAAAGGCTGGTACTCCCAGTTGTTCGTTTGCCCCTTTAAAAATAGACCAGGACACAGATAATTGATTTTTAAGTGCTTACGTGCTATTTTTATTTTAATAGACGATAACAAAAATGTAACAAATGAAAATAAACACCTTCAGAGCTCTTACTAACATTTTATGCAGTTCCCTGACTAGCTCGCAGGACGGCTAAGCCGTTTACATGGCATAAAGACAAAACACTTACTGTTGTATTGACTGCTTGGAAGCAGAGCACACTTTCTGCCTCTGTCTACTCAGGAGAAATAAATATATATATCTTTTTTTTTTTACTGGGTTAATTAGTGGAGTTGTAGGGGCATTCAGAGTGACACTTCTTTGCAAACTGAAGCTAAGGTATTGATGGTGCCAAGCTACTGAATCCTGGAGGTGAGCCTGACAGCTCTCTCCATGGCCTTGATTAGACCCTGACCATGAGGTGAACCAGCTTCAACCAATCTTCAGTGAAAAAACAATCACGTTTGCTTACAATGCATTTTAACCAACATGTAAATCAACTGAAGCGCCAACAATGTTTGGACAAGATGAACAGAGTACACACACTTTGAACATATGAACACATACACACACATACATACATACATACACACACACACACACAGAGCTCTGGAGAAAATTAAGAGACCACTGCAAAATTATCAGTTTCTCTGGTTTTACTATTTATAGGTATGTGTTTGGGTAAAATGAACATTTTTGTTTTATTCTATAAACTACTGACATTTCTCCCAAATTCCAAATAAAAATATTGTCATTTAGAGCATTTATTTGCAGAAAATGACAACTGGTCAAAATAAAAAAAAAAGATGCAGTTTTGTCAGACCTCGAATAATGCAAAGAAAATAAGTTCAGATTCATTTTTAAACAACACAATACTAATGTTTTAACTTAGGAAGAGTTCAGAAATCAATATTTGGTGGAATAACCCTGGTTTTCAAGTACAGCTTTCATGCATCTTGGCATGCTCTCCACCAGTCTTTCACATTGATGTTGGGTGACTATGCCACTCCTGGAGCAAAAATTCAAGCAGCTCGGCTTTGTTTGATGGATTGTGACCACCCATCTTCCTCTTGATCACATTCCAGAGGTTTTCAATGGGGTTCAGGTCTGGAGATTGGGCTGGCCATGACAGGGTCTTGATCTGGTGGTCCTCCATCCACACCTTGATTGACCTGGCTGTGTGGCATGGAGCATTGTCCTGCTGGAAAAACCAATCCTCAGAGTTGGGGAACATTGTCAGAGCAGAAGGAAGCAAGTTTTCTTCCAGGACAACCTTGTACTTGGCTTGATTCATGGGTCCTTCACAAAGACAAATCTGCCCGATTCCAGCCTTGCTGAAGCATCCCCAGATGAGTCCAGTTTTCAGGATGCATTTTTAAATGTAAATCCCGCACAATAGTATGGGATGCGTTTTCTGACAGGGGTGCAAAACTTGATATACAGCAGTGTCAGAAAACGCTACCGCCCTGCTACTGGGGGACTGCAGCTATAATTCCGGATTAGAGTGCACAAAGGAGGGCTTGGCAAGGTCAACATCGCTCCCAGGTTGGAGGATTTTGCAGTTCTAGGCTGGATTTCACCAACTATGCGTGAATTCATTGAATTAGAATGTAAAGTCTCTACTAAGTCTTTAGTTGTCACTAGTTAGTTTATAACTAAGCGCTCTCCTATTTCAGTTGCACCACATGTACTTATGACAATACCGTACTTTGTTAGTTTATCACTACAGCAGTTCATACTAAACCGGTGATATCGAAGCTGCTCGGTAGCCAATTACAAGTGAGGATATTTCAGAGGGCTTGATCAGCGACACAGATCGAAACTCCCACTGAAGAAACACTCCGAAAATAAACATATCACTTCAATGTTAAGTGTTTAATTTTAGAGATTAATTGTTTGTTACAATTAAATTGGCACCTTTTTGTGAATCGGGATGTTGAGAGGGCAAACCTTTTTTTTCGTACTTCATATCTTAAACCTCAACACTTCTCTGTGCTATTTATTAATATAAAGATTAGTTTTATATATGTGTGTGTGTGTCTCTGTGTAAACAGTAAACACAGGCAGGCGCATCACATAGGGCAAGGCAATCCACACACCGGCAGAGGGCGAGCGCGAACCTGGGTCCTCTCACACTAAAGCATAGCGCCGATACCGCTGTACAAAAGAGCCGTGTGTTAACATCACCTACCAGCCCTGCTGCTGCCTTCCCCCGTGCACGCTACAATATATAATGTTACAATTAAGGTTATGGTTTTAAAAAAAATAGTGTTGTCTGTCAGAACTTTTTTTTTTTTTTTTTTACCTTAATCGTAACACACACACACACACACATATATATATATATTATATATATATATATATGAAATAACCCACGACAGGGTGTGCAGTAAGACAATTCTTATCGCACCCTGAATGCGTTGCCTTCAACCACCCAGGCAGTGCGGTAAGAATTGTCTTACTGCACACCCTGGAGTGGATTATTTCGCTTAGAATATGGTGAGACAGGCTGGCGTTGGGGTGACGTCAGGCCACAATGCAGGAAGCAACACAAATATGCAGTACTGCAGTTCAAAGACGCGCTGTGCACAGTTTATTTAAAGACAAAAAAAAATATTTAAACACAAAAAACACTGCTCACAGAGCACAAAAATAAAAGGTTTAAACAAAACAAATCACGAACACAATACACCAAAGGTCCAGGTGGGCAGTAGTCTTCACGGTGACCATCTCCTGACTTATTAGGTAATTAATTTGTTGCTAATAGGGAGATGGTCACCTGCATAAAAGCCTCTCTGCCCTCAGGGTGGGTGTGTTCAGAGGAGGAACGAGAGCAAGCGAGAAATTTTAAAGTTATTGGAGCCGTGAAGACTACTGCCCACCTTCTGCATGAGGTTTTTAATTATTCCTGGCAGAGGTAAAGTCTGCAACTCGTCGACTTTACCTCTGCCAGAACACACACAAAACAATAACAAAACAACGTGGCTGCGCCATCATAAATACAATGAATAAAACAAACTGCACAGGGGCGGAGAGGGAAACCCTGTTCTAAAAATAAATACTGTACAGGGTTGCTTGCCCTGTTACATATGACTACACTTTTTTCTTGAAAATAATTACACAAACTAACTTTATTCAGGAAAAAAGAAATTTATTATGTATCCTTCCACTGAGAAAAAATAGCCCCGAGGGCTGTTTCGTTGTAACATATCTTTTTTCCTTTTTTTATTTGCCATAAACATTAATTTGAACATTGCCATTCATACAAAAATTTCCGAGATTAAATGGCATTTGGGAATTGAAAGACTGATTTCCCACATCTGAGGGAGGATTCTCGGAACAGCCAGAAGCCACTGCCTTCGCCTCGGGACGCATAACTCCAGTCGCGGTCATCTACCACAGGGTAGAGCCTGCATCGAGAGGGCTCTATGGCAATTCAAAAACTATTTATTTCTTTATTTTCTCTTAACAAAAGAACCTTTAAAACCTATATTTACCTTGAATTTCACCAGATAACATTCTGCTGATGAAAACAGTCCCTAACATAATTAGAATAGAAAAAAGACACACACATGTAGATAAATTATTATTATTATTATTATTATTTATTATTATTATTATTATTGCTAACATTTATTTATTGGGGTCTTGCTCTTTCTTACTATAATTTATCTGGACAAGTTCAATTGTTTACTAGTCTGTGGAGTATTGAGTATGACTCGAAACTTGTTGTTGGAGGCGGGGCTTCATTCAAGCAGGCAGGGAGTGGATTGGCTGGTGCGGAAAGAATTGAAAAAGCGTTGGGAGTTTGACTGGCTGTTTTTGATGCTGGGTGTTGTTTGGACAATTACATTTTACACTACAATGTGAATACATTTTTTTCCCCACTGGACGTGCCGCATTGGATCTCATCAGATGAGAAACATCAGTGATTGCACTCAAATTGTGAGAAATGGTTTTGAAAAACAAAAATACAAAAAAGATGCGAACCTACTGAAGCGTATCATACAAACCAGATAAATAAATAAATAAATAAATAAATAAACGAATGTTTAACATTACTTACACATGTTTACAGCTGTAAGAAAATCATGATTTTGTTATCAAGAAGTTGCGGTCATTGTGCAGTTGCGTCAGAAATATAAACAGCTTGCATATACCAGAACATAAGTTCTTAAGACTCCCTCTTAACATCACCATTTGAAATAAAACGTCGTACGCTGTGTTTCATTACAAGTGAAGAGTTGGAGCTAACAATAATAACGCATAACATACAGTACTTGCATACACTCAAAAAATTGCACAGCCACGACAGCATTTGCAAAACGGCAATAAACTTCCATGCATAAAATTTTACAGTAAGTTAATACTTGCATCACAACCCACAGTCTTCTTTCCCATTGCTAACCGTAACCTCGGGAAAGAAGACCACTGATTGGCTAGAGAGGATGACAAAACACACAATCCCCCACTAACAAAAGACAATGTTAAAGTGACGTTTCCTTTTATTCTTCAGCATTATTCTGCAACGAAATTACATATAAATAATATAAACATTTTAGTCACGTTAAAAGTTCACTTCCCGCGGTTCTCTTACAGCCTTGCGTATGCTATTTTTTATTTTAAATACCGCATTCCTATATGCATTTAAGTACAGTTTTTTTTTTCTGGTTTAAAAACACATTTTGGCTGGTTACTTCCAAAATGTGTGTGGGCTTTGCAAAAACAATCTGGCAGCACTGGAGGTCAGTACTTAGACTGTCAGTTCAGGAAGCTGAGAGAATAAAATTGTGAGGCGAGTAGGCTCGTTCGTTTTCGGTGCGTTTCTTTCATTATCACCGCTCGGGGCGGGCAGAGACACACACACACAAACAAACAGGTTTCTCCGGAGTTTATTTCCAACCACAGCCCAAACCCTGGGTGGAGTCTCCTCTGCGAGTCTCAATCAGGAATGCAACTCCAACTTGACACCGGAGATAGATAGATAGATAGATAGAAAGAAAGAAAGAAAGGCGGCGGAAAAACTACTTATAAATGATATAAGAGAGACCAGGTACGCTCACATTCCCAAAAGGTAAGACACATGCTTATTCGTTACATTCTTTAATTGCATATACAGTTTTAGTACAAGTTTGAATTGTTGTTTTAACAACGCTGAATTACCGAGTGCGCAAGGGCTGATTCGAGTCTAACCTTGTTTTTGGGATAAAAGTCAAACTGACAGAACCTAGCTTTGGGAGGACGGAGCTTAGTTTGAAGTTTCACAGTGCGTCTGCAAAATGGAATGCATACTGGCTGGCCGGCTGAAAACGCAATTTTTCCTTCCTAAAATTGGAAATTCCACAACTGAACATTTAAAATGTTCTGCACTTACCAACTGTAGTTTGTCAGTGGGCTAAAGCTGAGCTGGACCCGCAGTATGTTTAATTTATTCTGTACCAGAAGCGGTTCTGTCGACTGCTTGTGTCACGGGAAGTAAATTTATATCAGTCTTTTATAGATTCATTTTATTCTGGTATTTTACGAACATTATATTTGCTTTAATTTAAATTGGACAGGTTATGTTTGTATGAGTCAGACGTCTACCGCCTCACCTGCACTGTTGTCCTAGTCTGTAATTGAACTTCTGTGCCGTACCAGTTTCCTATATCTCACAGCGGGACGTGCGCGGCCTGCCAGGAATTTGGACCTTGCAGTGTGCACTGTACTTATAACTAGCAATGTGAATCTGCTAGGATTTGTTCTTTTTTTTTAACTTGATTAGAAACAAGGCAGTAGTTGTAATAGTAACAACGAAATGTGATTTTTTTTTTTTTACACTATTGCTTATTTCTGCATACATACTGCATTACATAATAATGGAGATTAATCACCTAGTGTTTCATATACAACAAACTGGCTGCTGAGTATTTGAAAATACCCTTAACTGCTGTCAGCCTCAACCACACCAGCCACCACGAGATATTTAACAACAAATATTTTACAGTACACTTAAATTAGTGAATAACCTTGCTTAATGTACAGGATGTCAATACTTATGCCTGCTACTGTCCATACATGTGATTATATATATATATATATATATATATATATATATATATATATATATATATATATATATATATATATCCACACAATACGCCACCTGTGGGTGGATTATCTCACCCGGTGTGATGTCCCTGCCTGCAGGAACTAAGGTTCGCTATCTTCATGAAAACTTGACCCTGAAAGACTGGTAAGATACGTATCATTCTAAGTGTAAAAGACCAGACTGTGCTAGTGTAATACATAGTTAAGTGTGAAAGGGGATTTTCACTCTTATGCACATTAAAATGTAGTTAACATGACAATGCGTAAGCAAATATGATGTAATAAAAATGGCTGTGATTAAACTCCAGAAAGCCTTTGTAGAAGGCCAAGTATTATAGTCCACATTTAGAGGATGCCACAATGATAAATAATTTGCTTTATTTATGTATTCATTTAACATTTGGAGTAATTTGTTTTGGTATATAACTATTCACACACCACCATTTGGAACATCCTAAGTATTTGGAGGTAGAACTACAACTATGGTACTAAATTAGAAAAAAAAAAAAAAACACACCAGGTGTCAGGCGGGTCTCTCATACAAAGACTGCAACAGAATACACTCTTACCTTGATTAGAGGTAGCCACTGAAAGCTTAAAAACTTAAGTCATTAAATCTAAATATAAAACAGACGAAAAGCTAATGTCAGCGTATTTAATCGGTTTATGTAGAACCTGTTGTGGTTTAAACATGTTGTCATGGACATTCTGAGTGTAAAGATATTTTGTTAGTTTTGTATAGTTTTAACTGTATGATTAAAATACTAATATATTTTTATATATTATATATCTCTGTCACATCTCACTTCATGTGTAGTAGGTTTTGAATATGTCTACTGACAGTTCTGGAGCATTATAGGAGAAAGATACAAGACTGTCAGACTTCTATTTATGGGAAATGACAACACAGACCGTTTATCAACCTTAAGGTTCAAACTGGGAAAACAGAGGGTGGTAACTTTAGAAGAGTTTTAGAAGAAGTCAGTAATACCATCTATATCAGTCCTTTTTATATCGGTTTGAAGAACCATTGGATGCTTGCAGTTTCATGACAGCTGATTTTCTAGGGCTGTGTTTGAAGGTTTGTCCGGTTCATTCACATTCTTTTTTCTTCCTCGTTTGACAAGGTGTGAATGCTATAAATCACACATGTCAGTCACATGCAAAAATTGCATCTTTGGATTTGTATAATGCATATTCCGTAAACAAAAGTCCACTACAAATCATTATACGGAGCAACTCTATATGCTGCAGCTGCCGTGTATGGAGCAGGGTATAGTATCCAAAGCAGTGGGCTCATACCTTTTGTGGTTGTATTGCTTCAGTAAAATATGTACTGAATATCTAGTGTACAAGACAGTGTACGAGAAGTGCTATGGTAGAATATGTTTGAAATATACAAAATATGCCAACACTAATAATTAGAATTTTGAAAACCGAGCACAAGTGGCAATACTGTACATACATGCATGCAGTTTTGAAAGAAACCCGTTTTGCAAACGTATCTTCATTATACAAACAGTATGTGGTACCATATTATATATTAGAAATGTCTGCTCACATTTCTTTTCGCACTTCCTAGTTGTCATTGTCCCCATCCCTTCAGGGCCGCCTTTCCTGTCATTAACCAGTGAGCCACTTCACCTCTGTGACACTGACATGACACTGCTAAGGTGCAATGATCTTGGAAGTACAAGAGCAAAAAACCTTACAAAAGAATGTATGCATGCAGAGGACTTTCTTTTAGCCTAGTCTGGTACTTGGTAATCTTTTAAAAAAAAAAAACACAACTTTCTATAATATGTATGTCTTTCAAAACTACACGAGACCTACCCAGTGAAAAGAAGTGCATGACAAACACATATGCAATGTAGTGACTTTGGTATACAATTTATTTATATATAAATTTTTCTCTAGGCGCATTGTTTAAGAACGTCCAAATGTTGATAACTGATGCATACCATAATAGTTCGGTGATATCATGTAGAACTCTGATTCCCTTGACAACAATTGACATCCACACAACGTGTCAGAAATATAAAACAATCGTTTATTTAAGGGAAAAAGGGGTGCACAACTAATCTAATATTACAGATGGGAAAGGCTATTGGTTAGAGATATTCGTGAATAGTAATATGCAGTTCATTGATTCCATAGTCAAACAATTACAACAACCATAACATCATTAGCATACATGGTTAATATACTAATACTGAATATGTCTCATCACGCAAAGTGTCTACTTTGCGTTAGTATTTTCAATACCCGTTTCTCGTTGTAATCGATCATGTCAATATGCACAAGAGTTAATTCAACTTCCCATTCAAAACAGAATCCAACATTCCAGTACCTAATTTAGCAAATTAGTTTTACCGTGTTAATTTAGTTTAGCCGTGATGTACTAAACTAATAATATGTTATCAACCTCAGTTGATTATATATTCAAATTAACTCAAATGGGGCAATGATGTAATTCTCTGCATTTACGAGGCAACTCCTTTTGAGTTGCACATTTCAAACAAACATAATACACTTCTTACACACTCTAAAACAGGAAGTTATATTCTGTTTCTAGAAGAGTTTCCGCTTAACTTGGTAGCATTTGCTTCAGTATCTTTCAAGTCATAAAGTATTTAATATTAGACATGTTGAATACTTATCGATTTCCATATACAGACGTCAATCTGTGTCGATGAATACTGCAGCTTTCCAGATCCGCAGTTCAAATGTAGACTGTATTTTGCTGTACGCATTATATTGCATAGGCTCACAATAACAAATAGTTCCTTTTCAAATGAACATCAGCTTGTTGATCTCCAAAACTTGCAACATTATCTTTGTTGTTGGCAGTTTTCCCACTGGGAATAGTTCCGTTGATCAGACGTAACTCAGTTCAGTTAATGCATTGCAATTGAAAAGTTCTGTAGTTTGTAAAATTGTTCTTGTGGCAATTCTTCTTATGGCATTGCTTCAGTTCGTTTCATGCAGATACGTGGAAACAAAGACCAGCTTTCCGATTAATGCAGTATCCCGTCACTGATCCAGTCTCTTGTAGGACAGACGGCAGGGCCCTTCCTCAGAAGATGATTCTAGCCATTATTCAGAACATTGGTTCTTCCTTGCCTTCTCTGAATTCGAGCATGTATGCAACTTTGTTCAGAGCAGTGTAGCATCCATTTTGTCCCTCCGAACTTCAAGACAGCTCTAGCAGGAGGACACTACTTGTGCACACTGCCTTTGCGGTCAGCACACAGGTCTGGGCGCAGCAGCTCGACTGGAAGCAGCAGCACGCAGTAGAAGCTCGCTCCACTTCGAAAGTCAGCGGGTTTTGCGATTCTCTCTTCAACACCGTGATTGGCTAGTTTGGTTGTTTTGGGCAGTGCCTGAGTCCACGTGAAGTGTCTCATTGGTTGTTCTTGTACCGACGTGGCCTTGTTCTCCATTGGTCCGCTATTTTGCCCCCTGTCGGCTGGATTTACGACAAGGACTGTTTCTCGTCTTAGTGTCAAGGCACTCAGAATTGTCTGGAAGTTGCCCTCAGCAAAATACTACTGGCGCCGAAATGACTCATTCAGTGATAGGTAGAGATAAAACTCTTGTCCAGCAGTTAGACTCTTTCTAAAAACATTCTTCATCAGTGGGGGAGTTGAAGACCAGAAACCAAGAAGACACAGAGAATGGTTTAAGACTCCCCCCTGTATATTCCAATTCTGTAATTTTCATGCACAGAATGATATGATAACCCCCCTTCTGACACTACAGCAGTTTCATTTTCACATTTTTTATTTATATTCCCCACAATTCACTAGCTGTAACTTTCCATTCTTGTTTGTAATTTTCTGCTGATAATGTTTGAAGGACCAGCAATGAATTCAGAGACTGAAAGACATTTGTTTATGATTTTAATGTTTGATTTTATGTAAAGCACGCCCTCATGCTACTTCTCACTTGAGTGTGCCAAGTTAACCACTGCCTGTATTGAGAAAGCATATTTAAAGGATTCTAAATCTGGCCAATAATATAGATTGATGTTCAAAGTACTGTATCCAGCCTCTGGTTGTATAGGAGTACATTTTGCAGGTTTCTTGAATGTGTATTTACAAAACCAAAAGCATGCTATTTGTAGCTGCATAAAATCATATTGGATTTGTTACTGAATTGCAAATAACTATTTAGACTCTGCTGGCACAGGATAGTTAGCTTTGAAACAGGGGAGAGCACAGAATGTGTACCAATAATAAATCCTTTGTTATTGAAAAATGGATTTAAACAGTATACGGTATGATGTTTGTTCATGGTCTTGAGTGAAGTATGAATTCTGTTTATTTCTGTTTGGTTGATCAATAAAAGTATTATATGAAAACAGCGGTATGGATTAATATTATTTTCTTTAGTGCATGGAAACTATTTGAATATTCAAACTAACATTGCTGCACATGAAGGCAAAAAAGTCAACGTCTGTGTCTCCGCCATAAATTACATAGTTAATAGATATTAGCAATACGTATCACAATGTGTTTTGCACCTATTTGCCACCTTGCCACAATTTGGGCGACAGTTTCAAAGATGGCCAGTTATGTGTGGATTTAACATAAAAAGACAGGATCATCAATGTTCAGCTTCAGATTTGGCAAGCGGGTCAGAATCGGGATAGAGATGCAGGTACGTCACTTAAATGCTTCACGCTTTCCAAACACTTTTCTGTTATGAGGAGAGTAATATGAAAATCAAAACTGATTTTTTTTTCTTTGTACACTCCCCCTTTCCACATTCCTTTCTTTGAATTTTATTAAGTGAAATCTGACAGTTTTCACTTGCATGTACAGCAACAACAAAAAAAAAGCATAAGTAAACCTCTGTAATGCTATTACTTTTTGTAATTTGTCATAATACACTTTGTTCATGGTGAAGAAAGTACAATGACAGGGATTACAAGAAAAAAAAACCTCATTGTTATACATTTGTTAGATTTAGCTGGGAGTTGTGCAGCATGCGATTGGAATAGGAAAGCTGTTTTTCTGTATGTATTCAACTTCAATATGTTAGTAATGTACTTTAGATTAGGATCCATTTATATGACTGATTAGTCTATTAAGTTTGACCTGTTGTCAGAGCAATAATTAGTTTAAAAAAAAAAAAAATAAGAAAATATGGGAATTGAGAACGGTTGTTGTATTTTTTAAAATGAGAAGCATTTTGGCTTTATTATAGACATAACTGAAACAAATTAGAAGTCCATATGCCTACATTTTCTTGATTTTTCATATGATGTATGTAGTATTTTTAGAATAAATTAGTAGTGCGGCCACCAGTAAGTTGAGAACCACTGGTTTAAGGTACCCTCTTTGCTTGTATTTGAAGATCTTTTTGTTATTTGCTTGTTTTTTATAATTCTATCTGGCGTGAAATTTATACGTTGAACTTAGCGTTTATTTATACAGTGCCAGAATATGCACTTATTATTCAGCATTTCTTTTGCACATTTAATATTGCAGTCATTTATTTTTAAACTATATTAGAGCTTTTCTTGTTACGAGTATTAAACTTTTAGGCAATGAAACGGAATGGAACACCCCTACTCAGACCTGTTAGTGGATAGATATAATGCAGTATAACAGATGTTAGTTTATGGAATGGCCCAGACATTGCTCATAGATTTCAGAAAATCTGGACTTTTGCTGTCCTCAGCATTAGTTAATATTTTTTCAATTACATCTTAAAATTGACATTTAATAAAATGTTTAGATTTTAAAGTAGGATGAAATTTACTACAAATTATCAATATTATTTTGAAAAAAAAAATAAAATAGAAACTTATGGAAATTTGCATTGAAATCGGTAACAAGAATGCCCCAAGCTAAAGTTCCAAAATTTCTAAATCTCATAAAAATGTATTTCTGCAAGTTCTTAGGCAATTCAGCCTCCCTGATAATAAACATTTGTGTGTCTCTATAGATATATTTTCACATAACAAGTAATCAAAACATTACAAATTTAAATTAGAAATACATGTATTTGAATTTTGAAAATATCATGTCACGCAAAATTGTCAGCTGGGTCACGGTTTGTGATTTTCACCAGTTTAAGTAAGGAATTTAAAAAGATGGCTATAATCGTGTTGAAGAGAGTTCACAATCTGATGATCAAGTACTAATGCACACTGACTTTTCAGAAAGTTGGAACTGCAAGTGCCACAACGAAGTACAAACAATGAAGTACGACAGCTTTGGACAAAATTGACCAGACATGAACTTGCACACAGGTGTGCATTATCTTATGGAATAACACCAGCACGTTTTGCACAGTAAGAGAGTCACTGCGTCTATATGCTGCAGCAGTATGGGTATACATGCTACCTATACTCAAACATCAGTGATGAATATCCTGAGAAGAAGATTCATTTTTGGTCTGATGGCGCAAGCAGGCAATAGAAAAACAAAACCAACATTCACCTTCTTTCAAAACTGGCATTTGAACTTGGACTTACTGAAGTGTCGTGGAACTTTTTATTCAGGGCATGGGAAAGGAGTCCCAGATGGCACAGGTGGAATTGTTAAAATATTGCAGACAGTCCTTTGGGCCTAACATAACACACTAAATCTTGTCTTTTGCCAGGGAACACAGTGCAAGTGTTTCAGTCCCCAGGTGTGTTGTGTCACAAAGATCAGAATTGAAGGCTCACAGTTCAAGGGAAGTCCATGAAATCTACACAAAAGAGTTCAGGTGGTTGAAGCAAGAGAAGACAGAAGAAAAGAAAAAAAAAGCAAGAAAATGGTGCAGCAGCAGGAGTGATTTCTTCCAGTAGTACACAGTTAGCTTTCGCTTTTGGGGACTGGGTTGCACGGTATTGTCATAAGATTAAATTGCAAAATAAAATTAAAACTGCTCTTTGTTATGTTTATCCACTATACTAAATATCATGAGTAGCACAATACTTGTACTCATCTCAATATAAATTGTGTACATTTTTAGGCAGAAAATAGAAAAGACATTAGAATGTTTTGCATCATTAACAAGATCAGATGGTGAAGTCTTCACAATCACTATAAAATTGGTTTGAATAATATTTAGTAATTTTTAAAAAAAATTTGTGTGTTTTTGCATGACCAAGTTGACATTTCTTGAGGGACCACAATCATGGGGTTTCCATGCAAGCTTTTTTTTTTTTTTAAACTTGAAACGTTGACACAAGAAAAATTTCTCCTAAAATTTTTTTGGGCTTCCGTTCGCTCAACTTATTTTACTTGAGTAAACCGGGCTTTTCACCCAAAGTCATGCAAATGAATGGAAAAGGTTGGGGTTGATATGTAAATTAGCTAGGTATAAAGTAGTCATGCTGTTTTTATAGATTACTAGTGAACTTTTGTGAAAATGTTGTTTCCATGCGTAGAGAACTGGTACAGTTCTCTACGCATAATAAAGCTGGTTAAGAAAAAGTGTTTTACTACTCTTGCCCAAATTGTTTTTCAGATGTCATTGGTAGTGAATACTGTTTCAACAAATGTATCTTACAACTCATTAATTAATAAATTCGGTGGTGTAAGATGCAACTGATCAACAGCTATTGCAGATCACCATGGCTGAAAACCAGCGGTGACACACACTTTTTTATATACATACATACATAGTGTGAACAGGCTTGGCCGTAGTTTGGGTTCGTGCCCCTTTAAAAATGTGACTCAAAAAAACTTTTCAGCGCTTATGCACACTTTTATAAACAATCAAAAATAAACACAAAACAAACAAACCCCCTAGCCCTTCTCGGCGCACTAAACATATGCAGGTCCCTGACTAACACACATGACAGACATGACTAACCTCCCTGCCTATAAACATGTGCGTATGGAAGTTTTGTTAAATTTCATTTATTGTTTAATTATCACCCGCACCTGGGAATTATTGTGTGTGTGTCTGTGTCCGTGTGTCCTGTTTTTGAGGAGTCACAACTGTGAGTAAGGTATGTTAAACTGTGTTTGTTTACTGGTAAACAGCTTAGCTGTCTGGTGTGTTAGTTAGGGTGATCCTGACTGTTTAGTTCATGCTCTGGGGGAGTTAGGTGTTTGTTTTTGTTTATTTTGTATTATTAAAAGTGTGTTAAATCTGCAATTCTTGTGTCTGGGTCTACATTCTTAAAGGGGAAAATGAACCTGAGTGAGTGCAGCTCCGAGTATATATATATATATATATATATATATATATATATATATATATATATATATATACACACACACACACACACACACTCTATCTCTCTCCCTTTCATTCAGGCAATGCAGCATATAGGGGAATCAGGTGATGCTGCGTATACTACCCTGGCTTAGAAACCCTACCTGTCCAGATGGCTGATAGTTGCTGAGGAAGCATTCAACACCACACTTGGGCAAATTATTTGGTCACTCCAGAGAGAGCATCAACAACTTGTTGGATGTTGCACTGTTTTGGGCGATCGAGCTGTCTCCTGACATCCAGTTAACCATCTATATTTATTAATGTGGAGGGCAAACATGTGTTGTGTTTGGACATAGCTGGGATCAAAAAAAGGATAGGAATTAATTCAGTTAGGCGTTTAAACAGCAAGGGCATTCTGAAACGGCTGCATTAATGCTATAACACGGGATAACGCAGTTCAAGTGGTTTTATACAGAACTGTAAACCCCCAAGAGATGTACAACATGACAGACCAGACACAGCAAAACACAATAATAAAAAAAAAAAAAGCCGCCCGCATTAAGGTGTTGGTAAGGTAAGGTAAGGTAATGGTGCTGGTGCAATAATCCAAAGAAACCAACAGACAACAAAGTACGGTTGAAATGGTTTGTTTATTATTTGTTTATAATCCAAGGGTCTGATGACCAGACAGTAAATAATAATGAGCTTGCAACACACCACCATGTGTACTGAACAGTACTGGAAAAGGGTTGCAGTCCTGTAAATAATACGCACAGTAGTTAAACACACACAATTAGACACGCACACGATCACCAGTCCAAAGTGAGTGCTCTCAGTGCTTGTGGTGCAGTAATGACTTCCATTACATGAGCAATGGCGTTAACAACTTCATGCTGATTTGAACTCAGTTCTCGCCAAGATAAGCAACCGGCTAAGATGTAGCTTTACAATAAACCAATGTGATCCATCTGCATCTCCATCCATTTGTGTTTCTTTGCATCTGATGATGTAGATATCCTTCTGCCATGTGTTGATGGCTGAAGTGTAATGCTGGCTCCAGGGATCAGCTTATTTTGCCTCCCCAGCGCATCAGCACACACAACGGCTATGATATTGGCTCCAGGGATCGACCACAGTGCAGTCACCCCAGTGCATCAGCATGACAACCATCTGGATTGAGCTAAGTAGGGTGCACTAGCCCACGACACCTCAAGTGGACGCAACAGTGACTTTGGTGTCGCAGCATCACCCCACTCTGTCCCTCACTCAACTCAACCCAGCTTACTTACCCGTACATCAGTGTTGCTTTCTTTCTATTTTGCTTGAGATCCCCATCCAGAATCTTTCCGTCTCAACCACAGCCAGTTGCTGCGCCTTTCTGCTGCTTCAGATCTTCACTGAGCGACACAACTCTTGGCCACTGAACCCGACACATTTCTGAGAAACCGGGTTGTAGAGTGTGCCACAAATCCTCAACAACCCACCTCCACTGGGTAAACTCGGACTCTCCATCCTCTCTGTTCTGCTTCAGCAGCTAGTTGAGTATACCAAAGTTTCTTCCTCTCGCACGCCTTGTGAACAGCATCCTCCCACGGCACTGTTAACTCTACCAGATGAACAAGGTGTGCTGATCCAGACTACAAGACAATGTCTGGTCGAAGGTTAGCAGCTTCCAGTTGTCCTGGGCGAGGCTTGGTTTTAACACCTTTTCTTGATATTTGCTCTAATGGACGGAGGAATATAGTCTTTTTGTGTGTAATGCTTGATGGAGCTGGTGGCAACTTATTGGTCAGGTTACACTGTCTTCCAATGCTACGGCCAAATATCGCAGCACCTGGTCATGGCGCCAAGTAAACCGTCTTTGGCTAAGACCCAGTTTACATCCTGTCAAAGTGTGCTTTAATGTTGTAGGTGATAAACAGAAAAGACATGAGGGATCCACCCAAAGGTTTAGGTTCTGTGGTGATGGGAGAACATCATATGTTGATCTGATGAGGAAACTGATACTGCTCTGTTCCGTTGTCTATAGGTCTTGCCAGCCGATCTTGCGTTGTTCCGCACTCTCCCATCTCATCCATTCTCCCTGCTTGGCCTTTACACACCTGATCCTCTCCTCCTGCTTTTGTTCCTCATTGACTGCCAGCTTCCTCTGTTGAGCTGGGGTTGCCTTGTGCCATGTAGGTGGAGCTGAACTGAGACAAGAGCCCCTTTTCCATGCTGAACTTGCCCCGTAATATCACTGAGTTGAAGGGCAGCCTTAGCATCTTCACAGCTTTCTTTGCCACCCATTTTCTTCCAGGTTTCAACACAGGTGCTGCCTCCCTTACGCATTTGTCGCATGAATCTACTAATGTAATTTCCAGTCGGACTTTGGCGCACTTAAACTCCTCGGTTAGAGCAAAGACTGGTAGCTGCAGTATTCCTTTACCATAAAGTCCCACTCTGCTGAGACAGCATGGAACTCCATATCATTTCCTGACGTATGAACTGATTAAAGCTTCCAGCTTGTCAACTGTTGTCAAGGAAACCTCGTACACAGTCAATGGCCACAGCAGTCATGGCAATAGACCAAACTGAAAGCATTAGAGTTTGTTTGCCCGGTAAAGCGCTGCTGTCTATGATCTTCAATCCTTCCACTGCTTGTCTAATTTCTCCCACACAAAGTTTGTCCTTTAGATCCCCATTGTAACATCTCCCTAGACTTTTCACTGGCATCTCAGACACTGTTGGTATTGCCTCACCATTAATGTAGGACCTTTTATCTACTACTTTACCTTTAATTATAGAGATGCTCCTTGATTTAGTGGGCTTGAATTGCATTCGTGCCCATTCAGTGTTATTGGTTAATTTGCCCAATAACCGATTAGTGTAGGCTACTATTGTAGTCATTGTTGTCATGTCATCCATGTATGCTCAAATTGGTGGTAGTCGCATTCCAGAAGCTAAGCGCTCTCCTCCCACTACCCATTTAGATGCCCTAATAATTACTTCCATTGCCATGGTAAAAGCCAGTGGAAAAATGGTGCATCCTGCCATTATTCCAACTTCTAGGCATTGCCATGTAGTGTTGAATTCTGAAGTTGAAAAACTAAATTGCAAATCTCCAAAGTAGTCTTTCACTAAATTT
Source organism: Polyodon spathula (assembly GCF_017654505.1). Classification (NCBI taxonomy): domain Eukaryota; kingdom Metazoa; phylum Chordata; class Actinopteri; order Acipenseriformes; family Polyodontidae; genus Polyodon; species Polyodon spathula. The sequence continues at coordinate 58,778,761 of NC_054537.1, forward strand.
GTTATTGTCATCGGTACGCTGAAAAAATCATATGCTGCCAGAAGAAGTTCATGTGGCACTGAACCATGTGCATTAGCCAAATCCAGGAATGTCACATGAAGCTCCTTCTTCTCCTTGTTAGCTAATTGAATTTGTTGCCAGATTACACTGATGTGTTCTAAGCATCCTGGGAAACCTGGAATACCTGCTTTTTGTACTGAAGTGTCAATGAAGCAGTTCTTTTAATAGGTAGATTAACAATCTCTGAGCAATAATGCTGAAGAAAATCTTGCCTTTACGTTTAATAGGGAAGTAGGAAGAAACTGACTGATGCTTGTAGAATATTTTTATTTTGGTATAAAGACTCCACCTGCTCAGCGCCATGCTCTTGGTACAACCTGTTTTTCCCATGCCACTTTCATCAATTTCCACAGGATTCGTAGAACTCCTGAAGCACTCTTGTACACTCTGTACGGAACTCCATTAGGCCCTGGAGATGATGATGCCCTTGCTTTTTTCACAGCTTGCTCTACTTCTTTCCACTTAGGTGCACTGTCCTCAATTTGGTATTTTGGTGGATTGATAGGTGGGATGTCTGAAGGAACTGACATAGGCTCCTTCCTTTTTGAATCTGTATGTGTTTCCTCCAAATATCTCTGCAGCTAAAACAGATGATTTTGAGTGTGCTATTTTTCTCACTGGTGAATATCTTCTTTACAAATTTGAATGGATCTTTATAAAAGTTAGTTCTCGCACGCTCCTTCTTTTTGCAGCGTTTCCGTAGGCGCTCAGCTCTGCGCAATGTTGCAAGCTTATCTTTTGAGTCCCTCCTTCTGACTTTGTTCTGCCCTTCTGCATTGCTTCATCAGCTGCCTCCTTTCTCTAACTAAGCGTACAATCTCCTGCTACCATCTAGACTTTCCAGGAATAGTTTGTACTTTTTCCTTCCTTTTTTTTAACTCCAAACCTCTCGCTTCCATATGCGTAAATGATGTCCCCAAATTTATCCAGCTTCTTTTCAACTGTTCCACTTAACCTTTCCAAAGTAAAACAGATATCCGTGTTTACTGTGTCCCATGCAGTTTTCTCACAAGCTCTTGGCCATTTAACTCACTTTCTGTCTGACCGGGTTCGCAATGATCATTAGGTTCATCACTTGTTGTATCCATGCAATTCCTCCTCACATCTATGACAGGGGTGCTGATATCCTGCGAACTGTGGTTTGCTTCCTGTTGGTGGATTTCATTCTAACTGACTTCGTAAGAAGTACTGATCAATGCAAGGCTCTTGTCCCTTCTCCCTCAAACATTTCATTCTCACTTGATGAATCTTGAAACCCCTGACCGTTGTCACCTTGCTCCAGCTGCAGACATAAACCTGGAGTTCCATGTCTTATAATACGTGCTTTATTTGTGAACGACAGTGATAACCATGTTAACCATGACTGAAGTGCAGTGTTGATCCGGTTTGTGCTGACCCTTGGCGACAGCTCCGGATTTGTGTTTAGCTGTTGTAAACGATCCTCGCACTCACAGAGTTCGTTGCCCCTTTAAAATAGACCCAGGACACAGAAAAGGAATTGCTTTAGCGCTGACGCGCACTTTTAATAAACATAAAACAAAACAGAAATAAACACCTAACTCCGTTTTGGAGCTCTCACTATACACCAGCCGATCCCTGACTCACACACAGGATGGCTAAGCCGTTTACCTGACAAACACCAAAACACAAACGGGCTTCTCTCAACACTCTCTTCAATACGACTGGACACACACGCAGTCGGGCTCTTCACTCAGCAGCCCCGATCAGTCTGGCTGCCTCTCAAAACCCTGCACCTGCCTCTAATTTATAATTACGACCAGGTGCAGAGGATTAACTAAATCATTAAAACAATTACACAATTAAACCCCATAACACCCAAATGTGCATTCTCACAAGGTTTTTAGTAGGGAAGGATTTTAACCCTCTCCCTGGTACCTTACACTGTCTAGTGCTATAATCAGAAAACACAGACAGTTACTAAACAAACACGGACAAACAAACAAAAACACTCATGAATATTTACCCAAAACCAATCGAAGGAAAAGATTAGTGTTTCTGTAGCCCCTTTTATGCTACACCTCGTTTACCTGCCAGATCAATACGTTCCTGCAACAGTCTCACTTCCTTCCAGGCTGACCGACTTCCCAACCTCGGAAACGAACTGTCAGGCCAGCCCCTCCAGAGACTTCTCCTTTCACTATTTAGCACCTTCACAGGTCAAGAGGGAGATTTACAACCAGAACTCACTGTATTTTTGTCACATATGTACATACCAGTTATATACTCTATACTATGTGGCACCTTGGTGTAATATGGTTTAAATATTAAATATAATACCAGTAGTAAGCACAGATCAGTCCAAGCAGTGCAAGCTTTTGTTGCAAATGTACGAGTGTGGCAGAGCACAGCTCTGCCCTTTAGAAATTGGCAGGGATGGGATTAAATTCCCCTACCTGCCTGGGTTCATTGTGTTCAGGTGGCTGGGGTTGATTAGATGATTAGTTTAATTAACAATCAATCAGCGCCCAGCCACCTGACATAAAAGGAGGCCTCTGCTTCTCATTTAAAGAGAGGGAGCTGAGGAAGTAGGTTGGTGCTTTGTTTGTATATTTGAAAGTTTGAATCCAATGAAGGCATTGCCCAGCCTGGAAATTGTTATTTTTGCTTTTTTGTCTTGCTTTATTTGTCTTTAAATCCCTTTATTTTGGCCCTTGTGCCCTTTCATTTTTGTGTTTATTTATAATAAAATAGTTATTTTTTTGAACTACAGACTGTCTCTGGGCCTCTATCCACTCGCCAGCCTGCCATAACGAGACTAATGAAATTGAACCCTGTTGGAGAGGTTATTTGATTCTGAAGGTAGCTTGACCTGCATTTTGTGGGGAAAAAACAAAATCAATATTGTAAAACTCTTCCTAAAGCATCAAGACAGATTCTCAAAGCTGTTTACTCCAAAATTGTCTTTGGCACAATTTGTCAGAAATAAAAAACATACTATTTGCATTTCTAAAATTAATAAAGCAATTTTAGACATATCACAAGCCCCTCAATTAAATGTCTTAGTTTAGTTTTTGGTTGGTAACTTTATTGTGTCTTTTTACTATCTGGGAGTAAATGGCTTTGAGAATCTGACCCTTTGTGCTCTTTTGAAAAGTAGTCATTACACTTGGTGAGTGTAGTGTCTACTTTTCACTCTTAAGTTATATTCAGAATAATTTGATGCTCTTTCTGACCTGACAGAGGTTTACTACACTTTGCAATGCAGCTATATATAGTAGTATTTACAGTATAACACAAACCTTTTTATCTTGGTCTTTTCCTTGGGAAACTTGCCTTACCTTAAGTAATACGACAAAGAATCAGAATAATGTGTTGTCTTTCGTTGTTACATATTTAAAAAAAAAAATAATAATTATGGTAAATTACCGTGCTTATTTAGGCACTCTATGATTTGACTGGGGGGAAAGATAATGTAGGTTTACTGGAGTTTTTTTTTTTAAAGCCTTTTCATTTGTTAATGCATTTCTTTTTTTTGTTTTTCGCTGTTCCAAAATTTTTTGAATGCAACTGTTAATTTTAACCATTTTTTTTTTAACACAACAGTACTCACACCTATAATTTGTAATAGTATATCAGCTGACAAGTGTTCCACTGATGTCCCATCACACCTTTCTTCTTAAAGGTGTACAGCCGCTCTATACATGAACCCCCAATATCTCACAAAAGTACCCGTGTACATATTTTTACGATATCACAACAAAAGGAATACTTTTATTTTTAAGAGTTTTTTGTGGCGCATATATATAGTTATGTACTGTATCACCTTGCAGTACAATCATATGACAAAAAAATGGACTGAATGATAATACCCGAAAATCTTAATATTTTTCATAAAGTAGCTGGCGCAAATATAGTATTAGGTGGTGGACTGTGCCGATCAACTGCTTTTTTTGAAAACCCTGCATTTATTGTCACTGTTTTTGCTTTGAAAATAATATGTTATTTTTTTAGCAGTCTAATGTTTTAGCCCAGAAAACCCGGTCCATCAATCTCTGATTGGGTCAGTGTTGTGTCATGGTGTAACACAGCTGTCATGTGGTTCCAAGATTTTTTATTTATTATTGTTTACCCAGCAACGTGCAAGTGATCTAGTCTGCTAGAAGCGCAATGAATCCTTTTTGTTAAAGGCACAGTAGCACCTGCAAGACCAGCGGATAGGGTTTTTTCAGCCGGGCAGCGACAGCCACTTCGCCGGGCAGCCCGTCCGCCTGAAAAGGCCTGGAGAGAACCCTGGTAATGGTATTACATTTGGACTGAAGCTCACTGTCTATCACATTTGAATGTTTATCTGAAACACTGCATTTGATTTGTCACGCAGAATTAATCAAGGCAGATATCATAGAAATGCATAGCATTCGTTTGATAGGTGTGTTGTTCACCGGGTGAATCAATGCACATTAAGATGCATGTCTTTTCTTTTTCTAACAGGAAGATCTTAATTCCTTGAGCGTTTCTCACACACTGACTCAAGGCTGTCTATAAATATCTAGCCTGATCATTAATGCACTTGGGCCTGGTTGTGTAACATGCTGTTGAAAGCAGCAGTGTCCAAGCCTAGATCATTTTGCAATTGTATTACATATTATAAAAAGCTGTATCAATAGATGAGCAATAAATTGAATTAAATTTAAGGAATTAAGCCAATGCATTATTTGAACAGGAGAAGTAAAATAAGTGGCAAAATTGTTTTAAAAACCGGAGTCTGCAAAATACTTTTAAAATAGCTGAAAGAGTAAGCCAACAACAATTTGATATGTCCCTTTTTGAAGATTCCACTGCCAGTGAACTAGCTGTTACTTTGCCCCTGTTGGAAGCTGAGACACAAATATTTAATTGACTGTTATTGAAAACAAGACTGTTCGCTAGTGATCCAGGTCTGGGGTGCTGCCTTTCCTCAGGATTTGGACTTTGTCCTCTTTAAAGATCATATTAGGATTTATATTGCTTTTCTCCATTACTCACTCTAACTGGCTACAATGATGCAGGTTCACAAGAAAAAATCTAAACGACACAGACCTGAAAACAAGATGACAGCCATGTCAGGGTTTCCCAGTCCTGGTCCTGGGGACCCACTCTTCTGGTTTTCATTCCAATTGAGTTATTCATTACTTAATAAACCCTTAATTGAACTAAAAATGTGCTTAATTAGACCTTTTTAATTGTGTGGTTAACTTGAAATCTCCAACTGTTTAAAAGCTGAAAACAGTTAAAAAGGTATAACTAAGCTAGTGAATAGTTCATTTAATGGTAAATTAAGAACTCCGTTTGAATGAAAACCAGAAGACACAGTGGAGCCCCAGGACCAGGATTGGGAAACCCAGAGTCAGATTACTTTATATTAGAGCAAAAATATTAGAGCAAAAATATTAGAGCAAAAATCTCACTCAGAATGATTATAAACCTGATAATCATATCGACTAAAATTTACATTATGCTAGAATTTAAAAACAGGTAATAGTTTCTTCCAAACTGGAGGATAAATATGTATGTGACAAAAAAGTAATGAATATGGGTTAGTTTGGAAAATAGTAGTCAGACCTGAAAAAAAAAAACCTTTCTCCCTCTCAAAGTACATTCGGTGGCTCAAATTGTTTGTTTTTTTGCACCAAAAATATATATATTTTTTCTCTATTGTATAATCTTAGGAAATACTATCATTTGTGTATAAAGTATTGCTTGGACAAATATCCAGATATTTTTTGACATGTTGTCACAAAGACGGCCGGAGTGGGTGGCGTCAGACCAGAGCCAGGAAATCAAACAAGAGAGGTGGAGTTTGGTGGAGCTGAGCGAATGCTTTTGTTCAGCATTTAATAAATAAACAGAACAGAAAATAAACGGTTATAACAAACAGAAACAGGACACGGCACATTCGCCAAATAAATAGACAAACAAAAACAGACTAACACTACACAAAACCAGGTGAGCAGATATTTTAACTATTATTCTTAGTTATTCACTATTACCTCCGTCTCCTATCCCATTCTCCACTCACCGAACACACAACCCCGAGTATGTGAAAACATGCTGCTTTTATGCAGCTGTACCGAGACTCGATTGCTAATCAATCATTCAGTTGGAGTCACGGTACAACTGCACGAGAATTGATGAAGTGCAATTCCCCGTGCTCACATTAAATTTTACTTGCACATGAAGTGCTGTGCAATCCTCATGCCTAATACAAATATACATTTTAAACACTTGTGTTATACAGGCCCTTTTATATCCTGTGTACCAATGACTATACACCAGCATTTAACACACCACACGCAACATATAACAGAAAATACACACAGGGGAGGGCACTTCGTCACACATGTATTCGGATACAAAAATTAGATGTTAATATTCGCTAGAAATGACAAATACCCTGCGCTTATTTGCCACCTCACCAGAAGTTAGCGACAGTTGGCAAATGAAAAACAGCTCCATGTGATATGTGAGATTAGTGCATCTTAAAAAAAAAAAACACAGGATCAACACAGGAACTGAAGCCTTTATTTAAAAGTTTTAGGCAGCAAAAAGTAAACAAACCAGATTACACATATAGTGATATAGATTGTGTGTGTGTGTCTGTATATGTATGTGTGTGTGTGTGTATATATATATATATATATATATATATATATATATATATATATATATATACTGCGTGTTATGTGGAATGTAATAAACGAGAACCAAAATGATGAGTTTTTCCCCCCCTTCATTTTACAACGTCATTTTCACCTTTGTTTTATTTGAAGTGTTTAAAGTTAAATTTCAGTTTTCTTTTGCTTGTTCAGCTACAAAAAGGCACAAGTAAACCTCATGTTATTACTTTATGAAAACATGTCTATGGTCACTGTTTACTGTGAAGAAACAGCAATGGCAAGGAATGAAAAAAAAGTTAAATAAATAAAATTAAATGTGGTGACAACTTTATGTAGGCTACTGTTTATTTCGGGAATAAACAAAACAACGTTTAACTTGAACTGCTATTTGTTTTGTAGTTAATTCACTGGGGTAAATTTAAGTCCTTCACAGCTTATTCTTTACTCCTGGGATATTTTTTTACTTTAGCGTAAAATAAAGGCACTCACACAGGGGCCGCTCCCCTGCTGCTGTGCTGTCTCTGCCTGCATTCTGAGCAATGTTATGGCTTTTAGTACTTTTTGAAAACAAAAGAATATTTAAATTATGAGCCTATATCCAAACATGCAAACCCTGTGTTCATAGCTTTTAAGGGAGTTTCACTAGAAGAATGCCCTGTGGTTTTCTGTACGTTTGAGGCTGTGTTACAACATTCTTTTCTGTGTGGTGCTTCTGATAATGTAGCTTATGTCAGTAAAGAGGCAAGCCTTGGTTTATTGCATTTAACCATTAACAGAAATATGCTAGACTTGGTGTATGATTAATACAAAAAAAATCTGCCTCATTCTTGCATACTGTGACCTCCTTTATTTAAAGCTTGACACTGAATTGCAAGCTCTGTCTATTCTTCTTTCTATAGGGAAATATTCCTGCAAGTTCAATGAGAGTGTGGTCATTTGATTATCATCCGCGTGTGCAGTTTTGTTTGGTCCAGGCCTGCTAACGAATGTTGACCAAGTGCTTTCTCAGTTCAGCTGGTTGTGACTGGGATATCCTGGGTGCCAGCCCATTTTATACAGCGCTGCATGTACTTTGAGACTGATCTACCTTTTTTACTTTATTTGAGAGTTGCCTCCACATACAAATGAAGACTTCCCTGAAATGTGAAAGTTGTTTTAGTGGGTAATATATTCCTGTAGCTATTGGTCCAGTAAACTCTCCTAGCAGTCCTGCTACAGGTCTTGTTATTCCCTGCTGGCTATGCATATCCCTGTTGGGAGTAGGCAGACGGAAGTCCTTGTGTACCTACAGCATGTTACACTTCAGCATATATCAAGATAACTGTTTGTCCAATTGTGACAAATTTGAGTGTATCATAACCTGGGGTATTAGACTGTCTTTCCGCCTGAATATATATATGTGTGTGTGTGTGTGTGACTGTCTAGTAGATGGGTGAATATATCTGATCCAATTTGGATGAAAATTGTTGAGTACATTCATTAGCTCAGGTTATTGATAGCAGTATCAGAATATGGGATGGAGGACATCTGTCTGTCAGACCTAACATTTTTACACATACGGTATCTAGAGAATTATGATCAGGCTTTCTCAAAACCTCTGTTGAGACTAGCACAGTCTGGTTTTCTCTACTGATGGTGCCAGACATTCTTGAAGAACTTTAACATAGCTGGGCGTTGGTTTAAAGGCTAGGTTCTTCATTATCAGATCTGGAGAGACAAAAGTCTGTTCCTGGGTGCCAGTATGATGTGAGGGCATTATACAGAGAGTGAAATGAGACGAAATGCTACAGGCTCATCTTTTGAATGAATAAACAACTCTAACATTAGCCAATAACCTTTAGACTGACTTGATGTAATTTTCATCTGCTGTTTATATGATCCATGTCCAAATGAGTCTCTTGATACTGAGCGTGCACAGCTTGTCAAGACTGCAATAAGGTTGTTCTACTGTGTTAAAACATGTAATGAAAGGTGGGGAATCTGTTGTAGTTGTGCAAGTACTGCTAGGGTGGGCAAATGTTTTTTTTTAGATTTCAGCAAATAGGTTATTATTAATAGTTTTCACTTAACACATCTGAAATTAAAATAATACAAAAAGTTTTAAAACGTTTAAAAATGTTTTTTTTACGCACCAAATTCAACTACAGTTCCAATCCAGTGCCTGTCTTGGATTTAAGTTTTGCACTACACTGACTAGCTTTTAGAATTAAAATAGAATAATTTGTCTCTAAAATATTAAAACTTTTCGTAGGAAAAATTAATTCCCAGCTAGATTGTGATTTTAAACGGAAAGATCTTTTTTATTATTGTGCTAGACCCTACCCCTAAAAACACATCTGTCACTCTGCCAAGACTGTAAGGAGGGCGTGGCACGGAGACAGACACTGCACTGCAAAAAATGTGTATGCGTAATTTTTAAATGTATGGGTTTTGGTTATGATAAACAGAAACGTGTTATAGCACGTTTTAAAGGGTATTTATTTGTTTGAAAATTATAATTATACCCATTATGCAGTATTTTTAGTAGTATTTCTTAGGGGTCAAAAAGTCATAATAGCAACATTTTACACATAGTAATTTGTAAAGAATGTTATTATACAACATTGGATTAATGCATTTGCCACTGGAAAAGCAGGTAATGTAAATATACAAAATTAATATGTAGTTTTTTTTTTTTTAAATGTATAAATGTAATCTAATTTAAGCTAAATCTGTGCATTGCAAAGTCATGTCTTCCATGTGTTTTAACTTACTTTCTGTTTTATAAATCCATCTATTTAAACGGTTTAGCATATTTGCAGACTCAGATCCACCGTGAATTGTATCAGTGTTACTAGCCCTGTGAGTGTCTGCACTATCTGAGCTGCCCTGGGACGTTTGACCAGTCATACCATCTACGTCACTGCTGTCAACCACGCATCTGTTTGCATGTAGACACGTGCCTTTTAGATGTATCCCACATATTCTTAATGGAATTTCTACATACATTAATCATGTTATTTATATATGTGCATAAAAGTATTGCATTATAAAATATCACATTACAAGTTATCACATTATAAAATATCACCTTACAGAATATCACAATACAGATAATCGCAGTTATAAAAGTACGATAAGATCACATTCAAGTAAGAGCAAAAAAAAGAATACAGTAAAAAGGTGTTATAAACGGCAAGAGTTACATATCTTTCTGTCTCGTTACTACTGGCAAATGTATAGATCTCATGGATTACCCCATGCATAACAAACTTTGCACAAAGGAATGCTGCTTCTCCTTATCACTGTTTGGCGCCTTCTAACACTCACAGGAGCAGGACTTGTTGTTGTCATTTTCTCGGAGGGAACTTCGACTGGACGCCGATGAAAACCTGATGCGTGTCACTTAATCCAACCCAAATATCTTACAAAACCACATTTGATATGGTATTAATTCAAAGAGGTGTATCTTCCGGACACATTGCACTAACCAATTACATTGTTTTTGAGAGAATTTGGTTTCGTTTTCAAAGTACCAGGCCCAAAATATTTAAACTTTTTGTTTTTTAGTGTTCTGACTGTCAGAATAATGTACAAACTGAGATTCATAAAGATTAAAATCTGTTAAGTTTATTTGTATGTGTGGTATAATTAGGGTTTCTGGTTTTCAGGTTTTATTTTTGATCACGTGATGTCCCTTTAAACAGATTTTGAACTGATTCACTTTCTTAATCAAACAGTAATTACCAAAGGAAGTTGTTTCTTTTTACCCTCATGTCTTGATTCAGTTAACAAACGACGTGCATTGATCTCGCCTGATTCTGTTTGAACCTGCATTTCGTTCACCGTATTCCGCTTATTTATTTCCACTGCGTTAGTTTTTAAACTGTTAATTAATCTTTAAAGGGAGTGAGAGAGATGGAAAATAAAAACTGAAAACTAGAAGTCCTAAATATAATTAAGTCGGTGTAGTTTTTTCGAAAATAAGCAACCTGAAAACAGAACCAGAGTCTAATACCACAGACATGGCGCCGCGGCTAAGCCTGGAAATGCCATTGCTGCTTGCCTTAAAAACAAACTGTTCTACAAAAAAATCCGCTTTTTTTTTGTGCCGAATATAATCTAGGTGAATTGTACAATCCAAAGAATGGTATTTTGTGAGTTTTATATAATATTTTCAGAAATTTTTACGATTAATACGACCGGTTTCATTGTCTCTTGCGATATGTAGTCATTTTAGAGTTCTGTAAATGTAAAATTACTCAAACATAAATATTTTAAGACAGACATGTACTAGACAAAAAGTTATATTAATATATGTATGTATGTATGTTTTTTGTTTGATAATTACCGAGATAATTTTACATCGATTTCAAAACTGCTGCAGCACACACAATCCTTCCCACATTGGTAATAATGGCCATCAGTGAACTACAAGAAATTGTTTCTGTTTGTCACTATATATATATATATATATATATATATATATATATATATATAGATAGATAGATAGATAGATAGATAGATAGATAGATAGATAGATAGATAGATTTGTGCTTCAGAATATAGGCAATCTCAAAATAGTGCTGGGTTAAATGAATATTCAAATATTATTGTGAATTCTGTAGAATTAGCTTGAAAACACAAGTATAATTCAACCAAATGACATGTATTACTGTAGAAGAAAAAACCTGGAGAATATGTATTTTTCAGACTTCATTGATGCATTGGTTTCCTTTGTGCCTGAATGACTACGAACATGCCAGTTCTTGCCACCGCATACTTGTCCCAGAACTGCAATACACAACAGACCATGAATCATTTCACTTATAGCTTTGACCTAAAGAATAAAAACCCGTTTTAACCCACTTTCTCTCTCCTGTTGGCCAGGTTTTGTTCCTCTCCCTCCCTCCCCCCCCTCCTCCTCCTCTCTCTCACACCATGGCCCGCCCCTCCCAGTGCTCCTCGCAAGGGGACAACCCCTTGGACCCAAACTACCTCGAGCCTCACTATCGCGAGGAGTACCGCCTGGCCATAGATGCGCTGACAGAGGACGACCTGGAGGGCTACTACCACTTCCTGCAGAATCGGGGCGTGCCGGACTTCCTGGCCGAGCCGGAGATCAAACACATCCAACAGACTCTGCAGGTGCCCCGCATGAGTGTGCAACCAGACTGCCTGTACTTGGAGGGAGGCTTCGAGGACCCGGACAACTCCTCGGGAACCTACTGGCCCATGCACTCAGACCTGGACGCCCCCGGGCTGGATATGGGTTGGCCCAACTTTTGCAGCTTCATCGGCCCCACTGAGGTCACCACCCTGGTCAACCCCTCCAGCCCCAACATGCCCAGCATCAAGGAGGAGGCGCGCCGGCTCATCAAGTCTGCACAGCAGGTGAGGCGCACACACACAGACAGACAGACGCACAGTCTTCTGTGGCTGTCAGTATGCACAGCTGGCATTGAATTTATAATTTACAAACTGCACAGGGGCATGTATCGCCACAATCATGACCATACTGGATGAAGCAAATACTTCAGCTTTAGAATTTGTACTTTTAACACTAGAACGACCGTGTTTTCTCGGCTTACCTAGAGCAAACTTGACTGGTCAATTTGACGGCCGTATTAAAAACAACAAATATTATAATGAAAGGACAAACGATTGAATATAAGTCGTAGTTTTATTCAGGAACGTCATACTCAACCGAAATATTGTAAGCAGACAGACATTTGAACAGAAATGTGTTTATACACAGACATAGTACATAATGCGCAACCTCAGAAAACGGTAAAAAAAATGAAATAAATATTTGAAAATATATTTGTGTATTTACAGGTATATCATATACATACAAAACTGTACAACTGAAACTATGTAAATAACTATCTTTTTTTTTTTTTAAATGAATGGGTTTATATTGCCTACATAACAAAGCGCTTATATGCAAGTGAAGCTATGCCTTTATACACAGACATACTGTAATCGAAATGATCTGAATAAATAAACATTTGAACAGAATGGGCTTCAGTCAGGTGTGTGTGTATATTTATGTAATGTACATGCAAAACTGTACAACTGAAAGGATGTAAATAAGTATAATTTTTTTTTTAAATGGGTTTATATTTCCTGCATAACAACCCGTATATACGCAAGCTATGTATTGATACAGACATAATGCAATCTAAATGACCTGAATAAATAAACATTTGAACAGAATGGGCTTCATTTACAATCGTTTACAAAGTCTAAGTGCTGCACAAATCACACTGATACTGCTTTTGAAAATATGCAGTGCACTTACCGCATTGTCCGTCTTTTGCTTTATCAGAATCTCGTTTGTTAAAATTTGCAGTAATTCCAAACACTGTTTTCTGTCGTGCTTCTTCAGCGATTTGCAATGTGTATTGGTGTAATAAAAACGAGTAACTTATAGTACCAGTGCAGACAGACAGCCTGGCGACTTGAGCTGGCAGGGCTCATTGAAACAATAGTAATGTCAACAGACAGCTTACTTGAGGAATGCAGACTGATATAATCAAACTTTAATATGGCTGCAAGTCCCGATCTGAGAAACACAAATAATACTGCAATATTTAATTGTTATGTGTATCTGTCAATTTGACCGTGCCTGGTCGGAATAGGTATGACAGTATTTTATCTTGCTAATTTTTGCAGCTACGCTATTATTTGTTTGTCAGGGTAATTAGTACATATATTTAGGAAAAGTCAGGAAAGCACAGCTCTGTATCTTAAACACACGCACCACAATTTAAATTTAAATTCCAAAGAGAGTCAAAATGACCGCCTTGGTCACTCTACTGTTAAACTAACAAAAGTATTTTAATGGAGCCCCAGTATCATAACGTCAGTTTATAATTAGTTACCATCTTTGTCAAGTTTGCATATTGGTAGTCATACATGTCCAATGCGCACACATGCTAAACTAATACAGATAATAAATATATACATGGTATTTCCAGGATTCGCATAGGTCCTAGTGAAATTCAGGTACTGGAATACTGAAACGGGGGGAGCGATCATTCACAAAATTATTACTGGCTACTTCTATTCTAAATTTATGTTAATTTATAAATTAGATTATTAATCTCACGTCTCTGTAGAATTGCTGTTGACGTCGGTAACTGCAGAATACGTTATTGCATTTCCTGTGGTGGGTGTGTTCACTGTGAAGAACAGATTGTCCCAGCAGCTGGTAATTTTCTATCACTATAATCACAGATTTCCCCAGTAATCTACACATGCAGTGTATTCATGTAGAATATAATAAAACGTCTGCATGAGAAGACATTCAGTGTGGTTATAAATACTGTACTTCTAAAATCAAAAACTCAGTTATAAACACCCCCCTTTTCCATATAATAGACCAGTCTGTAAAAGAGTGCTAAAATGTTTATACCAACTTGATAATGGACAGTGATAAGACTTTTTTTTTTTTTTTTTTTTTTTTTTTTAACCCAATGACTGTTGGCTTTTTTCTTTGTTGTTTTTACTGTGAAAACACAAAAGTAAATGCCAGGAAAATGTAAATACAATTCTGCGTGGCAGGACACAAATTTGGTTGCCAGACTCAAAGAATATTAACCGTGCCCACTGCAAAAATGCGTGACAGATTTTTATATCGGAAATATGGAGAGTCGACACTCAAGAACCATGTGAAGTCTGCGAAAGATCAAGCTATAATGATAAACGATGGAAAAAGTTCGATATTACAATATTTTTCAACGACTTCCAAAGCAAGTAGCAGCAACTCACATGGACTTGAGGCTGGCAGTCGGGGGGACAGGGGAAGACACTGGGGTGGATATGAAACTTTGCTTATTGGACTTTCTTTTAGATATTATAACTACAGGTAGGGAGAGGAAGGTGAAATACAAACACTATTTTTTCCCCATTTACATTTTTTCACTATAGCGACTCGTGTTGACAAAAATAAATAAACTAAATAAATATTGACCTCCAAAATATAAACAATAAATGCGTTTTGGTACAGTTCCTGCAGGACACCTTCACAATTCCTTGAAATTCAACAGGATTTCCTGTAGGAATCCAGCAGGACTTTTTCGTAAGTGGTTGGAAAAATTAAGTCATAACATTTCTGTTAAGGGGGCAGCACAGTGGCATGGTAGTTAGCACTGCTGCCTCACAGCACCAGGGTCCTGGGTTCAATTCCAGCCTATGGGTCTGTCTGTGTGGAGTTTACATGTTCTTCCTGTGTCTGCGTGGGTTTTCTAAGGGTACTCAGGTTTCCTCTCACAGTCCAAAGACATGCTGTTCAGGTTGACTGGTCACCCTAAAATGCCCTCAGTGTGTGTGTGTGTGGTGCCCTATGATGGACTGGTGTAGTCTTGCTTGAGCCCTGTTCCAGCTCACTGCAACCCTGTAAAGGATTAAGTAGTTAATGATAATGGATGGATGAAAGAAAAAAAAGACAATAAATGTTAATATAAACATATTGGTACATGAAACATTAATCACATAATTAGTGGCATAGACAAAATGATGCATTTATTCATTTTATCTTTTATATTTGTTATGATGACCTTTGAATGTTTTAGATGCAATATAAATCAGTGAAGGTATTTAAAATAAATATTACAGTGCTGGTTGGATCAAAAACCTGGACCATTACTTGAGAAGCACCAGCATTTAGAAATAATAGAAATCTTTTTTTATGATTTGTATTTCCTGTGTTTTAAAATTTATTCTACACTGTTTAAGGATGATGTGAGTTCACCACATCTTTGTAAACAGAGTAGTACTACGTGATTATATGGTAATGATAGATAATAACATAAACATTTATTTTTTTTCATTATTATTTAATTTCATGGTCATATTAGGGTTAAAAGGCATGCGATTGATTGATTGATTGATTGATTTATTTAATTATTATTATATATTCATCTGGCTGACCCGCCTTTTAATTTTCTGCTTGGGTTATACAGACGGTCAAGTTATTTATTTTTTTACTTGCATTCTTATATAGTTAAAAGTAAACATGATGTAAATGTTTTTAAAAGTACAATAAAGGAAGTTTTCTTAACTTCTTGCAAGCATAAATATAACAAAAAAATAATAGCACTTTACTTTTAAAAACTAAACATATTGCCTATTTCTAATGGAACAATGTTGTTCTCTCAACTACCTGAAGAACTAAATGTGAAACTGATATCTACTATGATATTGGCAGAGTTCTTTATTATTTTTTTTTTGCATCTTTTTACATAAGCCCTAGCTAAAGTACATCAATTTTAGTACAAGAGACTAAAAGGAATGCTGTCATACTTTGTTGGGTTAAAGCATGTAAAGAAATTGTAAAAAAAAAAAAAAAAAAAAAAAAAAAAAAAAAAAAGTCATTAAGGGGCAGACAGTTGCTAATATCCGAAATCCATTAACTTTAAAGTCTGTGGGATGGGATTGATTCTCGTGAAAATGTTGTTAATAATCGAAAATTGTCTTTATCAGGGTTGCTAATAACTGGCATCTACTGTATATAGAACTCTGTTACATTATCAAACTGGTGCTGGTACTTTGCCATGGGCAGGGCAACGGGCGAAAGAGGTTTTTCAGTTAATTCAAATCTTACCGTCATTAACAAGAAGGAGGTCACGTACATCTCTCAGAGGCTAATCCAGGATGCAGTCACACAAACTGGAGGGGTAGAAAAGATTAAGATTACCCCAAACATGATTTCTTATTGCAAATCTGCTATGCAGAAATACGAGCAATACCTAGTGGCCCAACAAGAGAGCAAAACACAAGCAGAGAAAAGGCCACATGAGCAAGAAATTATGGAGCTGAATGAAGAGAGGAGGAGGCTGTAGACATTGAGCAACTGCAGGAGGAAACTGAAAAGGCTGCAGAAGAAGCAGAAAAATAACAAGAATGGATCCTCAAATTTAACTGTTTCGGAAAATCTCTGAAAGAAAAGAAAGAGTTAGGTGACGTGATGAGCAAAATACAAAAAAACAAAAGTCATAGACTGAGTGCTTGGTTTGCAACCATTAAAAAACACTCTTGTTTCGATGTCAGATGTTTGGACTTTCTACAGGATTCTGCCCCTAGCAGTTGTCCCATCCCAACTTTCTTTGTGTTGTTTTTTACACCCAAGACGAATCATTTTCTTATCGTCAGAGATTCTTTTTCCAGTCTGTTTTTCCGGTTGAACGTTATTGCTGTTGTTGTTTCGATGTTTTTCCATACTGTTTTTTGGCACTAGATTCTGCATCTTTAAAGTTAAACTTTTCTTTTGTGAAAACGTTTGAAATGACAATAAAATAGGCAGCTACTTTGAACGGCATTTTACCCTTTTGACATTTTTAAATCAATGTGGTAAGTTGTATTTTAGCAAGCATTATATTAACTGCTTTTGAATCCTTAGTGTTTGAATTTTAAACATGCCAACTGTAAACATAATCTAACTACCTACTGTCAGACATACTACAGTAATCTTACCCATCTAAGTAAACAGATCATCCCTAGTCTTTGTTTAAGGCAAATTCTACACCCCCTGAGTGTTGAATTGGCCGAATCTGAAGGTTTAAACTTTTTTTTTTTAAAAGCATTTACCACATGGTATGATCTTTGATCCTTTCTTATCTAATGTATAAGTCATTACAAAAGAAAAGATCAAAGAAAATAAATTAGGTAATTTAAAAGGTATTACATTTTACATATTACATAATAATACTTAGTTTTCAATGCATCTGGTACATGGATGGAATATTTGTTTAATTTAAAATCAGCCAATGATGTCCTTGAGAACAAAATGTTGGTCCTTGAAAAAGTTTGAATTGTATTTACCATGTCCTGTGTGAACCATGTATTTCATAAAAACTTTCTTACGAAACATGCCCCAGTTGAGCTTCACCATTGGCCTGACACGTGGTAATTTGCACAAAACACAGCAACCTCACCTTAGCCTGCCTGGAGCATTTTTCTAGACTGCTACGCAACTAGCGCTTGGCCCACGACTTACATGCAACATACAAGTCCACAAACTATTTTATCTTGGTCGCTCAGAATTGATTAGTTTCACTAAAACATTTTAATGAGAATGATTTTATTACCTCCTGTGTGAATTCCTGTTTGAGCATAGTGATGTTTTGCACATGGATTTCTACACTGTTCTGTAAAACAAAATGCTGTTTCCTTACAAAATCTGTTCGCAAACCCCTATTTAAATACCTGTTGTTTTTTTTTTTCATACTGGCCTAAAAGATGTTATAAATAACCTCCTGCTGTTGCGAGTAGTAGTAGCATAGTAATACCTTACAGTGCAAGGTTTCAGAAAGGGAGGGTTCTTGTGTCCCTACAGCTAAAATTACTTTTAATGAAACAAACTGGATAGTCAAGTTTGCTGAGCTGTGGAATAATGTAGTAAACCGTCTGTGGTGTATTTTAATTGTAGAAACTAACACAATTGTGGGACTCTGCAGCTTTAAATCATTATCTCACGGTTGGACTCATTGTCAACATGCCTCAAAGGCAATACAGTTTAATTAGAAGGGTGTGAGATTGATGAAATTATTGCCAGTCATTAGAGTGAAGACTAATCTGTCAAAATGCATACAATCAGCTTTACCCACACTGGACCGCAGTGCCTCACAGCCCCTCCGCTCTAGTTACTACCTGCACTGCCTGCATTATATCCCAGTGCCTAAGCTCAAACTGCTTGGCAACACTGCATGCCAGCCAGTCTCTCAAATCTGACTGTAAATCTTTCCTGAATGCATGTCTTTCTGTTTTGATCATGTTTATATCCAACGCGTCTCACATATTTTTTCATTGTTACTTCTAAGTGTGTGATTGTGTGTGTGCAGTGGCTGTGAATTATGATCCTAGAGCTGATACTCCCGCAAGGACCAGGAAAAGCTGACAGACAGAACAGGTGTTCTCTATGAAATTGAAAAGATGGGATGAAAGAATACAGCCATTGTCATTTCCATTGATCTACTGTACACACACCCACCCACACACCTCTGCTACACACACACATACACACACACGCACCTCTGCTTACACAATAATATAGAAAGAAAGACACATCCTGAAAAGTTCTGTTGCTCTTACATGGCTTAAGACACATGCTAAGGTTTCACAAATACATTCAATTAGGTATATTAAAATTTCCATTGCTTTCCTTCGCTTTTCAGTTTCCAGTGCAACCCTAAAGACACGTACAACAACATACTGTCACTAGTAGAATAGGTGCTGTACTTCTCTGCCTTTTACAGGTTCACAGGGCTAAAACAACAATTGTAGTACAGGAATTGTAATAGCATTTCTCTCTATAGTATGACTTGTTCATATTTAAACATATGAAAACCTATTCATATTTTTATTTCAGGAAGACAAAATATGTATTTTATTTTAAACATGTAACTTAGCTAGATATTTTAATGACAGACCCCACTCTACCAACACATTTGCAGTAGGTTAGCTGAATGCTATTATTACTTTGATTTCTTTAATAAATGCAAAATTTACTACTGTGTTAAAAAAATAAAAAAACAACTGTTGAATAGTCATTTAGATTACATTATTTGTTTATGTAGAACTAGCATGCAGCATGTGCTATCAGAAAAGTTTTTTTTTTAATTCATTGCGTCATATAAAGAATAAAAACAGGGCTCGTTATAATATTATTAATACATTTAGCTAATGCCTTTATCCAAGGCGACTTCATGCTACAGCTTACTCCAGCAGCTTATTGTTTGCGTTGATTGTCCTTTCGCTTGGATCCCAAGTTAGCTACCGAGGGTGTACTGACTGTGCACCGGTAGTTTATATGATTAAATAAATATTCACTGACCAACCTTATTAATCCTCCATTCACCCCCCCGCCTGTGATTAAACAACAAAGATAGGCACCGCCTTTATCTAACAGAAAACAATAAGCTGTGTGTTTCATGAAGTTGTGTGCTTTATTTTCTGTTTTAAGAACATTTCTGTTATTTTCACTGTTTCGACGCCATGATAAACTTATTTACACACATCCCGTACAGCATTGCTATGGTTATGTTACGCGAGAAAGCTAGAGTGGTTTCATTGGGTCAAGTTAAATTTATAGTAATCATGCTGGCTAGTCTTATTTACACACAGTTTTAATGGTTTCTCCACTGTGGCGAACAAGGTGAAAATTAGTTTAGCCACACAGAAAAAACTTTCGCTTGTGGCAACATGTTAAATAAATGAAGTGCCATGAATAACTGTGTAATCGGATCACAGCAGATTTAGGAGGGGCCTGGCTGTTCAAACTCTTGGCACTTGTTAATTTCAATAACAAGTTCTGAAGCCCAGGGCTGGCCCTCTCCACGTCTCTCCAAATGTCAGCACACGTACTAGGCCAGGACATGATAGCACAGTTGTATGTTCTACTCTCAAACAATCCTCTTTAGAAAAACAAATGTTAATCAAATTCTAAACATAAAATAAATAAACTAACTCATTTCAAAAGATTTTTCTGTTGGAATCAGGGACTGAACTTCACCCTTTTTACTGTAGTTTTGTTTGTAATCCAACATTTAAAGTTTATAAAGAGTTTGGCAG
Organism: Polyodon spathula; assembly: GCF_017654505.1. NCBI lineage: Eukaryota > Metazoa > Chordata > Actinopteri > Acipenseriformes > Polyodontidae > Polyodon > Polyodon spathula. The sequence continues at coordinate 58,798,989 of NC_054537.1, forward strand.
GTGTCTTGCCTGCACTACGATTTAGGAATGTGTACTGCCCCACTCAGTTCAACAAAACCGGATTCCTGACAGTATCACTTGTTTCTCGGTATTCTAAACCAAGGAATATGTCACAGTCAGACTAGAGACTGTTGTCAATTGGCATAGTTTTATTTGGGATCCTCAAAAAATGGGACCTCCTTATGCGCTGATCATGTCTGTCCATCTGAATCACTGAATGGTGACCATGATAACTGCCTGGATTTGGAAGCAAACATTTTTCATTGCATTTGGCACGCTTCAATTTTATAAAAATTGTTTTAACCTGTACAGCACCTTCACGTTTTTAACTTTGCAGTTATGAGTAAGTGCGCCTGCACTGTTTTTTTTTATTGTTCATTTGTACAGAAACATAAGAATTACCAGTGTTACCACACTGAAAAAGCTAGAGATTGTTCTGCGCTAGCTAGCTTTGGGTGAAAGTGTGGTTCTGACGTTCATTCACAGTGATCCACAGCTATATTCCCCCCCTGGAGACAGTGGTTTGAGTCTGGCTTTGATCCCTCCTACTGTAACCTAGCAGGACCGGTGTGATGTAGTTTACATCTGTTTGGAGGGGGCTTCATTGTACAGGGCTGGAGTCCCCTCTCCTACATGAGCGTCGAACCCAGCACTGAACCTGCCTGCAGTCAGACAGGAAGGATTTGGATATGAAAAGGGTTTTGTTACCCACAAACCTGTCAGGCCTGCAGTTAGACTGGATTCCTTTCCAAGAAGCTTCTGAGAAGTAGAATTCTGAGAATGTTGTGACAATTAAAATATTGTAAAAAACAAACACACGAGACACAAACACACATACTGTAAGTCTTACTCTAAATATTACAACAAAGATGTAACACATATTTGGAATGACTTTACAGAACACAGTTATATAAAAAAGGGGAGGGGGGTCTACTGGGTGCCACGAAGTTTAACACGACAGAGGTAGGGCATAAACCACTGAATGTGTGTGTCTTTAACATACTGGGGACAGTGGTGACTGTCCTGTGAACTCAGTTCTGACCCGCTTGTCTGTCTGTGTTCTCCAGGTGATCGCCCTGGTGATGGATGTGTTCACCGATGTCGACCTGTTTGCTGATATCCTGGATGCTGCGTCGCGCCGTGTGCCAGTTTACATCCTGCTGGACGAGCTCAACGCACACCACTTCGTAGCCATGGTCACCCACTGCAAAGTCAATCTGGAGCAAGTCAATGTAAGCAATGTTCTCCTTCCTTTGACCGTTCAATCTCTTGATTTTCTGTTACAATCACCTACAGCTATGGTCAAAATATTTTCATCACCTAGAATTTTAGGATTGAGACATCATTTAAAAACAAAAAAAACTATATGAACATAATTCAGATCTTTTATTTAACTACAAAATGATATTTCAAAAGTCTACTGGAAGCCATAATAGTAGTACAGTATTTCATGTTAAATTTCGTCACATTGTTTCAATTTGTCAGTTTTTTGTTAAAAGCGGTATGTAATTCAGTATGTTAACATAAAATAATTATTCAGCAGGTTTCATTCAACTTTTAGAAGCAAGATTTGTTAATTATATAGGGTGATGCAAAACTTTTGGCCGTAGCTGTATATCTATTAAGAAAGTACAAAGTATTAGTCAATTGGGGGCCAAACAACCTACTAATTTGACAGAGTCGAATAGTAAAAGGTAAAAATAGTTGAATGGGTCAACACTTTAAACAAAAAAATCACTTTGTTCTTAGTGCACTGTATTTTAAACAGCATATTTATTAATGTTCTAAAATGAAATTTATATGTCAGTGGATTGTAACTGTAGTTCTGTCCATCTGAAACTGTGCGCTTCACAATGACTTCACTTTCTAACTTGTTTATTTCCTGTTATGTTCTTTGCCACTTTCTTTTATTTCTGACTAAATCGTTATTTATCTGCCAAGCTTACTAACTATTTTTCCAATCAGGGTCAGCTTCTGAAAAGACATTCTAAAGTGAGGCAAAAATTGAAAAATTACCACCAGGCCTGTGCATCTGAAATGTCTCTTCCTCTGAAACTCTGATATAGTAAAGAGATTCTTCCATTTACTATCTCACTGCTGACATAGCTGCAAACCCCTAGTTACCATTTCTAAAATTGACAAATCTTATTAGAAGCTAATCCCCATGGTTGAAGGATGACATTGTGGAAAAATTATGATCAAAGCAGAAATGGTAAAAGAGAATTCTGCTAAACACCACATATGATATTAAACTGGTAATAAATACAAAAAAATATCAAAATGTAGATGGTATAAAGTTGAATCCATTTATTTCCTGATTGACAGTTTAATAGGCACTGGTGTTAGCTGAGTAGAGGAGCTGATGATGACAGGTTTGGTCTGCCTGAGCGGCTGTTCAACCAGAAATCTGCTGTTTGTAATGTTGTAATTTAAAATTAAGAAGTTGCAAATTTCTTCATTCATTTGTGAGTAAAAATAAAGTCAGTCAAAGTCTTGGTTGCAAAGTTACAACTGAGATTCTTTTAATATGGTGAAGAAAGTTAGGAACTATGTCCCTCCAAGCACAGAAAGACACAAGTAAACAAACAGACATTAGGCTTGTTAAGTCACTTGTCAATGTCACAGGTTATACAATTTTATACTAACATCTCTGTCACATTACATTAATCATTTTAAACAGTACTATATACGCACAAATGTACGTGATCTGGTCTGGTCCAATCCGCGTAATCTGTTTCAGGTCTTTGTTCCAGTCGGGTGTGTCTGTGTTGAGTTGAAAGCAGTCTCCCGTTTCTTCAGCTGAGATCCCAACATATAACACGCCGATTTTAAACACACACAAGATAAAAAAGGTGACCTTGTTTCCCTGGCGCGCCTAATGTTGTGATTAAAAAATTAGGAAGTTGTGAATTTCTTCATTCATTTGTGAGTAAAAATAAAGTCAGCCAAGTCTTGGTTGCAAAGTTACAACTGAGATTCTTTTAATATGGTAGAGAAAGTTAGGAACTATGTCCCTCCAAGCACGGAAAGACACAAGTGAACAAACAGACATTATTTTCCCATGACATAATTTTTATTTTTTTAAACCCAATAAGTTTCTTTTAGTTAGTTATAAAAATCTCTTATCAGCCCTTGAAGTATCTGGCTCTGTCCAGATCCCACTAAAGGGGCTAGCTTTCATGACCTCCTCATAAACCAACCGTATTATTTAAGCAAAACCTGTTTATATCTAGTTTACTATTTGGGAAGATGTGTATCAATAGGTTTGTAACTCTAATACAAAACAGTGGTCTCCCTAAAAGGCAAACATCTTTTCATGTTAGGGCTGCACATGAAAAGACTTGTTTTTACAACATCGTCCTGTTTATCAGCCTTTTGCTGTAAAGACAAAAGCCAGGATACAATCAGCTTCCCAGGTTCTGACCAGAATTCAAGAGACTAAAAGATGTTAATCATATCCCTAATTTCAATAGACATTTAATCAGAACATATGCTCAATTTGTGAGTTGTATTCTAAGACCTAACTGTTGGAAAACATGGATTGAGAATTGATTAGCAGTTTGCTACGCATGTGGACTGGCAGAGCTATACTGGTGTTTTTTTTTCTGAAAAGAGACTAATTTTGCAGATAGCAGACTGTTTGGTTCAAATTGCATGTACTGCTTACAATTGATAGAGACATTGTGTCTACAAGTTTCTTGCCCAGCATTGACTGCAAGCTAAAAAGATATCAATGCTGTGGACCAGAAGGGGCCAGGCTGTAAGACTTTGGAATGCAAAGCATAAAGGTGCTAAAAGGCTCCCAGGGACTGGCATTGGACCCAGAGGTTCTCAGAGAGATCGAAAGAGATAATGCCACTGGGATCAAAGGGGCAGATTTATGGACCTTTTTTCTCCAGGAGTGTGAAGAATGCACTGAGTTCAGAGGTTGTCACACTAGACTACACACACACACACACACATACAGACACACACACACACACACTAAATTAACAGAATAATGTGTTGTACCTTGACCATTGGTTAAGTGTCAGAGAAAGGGGAGGTGGACCGTCTATACAAAAAGGTATTTAATGTCATGCAAACATTGTAATGTTGAGTATTCTGTTTGTCCTGTACCTGGGACCAGACTCCCTGCATATTTCAATAAACCTGGCAACTGATTGAAGAAAAGAACTCTGTGCATTTTCTTGAATCTACTTAATCACCATCATTTTTTGTAAGTTACTTCACTAACAATTAATTTATTTCTAAGTAAATGTGGCAGGCTGGCGAGTGGATAGAGGCCCAGAGACAGACTGCAGTTCAAAAAAATAACTATTTTATTATAAATAAACAAAAATAAAGTGCACAAGGGCAAAATAACAGATACTCAAACACAAATAAAGCAAAAACAAAACTCACAAAAATAAAGTTTCCAGGCTGGGCAATGCCTTCACTGGATTTAGAAAATTCAAAAAACCACAAAACAAACACCAACCTGCTTCCTCAGCTCCCTCCTCCCAAATGAGAAGCAGAGGCCTCCTTTTATATCAGGTGGCTGGGCGCTGATTGATCGTTAATCAACCTAATCAACTAATCAACCCCAGCCACCTGAACATAATAAACCCAGGCAGGTAGGGGAAGTTAACCCCATCCCTGCCAATTTAAAAGGGCAGAGCTTTGCTCTGCCACAGTAAAATTTTCCAACATTCCCTACTTTTTGAAATATTTAAAAATAAGTCGTCTTTGCTCAATACTTTTTAAACTAAAACTATAAAAAAGAAAACAAAGAAAACTAATTTAAAGGTTATTTCTGAGCAGTCGCAGAATTTCATATTTATCAATTATTTTTCCCAACTGTCTTTGTTTAAACGACCAACAACATTGCACTAGGTTCCCCGAGAACAATCCTCACCAATGTCACTAGAATTGCCAGGAATATCCAATCCCAAAATGTGTCACTCGCCATTTCACCAGGCCATCCAAATCGTTCCAGGACTTTGGCATGGGTACAAGCCAGGCTCGCCTCCATTTTAGCTTTAAGAAGTTTTAATTCGCTTTCTGACAAGGCTTTCTTCACCTGAGAGTGGATGCTGGTGAACACATTGGATTCAAGAGCCAAATCGAGATTTCAAATCTACTGTCTTCAGGTGCGGGCAAATAAATGTTTCTCATCTGAACCGTGTGAGTTGGTGCAAAACAGAAGCTAGGGAGTGACTTGCACTTAATCTTAACATATATAAATTCTGTGTGATTACTCAGAATGTACCATTGATAAAGACATACTGTCCTTTCTACTCCTCCTAAAGGATACACTTCCATTTCAGTGGTCAAATTACTATCAATAAGAACCACTGCTTCACATCTACATACTACATGAGTATTTGTTTCATAGCAGCAAGTCTTAGGTACCATACCACTCCAATCCCCTTTCTGAGTTGCTTTCTCCCATACAGTCGCAGTATTATTGTTATACTCTATGCAATTGGCCTAGCCTTGATAGCTAATCTGTACTGATTTTCAGGTGTAGCATGTGGAACTGACATGTAAAAACCAATATGTCCTGGGAGCTTGTTACCATTTTCTCTAGGTTATACCTTTACAGCTCCTAATATATCGGTCTCATCAGTTTTATGAAGTTGCACCCTCCATCTCAACTGTTTCTGTGCTTTCCTAGGGACAGTTCTTAATCGTATGTCCATTATTTCCTCTGTCATTAGCATGATATCTGCACCTCTGTTCTTTACTCTGGTTGTGTAATACTTGCCCTATCTCCTCAGTTAATTCTGATATAGCCATGCCTTGCAACCATGCTTTGGCTGGCATACCCCTGTCTGTTTCCTAACCCTTCTATTCCTTCCCCTGCTTCATTTGCCATTGTTACCTGTGACCTTGATGTGTGACTGGGATGTGTAATTGATACACATCCCAGCTGTTTACAACTGAGTTACCTGCACCAATCTATCAGTGGTCAAACATAGCAATAAAATGATACATGACATGTGTTAGTATCATATTGACATCCATTTAAAACTATTTTCTGTTCTGGTCCAAAAATGATACTTTCTCTGGTCATGGGATACAGTTGAAGACATTCCTGTGGCGGTTGTAATTCACATGAAGTCAAAGTTATATTTTATGTAGATTTATATGTGCAGTTGTGACGTTACTCACCTGTGTCTTTCCCTGTTTGAATTTTCCTATGCTCTTGGAGGCTGGCACTGTATATTGTCATATATACCTGCATGTTGCTCTGACCATACAAATGTAGGTGCATCATTGTTAGACCAGATCTCTGCCCGGTGCCATCCACAATTCTTTCAACCACTTATCTTCTGGCACACCTTTGTTATTTTTAACTTGTATATGTCCTGCCCATATCCCCTATTTTTTTTAAACATTACTTTTTCTTATGATTCCATCTTTCTAGAATCCAATATTCTAGACCATCTTAACCTTATGATGCATCTAAGATTGATTAAAAACTAGAAATATAACATAAAAAATCATCACTATGCATTGAACAAATACTAAAGTAGTGTGTGAATGTTAACTATCTATCTGTAACACATTAGTAGGCAACTGTTCTATTTCTTGTTCTTATATAGTAATACAAACCTCCATCACATCTTGTGATGTTCTCTATATAATCCCCCACAGATGTAATCATTTTACATAACACTTTCTATTGCTAACCCATTGTTACAAATAATATTAACATTAATTTCCCTTCATTCATTTTAGACATATTCAGCACTACAGTGAATCATTCAAATGTCACATTGTTTTCAAAAAATGTCCATGGTAGGTGATCTTGTAGTCCGTCATTTGTTTTTCAACATAACAGCGGTTTTGTGGTTCCCGTTGTTTAAGAGTAAAAGTTCTGTATGGTCAGCTGTTTCATTGTTGTCTCCACCCATGCCCCATTACTTGAATCTCCCATCAGAATCAGGAATCACTTAATTTAAGAACCTAGAAGAAAATCAAATGCAGTATTAATTCTTTTGATAACATCTGATTTCAATTGGACTTTAATGGAGCCCTTCACTCATTTTTTTTTATTTTTTTACATAAAGTAATTTTTGTCATCAGGGAATGCATACACTTGATGCAGCCTGTAACATCACCCAGAATTCAAAAAGAATCTTCGAGTTTCACAAGTTACACAAAAAACTAGCAAAATGGGAACCTCTTCCCCTTTTTGTAATACTTCAAATTTAGTATAAAACAAATTAAAAATTTGTTACAGTCGTTTCCGTCCTACAATATCTATAATAATAATATTTCTGTGAGTTCAGTTTTGAAATCCCAGTTTGTTTTTGCAATTCTCTCATTGTCCGTATTAGTTATTATCTAGTTTACTATCTAGTAGTTTATTATTACTAGTAGTTTATATGTAGTTTACTATTTGGGAAGATGTGTATCAATAGGTTTGTAGCTCTGATACAAAAAAGTGGTCTCCCTAAAAAGCAAACCTCTTTCATGTTAGGGCTGGACATGAAAGGACTTGTTTTTACAACGTTGTCCTGTTGGTCAGTATTTTGTTCTAAAAAAAGTCAGGATACAATCACTTCCCAGGTTCTAACCAGAATTCAAGAGACTAAACAATATTACTCAGATCCCTAGTTTCATTAGAAATGTAATCAGAACCTATGCTCAATTTGTGAGTTGTATTCTAAGATGTAACAATTCATTTAACTCTAAATAAAATGTTCCAACATCTGCAAACTAATATCACTCATGCTTCAATATTCTGGATTAGCGGACCTGGCAACCTTGTCTCATCCAGTCTATTCCATTGCAGGACTTTGTCCCAACCATTTCCTGGCCCTGCTCCAAAGATCAATTAAAGATCCTGGTTGGGACGAAGTCCTACAATGGATTAGCCAAGGTTGACAGCCTCTGTTCTAGAGGAAACTAAAGTAGAACAAAATTCAACATAAATCATCTTCACAAAAGTCGTATTCATAGGATCGCTGATGCCAAGTGGATATGTTTAGGTAATTCAATTGCCCATCAACAATTTGAAAGCTGTAGCAGGCAAAATTATTAGCACCCTACACTAAATATAAGATAAAAAAAAAAAAAAAAAAGTTAAATACATGCATTTAGTGAACACTGGCCAGTAATTTAATATGACAAAGACCAAAATACAAAATTTCTGGCAGTTTAATAAGCACTCTGTATAAAAAAATAAAAATAAAACAAATCAAAATATCTGTTCATGGCAAAAGTATTGTCACTTTTGCATTAAGGCTGCATTCACACTGGGTCAGTTTCAAATGGACTCGGTCTGGTTAGTTTAGTTTGAAACAGTGTATCAATGTGCTTGCTGTTTACACTTATCTACAAGCACAGTGACCAAGTTTGTTTGAATGCAAAATATTTTTTCTTGGTCCTTTTCAATTTTTTTTCGGACTGAGTTAGTTTGTGTTCACAATGCATTTGCAAGTGCACTCAGTTCATTTATATGGTCTGAACCGGATGTTAACAATAATCTACAAGGTATCTTGAAATATTGTAGCTATTTAAGCATTGCTACAGTTTTAATAGCATATTTTAGATTCTTACATATTGCTATAAGGAAGCATGGGAATGGGGGGAGCACTTCGCTAATTTAATTAAAGGTGGGGTGTAATAATTTTGTAATGTATAGGTTTTAACGCAAAGTGGATAAAACACAACTCTGAAGTTGACACCTCCAGCTCACTCAAAGCTACGGCTAATTTATATGTGACGTCACACCTGGACAAGCTCACCATCCCGCCCGCTGCTTTTTTGCATTGCCACTCGCCAAAACAGCTCAACAAAACACAACACACCCAGGGGAGAGATACCATGATAAATAGGTATCTCTCCATGAGTTTCCATAAGAGTCGGTACAATGCCGGCAATGGGTGAAGTTCATGAGGAGGACCAGGGATTGGGATGCTAAGCCCAACAGCAGCTGCATCTGCAGCACCCACTTTACCGAAGCCAGCTTTATTAATTTAATGATGTTCAAGATGGGTGTTTTTAAAAAAGTTAAATTTAAATAAGTATGCAGTACCAACCATTTATCTGGATGGTACCTGCAGGACAGCAGCATCTTCTAGTAAAAGGGCGTGATCCTATTATTTCATTAGAATTATCTCTTTCTTTCTGATGAAAATATGTATAAAATGATGTGATTATATAGCCATCAACCTCCCTTGTACATTATTAATAAACAGTGTGATAAAATGATCACTTATGTCACATTCTCCTGTGCATTCCCGTGAAGTCTCTCAATTTCTGCATAAGATCTTCTGCCTCTAGATTATTTAGATTGCCAATCTTAACAAACTTCAACTATATTTATTATTATTTTCCCCATCCGACCTGCAAAAATGTCTTCGGCTACTTTATGGTGTTGATGTAGGCTATGTCCTATTCTAATGGGCTACAAGTTAGGAATAAAGTATTATTTACTGTATATGTAGGAATTATTATACTGATTTGTTCGGAGAAACTTGTGCAGTGAGTCCAAAAAAGGAGACCTCTGGTTCTCGTGTTTTCATAAGTTGACAGGTATTCCTGTACTTGTTTTGCATGTTAAATTGCTGCTGAACTGTTGCCACGGAGACCCGACGCACTTTGTCTATTGGTCAGCTTTTAAAAACCCTGCACTGAAGAAACGAGAGACAGACTATTTTGTATACTTCCTATCAGTCACTGATGTTCTGCCCATTTAAATACCTGTGCGGGAGTGTGCCAGAAATATGAGTTTACTGGTTGTAAATCTCCTTCCCAACCTGTGAGGGTGCTAAGTAGCAAAAGGGGAAGTCTTTGGACGGGCTGTCCTGACAGTTCATTTCCGGCACTACACCATTGTCACTCTATAAACTGTATCACCCACCACGAGCACTACAGCGCGCACCCAGGACTGGTGATTGTGCGATACCCGTGCTTATTGTTTAGGGCTGCAGACCCCTGTTACTGTCCTCCATGTTTTACGCATCGCTGTGTATAACCAGAGTTTATTATTTGGTCGCCAGACTAGGATTACAAAAATAAAATACACTTTTCCATACCGGATTACATATCTCTGTCTGTTTCATTTCTGCACTGCATCACCTCTGCACCTGTTAATAATCATCACCCACTTTGCCACAGGGAGATTATTAGAGGTCCCTCCCTTTTATTGAGGGTGGGTAGTCGAAACATGCATGCTTGATTTGATAACTAAATTCCAGTAACACGCTACAGCAGGGATGCATAGATGCAACAATCAAGTGATAGTCTTCAAAATAAATTCACCAAAAGCAGGCGTGAAAATACTGCCAAGAAACAAATTCAAATAACCTGAAACTGCCACAAAAACAAACTGATATGTGCTGCTCTACCATCAACAAACTACAATAATCCAGAGAGAGAAGTAAGTGCACATTTTACATTGCGAAGCCAATATAAATGAAGCACAAGACCAACATTTCTGATCTGCTTGATTTAAGATGCTAAAACATCCGAACCGGTAACATCGCTTTCACTTCGGTCCTCCATCTACTGCATTTGTTCACAACAGTGAATGTCCTGGTGTGACGTCACACGCTCTCCCGGGTTGAGGTCTCGAAGGTTTTTGAAAATGGTCTAACCGCAAATTTGCCTTTTTTTTCCCCACTTTATGAGTAACGAATGTGAATGAAGCTTTCAGGACACGTATAAACAGTTTAGCTGCACTCAATAATTACTTTTTGATGTCATTGCACCCCACCATGTGTTGAATGCATGCAATACGAGAATAATGCAGTATTCAGCTACGCAATACTGCCCTGTTCTCTTACTGTAGGCATTAAACAAAGTCATTTTGAGAGTTACTATTTTTGTGAGTTCAGTTCAGCTTTGCTTTTGATGTCTGACCAAATTTATATGAGAGCTTTAGTTTCTCGCACTGTCCATGTACATTTCGCCATAGTTCTGTTTTAAATCCTCAGTATCTTAACTGTAATACAGCTTTAAATCCCACTAACAAGCCTCCATCCTGATTGTAATCTCCTTTTAAGTCTTGCAGGCAGAGTCTCTAGTAGAAATGTGTGTAGGAGTGTGCTGTCACTCAATAGTTGGGGCGGGTTTAAAGTATTCAGAACGAATCAACGATAGATGCAAGTCAGGAAGACGGGACATTGCCCAGCAGCACTATATTTATTATTATTTTTGTAGTAGTTTTATTTTTTAATGGGAAAAGGGTAAGGTCAACGTGAATTGATTAACCATTTCCACAGTTTTATTGGCTATCCACCGATTTCATTATTTTTGTATCAGGGTGTTTTATCGGGTTTTATCAGTTAAAACCAAAAATCTGAAGCCCTGATCATAACTAATTATTTTCTTTATATTGTCATCTCAACACATGTTAAATATACAAAAAGACACATTAAAAAATAGATCCGCTATTAGTACTACTATTTAAACATGTGATAAACACATAATCAGAATGATTAAACAAATAATCCATATGAATGTTTCAGGGGTGTGCAATTTTTGAAACAAACTTCTTGTCCAAGGGACAAAATGCTAGAAAAATCTCCTCGCCCTCTTCCCACCCCACAAAACACACACATACAAATAGAATACAACTTTTCAGATTTTACTTTTATAAAATGATGAACAAATTCAATTAGTGATTAATAATAATTTTTGCTTCATGAAATCAAATAAAGAAAACGTAATTCAGTCCAAACGTACTTGCCAAAACTGAGCCCATCTAATTTTGTGCATGGCACATGGCAAAATAAAAATAATAATGAAACTAAAAAGATTCAAACTGCATCTGACTTCATGCACCAGGACAATAAAGATACCTTTTATTATGAGGTTCAGCATTTCAGTATCTTAGGTTTTGGTTTTGATTACCATATATATCATGAATTTAAAGAGCAGAATTACCGGAGAGCATACTACATTGCTTTACATAACCAAGAATGCTTACTGACCCGAAAGAAAATGTGTGTTTTTTTTTTTACAGAAGATGTTGATGAGTTGACAGATCTATCTGATGGCAAACTACTTCACATTACACACCCATCAAACAATTTGGTGTAAAATGAAAACCAAACACGGTATTTATAAAATTCATTCTGATCTTACTTACTTGAGAGTTGTGGCTGCAACCAATCCAGTGATACCACGGAGTTAAAATTTTTAGGTAGGAGATCGCTAAATTACACTTGTGGAGACATTTCTAAATAAAAATTGAGTACGTTCAGTAGATATTTGTCCTGATACACAAGCTGAAAGTCACGTTATGTCAGTCAGACCTCAAACAGGTAGAATGTTCACCCGAGCGGAAGGGTTAAAGGATTGGTTTCTAAACTACATTACCCAGAACAATGGCAATGACACTTGTTTAGTACGTTTTGGTTTCCTATATGGCCATTGGATAAATGGAAATAATGTTGTTTTGTGGGCGTCTCGATCTGTCGGTCTCGCAGCACAAAGTTGTACTAAATAAGTCAATGTATAGCTTTACAAATCTAAAGCCAATGCCTTTGCCAAGCAGACCGAGACCCCCTCTTTAGGTGGTACGGTTCGTTTCCCAAGCGGACTTTGTTGTTAACACGTCACACCAAAAGTACTGAATCGCAGACCAAACCCTTTAAATAGGCCCAATGTGAATTTAATTTTGAACAAATTGAATAGAACTAATTTAAAATATATATTTATTGATTGAAAACCATTACATAGTAATTATGCTGCATTATACGGTCAATAGCCAGAGAAAGTGGTAATTATTTTCAACATCTGTTGAAGAAGACCGTTTTGGCAACACAGCAGATGGTGGTCAAGAAAAAGGAGTTGGATTCATGTTCAAGAAAAGAACTCGTAGCAAAGAAAATAACTATAGAAAATCCACAACAAATAATAGCAAAAGAAAATTACGGGTACAGCAGGTAGGAGAGTAGTCCGAGCAGCTAAAGTATCCAAGATTAAAAGCTAAGGACTTAAAGAAAGATTTAGAAGCATCAGACATAATAGTGCATGAAAGAATTGTACAAAGGACACAAAGTTATATACATGTGGACCTCACTGCAAACCACTTTTAAAGAAAATTCATAAAGCAAACCGTCTTAAATTAGCCAATAAATATGGACAGGAATCTGAAGCATTCTTCAACAAAATTCTCTTGCCTGATGAGTCTAAATAGAACTGTTCCCCAAAAATGGACCATAGTATCTTTGCAGAAAAAAAGAGAAACATCTTCAGTAAAGAATACCTTGTACCTAGAGTTAAACATGGAAGTGGTTCATGATATAGGGGTATTTTAGCAGTTCAGCGACTAGAGACATTCACATGATTGAAGATCACATGAATGTGGCCATGTCTGCAGTCAAGTCAGGAATTCTTGAAGAAAACGAAGATAAGTTTGGAACAGCCTTTTTTTGACCAGCTCCCAGTCTAATTGAAATCTTTGGACTGATCTGCAAAAAGCTGTCTGAGCTGAAGGAATCTGTCTGAGGGACATGAAATACTAAAGCAGGGGTGCCAGTACTTTTGCTATGAATAAATATTTGAAATTGCTTATATCCTTTTTTATTTTTATAAAGAATGTTTGTTAAACTACCAGAAATTGTGTATTTTGGTCTTTTTGTCGTGTTCATTGGTGGCTAGTGTTCAATAATAACTTTTTCACACTTGCACACCCGAGTCGAGCCAAGCCAAGCCAACCCAGCGTGGCTTGAGTGTGTCCACACTACTTTTCAAAGGAAAAGCTGCACTGTGGAACACAGGACACAGGCGCACAGAGGAGTGGTGTGGATTTCTTTTTAGAATGGATCTCGAGGTTGTACGGTCTGAAGCGATAAAGTCTACCAAAAGATTTCACAGGAATATGGGACTAAACACCAGTGCCAATGCTTAATTTGTAAAGAAAGTGGTGCCGGGGCGCAAACAATGACAGTAATACCGCCCTAAGAACCATACATTCAAAATCATAACACATAGTAGTGTTTGATGTTTACATTCATGTATTCTACATCATGTACAAAGTAGTAGTACATGCAGAAAAATTAATTAAAGGCAACCACAGGACAAATAATAAATAAGTAAAAAATGCCTTTATACATGTTTTGCATTTAAATATTAAAATAATAATAATTTAAAAGGCATTCAGAGGACGTCCAGACCAGACGGACAACGTTAATTAAAACAATAATACACACCCCAACACGAACATTTTATTCTCTATTAATGAAATGATATTGATTGAAAAAGGCAAAAGAGAACCAGATCATTATTATTTTTTATTGTTTTGGTTTAATATAAAATAGCCAGCTAATGATCCTATTAAAGTAGGCTACAGTATTTTTTTTCATTAAAAAGTTATCGTTGTTCTTTGTTGAAATTAATGTTCAGCTTTCATATTTTGTTGTGTACTACTCATTTAATCAAACCAAGTAGTGTAAGAGGTTGCATGTATCATTCATGACGTTTTTTAAATCAAGTAAGCTTATTTGTATATAAAAAACGACAATACAGTGTCACTTTACTGAAAGGCACTCAAGTTGAAATCGTAAAGTAATTTAAAATAGGCTACAAACGTGACAGCGGACTGTCTCTCTTTAGAGCACACAAGAACTAGCAGACTTGATACAACTGTGTTGAGAATTTAAAAAGAAAACATTTTATGAGATTTTTAATTAGAGGTACCGGGAATATGACTCTGCACGCCCAGAGGTTCTGGGGTTGTGCCCTGGCAAGCCCCATCACAAATTAAGCACTGCGCAGCGCAAAACAGTGTTGTGAAATTTTTTTTTTTAAACTTCTTGTTTGTATTTGTTTTTCACATGTTTCTGAATGCAAATACAAACCAAATTATGTTATTTCATATTATTAAAGTTAGATTAACTGCTACTAATAATAATAACTTTAAAAGATTACAGATAGTATTTGAAAAATGTCAGTAAACACTTCAGAAAAATAGATTTAAAATATTAAAAACAAAATCTAAACGTAACATATTTAAAGATATTTTTCTTTACAACTTGTTTTTATACATGCAATGTTAATATACTGTATTTAAAAAAAAAAAATCATAATTACTTTTTTTGGTGTCTAAACCGGCTTTAGTCCTATGATCTTTAGTTTTTTTGTTATCCTCTTTGTTTATTTATTTATTTATTTCACACTGTGGTTTAATTCCATATTTCTAAATTCCTGTGAAATCTTTTGGTTTATTATTGTTTTGAACAGTACGAGTTGACCCCGAGCCAGTACCAGATATCTTGTAAGGCCAAAGTTTCACGGTTCCGGCTCGGTTCTGCTCAACAAAATGACAAGTGTGAAACTAGCCGTACCGTGAGGAAAAGTGTGACAAGGCTAGAAATGTTTGTATTTAACATATTTTCTTGAATTATCTTTTGTTAAGCCCATACTTTTGTCTGCAACTATAAATAGAGCAGAACATATCTTGCTCATATATCTCAGTTCAAAACTGTTGAAGCATATGTAAAGTAATAAACTACCTAGTAACTTCAGCCACTTAACAGTGATGCAACAATGCTGCTGTCTATTCTTACAGTGTTGCATAGTGTTTGGTGAAGGGGAGCGTGTCTCGCTGCTGTTTAAGATTGGCCCTGTGCCTGTATTTCAGTTGACTTGATGTCGTCTCTCTGTGTTTCAGTTCATGCGGGTGCGGACGGTGGCTGGCATCACTTATTTCTGCCGCACTGGGAAGTCATTCAAGGGCCAGGTGATGGAGCGTTTCCTGCTGGTGGACTGCAGAGCTGTGCTGAGCGGAAACTACAGGTAGGGGATTAACCTATCAGGATTGGTTCAATGATTTTTTTAAAGAGATTTTCCATTTACCAGCTCACAGATGATATTTTCACACCCCTAGCCATCATTTCTAAACCAGCTGTCTTTTACACGGGCTCCCGAGTGGTGCATCCGGTAACTCCGCGTGGAGTGCAGGATATAGCCTGGAGATCGCCAGTTTGAGTCCAGGCTATTCCACTGCCGACCGTGGACGGGAGTTCTCAGGAGGTAGCGCAGAACTGGGTGGGGAGGGCATAGGTTGGCCAGGGTGTCCTCTGCTCACCCGCGCACCAGCGACCCCTGTAGACTGGCCCAGCGCCTGCCTGTAAGTTGCCCAGAGCTTTGTGGTCCTCCGACACTTTAGGTCTCAGGTAGCTGCATGGCGCACCTGCAGAGTGAAAAGAAACAGACGGCTGATGGCACACATTTCGGAGGATGCATGTGTCTGACTTTCTTGAAGTGTATCATTAAAAATACACAGAGGGAAACATGTTTTTTTTTTTTTGTTTCTAGGGCCTAGGTTTACTCAACAGCAAGCTTCAGAAAGACTGGTTTGATTACCACATGGCTTATTATTGCTGTGAGACATCACAGAACGCAGGGCGCGTCATCCGTCAGAAATGCACGAAATTAAAACGGTCCAACGGCAAAGGGTTAACCAGTGCCAGTTTCTACTTCTCTCTACCTGCTAGGATAGAGCCTTCAGTATCCGTCGCAATTCTTGTCCACTGAATCCAATATCTCTGAGAAGCAGGGTCATGGAGTGCGCGACAAATCCCTGACGCCAAGTGAAGCATGACGCCAAGTGAAGCGACCCTGGCTTAGAGCCATCTTGCATCCTGCAAAAATGTGCTACAGGGTAGCCGGTGAAGAAAACAAAGGACATGCAGAGTGCTCTCCTGCCCACACATTCAGATTCTGCGGTGAGTGAAGAACAGCATATGTGGACCTGATTAGGAAGCTGATCCTCCATTTTTCATAGGTCTCGCCAGTAATCTTACACTGTTCCTCATTCTCCCATCACACACATATTCCCTGCTTACCCTGGGACACCGCCTTGACACATATCATCCTCTCCTGCTTTTGCACTTCAGTGACTACCAACTTTCTCCTTTCAGCTAGAGCTGCTTTGTGCCATCTCAGTGGAGCCGAACTGAGACCAAGACCACCTTCCCTGTTGTACTTGACATGCCTATTGATATCACTGATATCAAAGGCCGCCTTCAACTTATTCAACACTTATTTGTACATTTCGATTTCTATATCTTTTTGTATTGTCCTTGTATTTATTTTGTATGTATGTGTTTGCTTTGCATTTTTTGCCTGTAACTTTTATATTTTGTTTAATTTCTTTGTCGCTTTGGATAAAGGTGTCTGCTAAATAATAATAATAATAATAATAATAATAATAATAATAATAATAATAATAATAATTATCTTCCACCGCATCCTATGCTGCATACTTTCTCCCAGTTCTCACAACCGATGCTTTCTCCCTTATACACTCGTCATATGATTCCATCAATGTCATTTCCAGCCAAACCTTAGCACACTTGAATTCCTCAGTTAGTGCTGAGACTGGCAGCCTCTGTTTACCTTTACCATAGAATGCTACACTGCTTAGGCATTGTGGTATTCAAATTTTCTAATGTATGAACTAATCAAGGCTTTCAGTCTCTCTACTGTTGACAGGGAAACCTCATACACAGTAAACGGCCACAGACTGAACTGAAAGCACCAAGCTAAGCTTTCCCGGTAGTGTTCTAGTGTCGATACTCTTCAGCCATTGCAATGCTGTCTGTCTCATCTCTCCAACTCGGACTTTGTCCTTTAAATATCCATTGTACCGCCTCCCAAGATTATTTTTACAGGCTTTCTGACACTGTTGGAATGGCCTTGCCATCAATTTATAACACTGTGTCCACTGCTTTGCTTTTGATGGTGAAAATACTTCTCGCCTTGGCAGGCTTGAACTGTATGTAAGCCCATCTGATGTTATCTGCTAGTTTGCCTAGTAATCAGTTGGTGCAGGCTACCGTTGTAGTCATGGTGGTCAGGTCATCCAAGTATGCTCTAAGTGGTGGCAGCCACCAGCCATTCTCCCACTACCCATTTCGAGGCCCTGTATAACTTCTGTTGCCATGGTAAAGTCCAGTGGTGAAATTGTGCAACCTGCCATGATTCCAACTTCAAGAAACTGCCAACTGTTACCAGATTACACTGACATGCTCCAAGCATCCTGGAAAGCCTGGGATCATGCGGTTCTTCAATAGGTAAGTTTGCAACCGTAGTGCCACAATGCTGAAAATATCTTACCCTCCACATTTAACAGGGAAATTGGATGGAATTGGCTGATGCTGCTAGATTTATTTTTCTTTGGCGATAAAGACAACTCATGCTCTGTGCTATGTCCTTGGGACTACCTGTTTTACCCGCACTACCTTCATCAGCCTCCTTGAAATTTTTAGGCTCCCCTCTGATATTCTTGGATCAGCGTCTCTTCAAGGTATCTCTCCAACTCTGGCTTAGTTGCTGTAAATATACAATTTTTTATGCTGATGAATAAGTTCTTCAGAAATTTGAAAGATCTATATAAAGCTGGTTCTTGCACACTCCTTCTTTTTACAGCTCTTTCAGAGGCGGTCTGCTCTCTGCAACTTCCCTCCAAGTGAATGAGGGCTTCCTTCTGACTTTTATTTTCAGCTGTCCTCCACTGCTTCCTCAGTGTCCTCCTTTCTCTAACCAGATGTTCAATCTCCAGCTGCTGTCTAGACTTTCCTGGAATATTAGTTTTTCATTGCTTTCTATCTTCTACTCCAAACCTCTCACTCCCATTTGCATCAATGGCATCCCCAAATGTTTCCCGCTTCTTTTCTACTGTTCCACTGAAACCTCTGTTTTTTATTGTCAACTCTGTGCCAAGCCATTTTCTCAGAGGCTCTTAGCCTCTTAACCCTTGGTTTGTGCATATTAAGTTTCCTTTTTCTAATAGGCTGGCTCATATTGCTAGGCTCACCAGGATTATTGGTTTCATCGATAGCTGTACTCCTATTGGAATTACCCTTGTCAATAACAGGGGTGCTGATATCTTACGAACTGTGGTGTGCTTACTGTCACTGGATTTCACTCGTTTGATTTTACCAGCTTCGTAAGAAGTACTGATCAATGGAGGCCTCTACCCCCTCTCTCGGGCATCTCTTTCTCCCTTGATGATAATTCAGACCCCTGACTGTTGTCTCCTTGGTCCAGTCACAGTTACAAACCTGGAGTGGCACATCTTGTCCCAGAGCTCTAACTACAGATCATAAATGGATTACAGGTATAAAAAATCAATACCTTCCAGCAGATGGACAGAGAGCTAGTTTCCACTTTGTCACTCAATTATTTGCCTGAGCTTAACAGATTATAAAACCTATTAAAAAAAATAAAATAAATGCGCTTGATTTTTTACTTATTCAAAATGTTCAATTCCTCTCTCTCTCCCTCTGCAGCTTCATGTGGTCATTTGAGAAGATCCACCGCTGCATCGCCCACATGTTCCTGGGGGAGCTAGTGGCCACGTTCGACGAGGAGTTCCGCATCCTGTTTGCCCAGTCCCAACCGCTGGTTCTGGAGAACGCACTGGTGCCGATGCCTGGGGAGAGCCTCTATGACTCTAACCAGTACAGAAGCCATATGAGGGCTCCACCTGTCATGAAGCCCATGCATTACCTCCAGACGGAGGGATCCCAGCACTCCTCTTACTCCTTTGACAACAGGATGGACCGGGACTTGCCACTGCACTTCAGACGGGAAGACCCATTCCACAACACCATGGAAGGGTCCTCCATGCAGATGTTCAACAGTAGGTTTGCGCAGCAGTTCAATATGGAGCGCTCCTTTCTGGATTCCGGCAAATCAATAATGGCGACCAAGAATATGGAGCTGGAGGCGTACAAGAGGCACAGCTTTGCTGAGGGGACACGTGAGAGCTACTCCTCCTCCAAGCAGTTCATGAGGCAGAGGGTAATGAACAACATGGAAGAAATGGAGGCCAAGAGCAGCCACTTCCACAGACAACAAGTCTATCAGATCGACAGGCCTTTCGATCACAACATGCAAGAGGGGCCGGGCTCGGGACAGGGTATTTTTGAGAAAATCAGGAGCAACCGCATGGGATACCAGCAAATGGAGGAATTTCCTGATTACTCCAGGTTCCCCCAGGAGACGCCCAGGATGGGACCGCAGGACATGGGTGGCTACCAAGCCCGGCTGGATTACGTTCCTTCCAATGCTTCCAAAGAGGTGAAGCATGGCTCTGAGAATCTACTTGTTTCAGGGGAAGGGTGGCAAGGGCAAGCCGCTCAGAGGAGCCAAAACATCGGTCACCCCTACGTCTGCCAGATGTCACCGACGCAAAAGCAACCCTCTGATCAGAACCAGCTGTTCCACGAGTCCAGCTTGAACAGGCAGCTGCAAGATTCCAGTGGGAATCAGGGGCTGAGAAATTGGAGGATATCCTCTTACCTCAGTGCTTACGAAGACTCCAGAGATGAGGGCGCACAGCAGCCTATAACAGAGCCGGAAGCCTTCACTGACAGCCCCCAACCTTCAGAAGAGCTGTTTACTGGTCCAGAGCCGTCTGTCCCTAGATTCCTCACAAGAGAGGCTCCAAAGGTGCCCACTTTTAAGCCTAGCGAGCCCCCACGTTTCAGGAGGACGGTTGTTCAAGAGACTGTGAAAGATTCTCCAGCTTCGGGGTCAACATCAGAAACTGGCGAGGAGACGGAGAGTAAGAAGCTAGGGGAGATGACCCTTTCAAAGCATGAATCCATAAGGTATAGATTGAACCCTCTGCTTCAGAGGAGCTCCAGGTTAAGATCTTCACTGATCTTCAGTTCATCCAAGCAGGAGCAGCACAGTTCATCATTGCTTACCCAGAAAGAGCAGTCAAAAGGCGAGTCAAAGGAGGAGAAAGACCCGCTTAAGCCCTCTTTGACTATTGCTGAGATTCTTGAGAAGAGACGATCCATTGCACGGGAGACTTTTGAATTCCAATTGACTGACCAGAATAAGGCTAGTACTAAGGCTTCTCTAGTCGAACCACAAAAGGTTCCTCTGCCAGAGAAACCACAAAAAGTTTCTCCACCAGAAGACCTGAGCGAAGACCCTAGTGAAGCACCAGCAGCGACCATGGACATAGTCAACATGAATGACCCCAGTGTCAGACTTTCCTTTTTCAAAGAGTTAGCCGCCAAACGTAAAGCAGCTAAGACAACTGTTGACACAAACAGCAAAGTGCCTGAGCCTGCCAACAAAAAGCCTGCAGTTGTAAGCAATGTATCTAAACCAGCTATAACACCAGAGCCACAGTCTTCCACACACAAGGAGGTCAAACAGCATTCCACACAAAACGAGGTCAAACCTGCTGTTGAAGAATTTAATACAGAACCCCCAGCCCCACCTGCAAAGCCAACCAAGCCTTTTCCTCTCAAAGTGTCCTCGCAGACTATAGTCGTTACTGATGCTACAGACTCCCAGAAGAGGGAGCTGAAAAAGTCCCGCAGCCAGAGCATTTCATCCTTGGCTCGGGGGGAGTCTGTGGAGAAACTGAACAAGGTCCACGGCTCCAACACCTCACTGAATCTCCTGGACGAGAAGGGCAAGCAGGATCCAAAGGCCTTAGAATTCCTAAAGAAGGGATCCCAAAAGCTCAAAGAATTCCTCGGACAGAAAGTAGATAAGAAGGTCAGTGAGGATCATTCTTCCCCCCCGCCCATGGCCACAGTTGCAGAAGTGTCCGAGGAGCAGAGTTCAACCAAGATGACTAAGGTGGAGAGTCCAGAAACTATGGAGAACAAAGAGGAAAATACCCAAAAGTCCTCTCTGTCATCCCCACCCAAGAACAGCCAGAACAGGCTCACATCCTCCACCTCCAACGTGCTTTACAGCAGCAACCTCCGAGACGACACCAAGGTCATCCTGGAGCAGATCTCCGCCAACAGCCAGAAGAACAGGATAGAAATAGCCAAGCAGGCTTCCAACAACAATACAGAAGAGTCCAGTGATGGTTCTAACTCTGAGAACAATCCTCGATCTGTCCGCGGGGCTGAAAGCTACCTGACCAAGAGCCGGTTTCAGAAGCCTCAGACCAACCCGGAGGAGCGGGACAAGCTTATCAAGAAGATGGACAGCATGCGCAAGGAGAAGAGGGTCTACAGCCGGTTCGAGGTCTTCTACAAGAACAAGGAGGAAGCACCCAAATCTGGGACTGACTGTGGCTCTGAGGAGGATGGGAAAACAGACGGCAACAAGGAGTCAAAGATTGGCAAACTCAAGCTGGGACTTTTCAAAAGCAAAAAATAATGCTGCTGTTCTGTGTACACAATACTGACAAACTCCACTTCATGCTACTGAAATGTTGACCATAATAATAATAATAATAATAATAGCAATAATGATTTACAAAGAAACTTGCAGAATTATCTGTGTATTTTTTTAAATGCATATATTCTTCCCAATTGTACGTTCTCAAAGCAATACTTTGCCACAGCTTTGAGATTACAATGAACTCTGTAGCAGTTTATCTGCTATTTTTTTTTTTTAAATCTAATATCCTGGATTGATAGCAAACCAGTGGCAGGTGACCTACAGACAAGTACCCTATTAACTTTTTTAATATACTTGATTTATATTTTAGCAATAGAATGTGTAAATTGTGAGTTTGAGGGTACACAGTTTGCAGCATGGGTATGGGTTTGTCTAGTATATGCACCGATCTATCTTCCCTTCTTGTAGTGTTCTCTGCAATGCCTTTTCTACATTACATCTGTACTACAATGCTGTCTGCTTGTACATCACCCCCCTGGCCGATTTCCATATCAATACATTAAAAGCTGAAGCTGATTTTGTATTTGGGGGAGAGGGATCATGGTCACTTACCTAACTGATCTCCCCTCTTATTTAAAACTTGGGTAAATTCACCTGCTTGTTGCTGACTCGGTCCTAGTTGCTACCTTATACTGACCTGCTCTTCTTATTACCATGTACAGCAGGTACTTTGAAATGGATAAACATATGTATATGACTTTATAATACAGGCAGAAGGTTATCCACACTACCAGCAAACTGATGGATACCTTCCTCTGCACCTCTGGAGTCTGAATGTGCTGCTCACAGCTGAAGGAAGCTGCAGAACCAAATAACCAACTCCTTTTTATTTTTGACTATTTTACCCGAATGACAACACTTTGTACATGATAGCGGGAGAGTTGTCCTTCAATACCTGAAAATCCAACTGACCTAATACCCGTGGGCAGGTATGATTCATGACGGTTTCAGCCTAGATGGTAAAGTACTCCTGTAGTAATGTAGTGAGGTTAAGGATAATGGATTTCTCATTTAATTTGGGAATTTCGTCAATATGTCTTCAGCAATTTGTACAGTACAATACAGAACAGCGGAAGTGATTACACTGAATACTAATTTCTTGTACTAAACTAGGGCTTGAATCATATACCTCTGCAGGGTCCGAAAAACAGATGAGCAAGGAACAAGGGACCAGAATTCAAACGCTTTTACTCCAATGTTCCAGAGGTTGCACCACCTAGCAGGCAATGTCCTGTCATTAATTTGCTAATCATAATGATGGGTGATATTTACAAATAAATCTCACAGGGATGGGCAGGACCTTCCTAATTTGATATAATAATTTCACTTGAGACAGCCCAAAATTTAGTGCAATTCAGATTCTGTGAAATCAACCATAGTTTTTCACTCATCGTTTTTTAGTTCTGCCTTTTTAGGAGTAATGAGAAGTGCAAATCCTTTCACTGGAGCAAAAGCTTAGTAAACCTGGTGCAACAATACATGGTCTAACATGTTTTATATAATTTATTATTATTATTTAAATTTTATTGATTTTATGGCTCGGAACCTTTGCCAAATAGGATAGGATTATTGCATCCATGTATCATTTTCATAGAAGCACTGGTGTTCAACAAGGCATTGAAAGTAAGTTATAGCAAGAAGAGCACATCAGTCTATTATAAGTGCCATTAAAAAAAAAAAAAAAAAAAAAACCTATTCATTTTAAAACACAAAATATGGGCTTTATTAAAGGCAATAAATCTTTGTCAGAGTACTGGAGGGGAGTCCCACGATTGGTTCAATGTTTGATTGCTTGTCTATTGGCTGTGTTTGTGATGTAAAACATAGGTTAGTGTATTTTTCACAGTGGGAAAATTGCCCATATTGCACATTTACTATGAAGTGGGCAGTTTGTTTGCAATTTCACACAGTGGAACACACAGTCCTGTAAAACAGTCATGACTGTGTGACGTTGTCACACGAATACATCGTGAAACAGCAAACGGACGTCCTTTTGGCAGCACGACTTTAAGGGCAGGGTCAATCGCTTTCTCATGATAAAAATAGCCGTAAAAACCCATGTAAACCAGAGCAGGAATCGTGCTTGTGGCTCATGAGATTTCAGCAGTCAAGATCCCGTTCTTCTGACTTTATCTCACGTAATCTTCAGCAGAAAGGCCGTACAAAACATTGACACCCCCCCAACACACACACACTCTACATTTATGGACTACTTCAACACTAGAACTACCACAGTTATACTTGTACCTGCCAACGATACATTTTAAACATCAATATTAAAATGAAAGACAAACTATCGCAAACATCTGCAGAGCCAAAATAACGTATTTAAATGAACAATTAAACATAGAAAGGTTTATTTTCTAACTTACCACATATAAAGTACTACTTCAAAAAATGAAAAACTAATAAATATTTCAAAATAAATTAGTGTGTAAACAGGTATATGCACATACACAACTGTAAAAGCAAAAGCACTTTTCAATCTAAAAATAAAGTAACATGATTTATCCTGCGTCTGCGTCGCTCACAGCACAGAATCCAGCTTGAGCTGCTTCAGCCTTCAGCTTTGCAGTTTTCTGATCGAAGTGTTTCTGCTGAAGCGATGTGGCTTCAAGATGCAATCTCTCCTACCTTGTACAAAACGAAGGAATTGATGGCTGCCAGGTCCAGTAGAGATAACAGCAGGCGTGTGTGTGTGTGTGTATATATATATATATATATATGTGTGTGTGTGTATATATATATATATATATATATATATATATATATATATATATATATATATATATATATATATATATATATATATTTATATTGTAGGTTATATTCAAAATAAAAACATGTATTGTAAAAGGCGGTTCTAGTGTTAATGAAATGTAATTTATAGATGTTCCACAAACACACACACAAGTAAAAATTCTAAGTAGAAAATGTTTTAATAAGTATGTTTTATATAATTGTGTGTGTGTGCTGGAAAGGTAACCAGACAAACAAATAGCTAATGTGCAGTGTAATTCAGAATGTGCACGACAACACGTGGATTCATTTCTCTTGTTAAATGTTTTTATCTTCATGGCAGCGCACAAAGCTCTCCTCACGATACTCAGAGTCGTTCTATTCCTACTTAGTAAGCAGACACGGACATTTAAATATCCCCTCCCCTAAATGACTGGATTGAGTAATCTGCATTGGTACGGAAAAAACCCATTTCCTGAAAAGTACGGCAAACAGGTCATGAGGAAAACTGTCATGACTTGTGCATGTAAACACTGTTAATGTTCGTGGAACCCATTCCAGATGTAAAATCTGTTTGCAACATGCTTGAATTGTTAAATCGATTTAAAACCACAACAGAACCCTTAGCAGGAGATTCTGTATCTAACACCTAATTGTTGAGTGTTTACAGCATGGAGTACTGCGCACTAATGTGCTTGTTAGTTTACTACTGTAGGTTTTCCCTTCAGAATGAGAAATTATCCATAAGTATGTCTTATACTGTGTTCTGTATGTCTGCTACAAAAATTGTAATGCTAATGAGAAATGCCAATTGTGATTTTTTAATTTTTTTTAATTGTATTTCATTTTTGTATGTATTGTATGAAACGTATACAGTAGTATTTTGGATAAACAGGTTTGTAAAATTATATGTTAGAACATGCTAAAGAACACTGAGAGATTGTTCTGAAGAACTGTACCATGCATCAAAGTACATCAGATCTAATCCTAGATTTACAGAAAGTAACCCAATGCAGCCAAAGGGTGATTCACCAGGAAATCTAATCAATTGCAATCCCCTATGAAAGGTATGATCAATCACATTTGATAGTCATGAAATGTTTGCAAAATATAATTGGCTTATTTAACATCATTTATTTTATAAAAGTAGAATTTAACTCAATATTTCTGTAAATATATATGGCCTTATTGTTCAGTGAAGACACAGAATCTGCCTTTTTTTCATAGTTTTTTACAGTATTAGATTCACTGCAATATAAAACTTCAGGCGGGATTAGACTGAAATAAGAGTCAAGACTCACAAAGCTATACAGCTGTGGCCAAAAATTTTCACCCCTCCTATAGAATTTTAACTAATTTTGCTTCATAAAGTTGAATGAAACCTTATGAAAAATGTTACGTTATTGGTCCTAAAATTCGAGGCGATGCAAAACTTTTGGCCATAGCTGTAGTATTATCACTGTGAATGGCTTACAGTAAGGGACAATCTTTGTTTTGTTTTTAACTGAATTTAGCAGTGTTTAAAACATTTTGAAACAATGCCGTTTTTTAGGCCACAGACTCTCTTTGTGATTTCTAGTGGTGCTGTACTCCAGATTAATCTGTTTACAAATAATTTTGCTGATCTGGGAATAAATGCCCCAAAATCTGTTAATCATAGTCACTTAGCCTGTAGTCTTTGTTTTTCATCATATCAGTAATATTTTCATTATATGTGTGTGTGTGTATGTGTATAGTTGGTCAGGGGGGGGGGGGGGGATCTATTTGCTATGTGTGTTTTTTTTGGATCAGGTTAGTTAGGTTGAGTGCCTTTTTCACAGTTGCCCCAGATGTATAGCTATGGCCAAAAGTTATGCATCACCCCGTAGAATTAACTAATTTTACTTCATAAAGTCGCATGAAACCTGCTGAATATTGTTACGTTAACATATTTGAATTACATACTGCTTTGTAGTTGTCCCATATACGTAACGAAAAACTGACAATTGAAAAATTTGAAATGTAACATGTATTACTATGGCTTCCAGTAGACTTTTGAGATATCATTTTGTAGTTTCTTTGATTACATGATGTTAAATATAAGATCTAAATTATGTTCACATAGTCTTTTTTAAAATGATATATCAGTCCTAAAATTCTAGGTGATGCAAAACATTATTAGTTCAACTGCACAATGATGCTGGGAAAAGTGAAACTGATCCTACAGTTAATTAAAGGGACTACAATTTATAAAACAAACAAACGAATAAAACACCTGAGGAATCAGGCCCAACGTATTAGTATCTTATCAGGAGATTCTGAGTAATGTGTATTTTTGATTTCTCTTTTGCCATTTATATGTATAATAAAACTATATATAAAATCATAGCTTCTAAGCAGCAGCTGGGGGTGTCAATGTTAATTCATGTTTTTAAATGTATATGTTATACAGGATTAATTAGAATTATTTTGCAGGGTTTCATATTATTCTTACTTGTATTTGTGTATCAAAAACAAATCAAGAAAAATGTACCAGGATCTGGTATTGGGGAGTGGAGCAATTGAAGGACCAGCCAGTTTGTATTGGGCCTGTGGATATATTCTGGTACAGTAGCTGCTGGATACAGTACAGCTGAGAAAGTTCCACCCCTGCTTCTTTCAGAACTGCACATTATAGAACTACCATGGGAAGCAATTGGTTGTACAGAGTAAAGGACCTCAGCTATTTTTGGCTTGTTTATTATTGTCAAATAAAAAACTTGCTTTACAAGAAGTATCTTGTGGGGTATGCTTGCTGTTTGTTATTGCTTTCCCTTCAGTCAGGTTTCCATTTTCTGTATCCATTCTAGGTTCTACTGTAAGCTTTAGTGTCCTGCTCCACCTGTGATATTGAGTCACACAGTAAGACTGGGAACAGATCAAACACTTACAAAATTAGAGTCTCAGCTGGGTCACATTCAATTAATTTAAAATCAATTTTATATACTACTTTATACTGATTTTTTAAAATATGTTTTCCACCATCGCAAGTTGTTTCCCATTTCCCTGTACACTGTACAGCAGTGTGATAAACACTTCTACTAGTTTACTGAAGTACAGATGCTGGACATACTACTTTATTTTAAAAAGTAGTTTATTATTTAGAATTTTCTATCTTTTACATTCCTGTAGTTTTTACAGTTTGCTACAATCCCTTCCTGTCACAAGATGGCATTGCCTTGTGCTTTTGGGAAAACCGGAACCAGGTAAGCAAAACAAAGCCCCCTTCTCAGGAAAGAGATAAATTAAGAATGAATACAGACTGAACTTGCAACATGCACCACTTTTGAGGCAAATTGTTACGCTCTGCCCCCTAATAAGCAGAGACACAGGAACCGCATTCATTCTGTACGAAAGAGAAAAGAAGGACAACTGCAGCATTTACTTTGGGTAAATAAACACTTCTCTGTTGGTGCTTGTCATTTGTGCTGCTGCTGTACATTGGTGTCTACCACTATTGCCTTTCATCTGCAATTGGGACTGAGCTGAAAGCTTTTTAAAAAATCTGCCTTATTCATTACCTCCATCCATTGAGTACTGAATGGAAAGAATGCCCAGATCTGGTGTTAAACCTTGGACTTTGTGTTGTGTGTCTGGGGGTGTTAAATCAGTCAGGGAAATAGTAGGAGGAGGTGAAGTTATTAAATGGGGTGTGGCAGAGCAGAAGCCCCACTGCTGTAAATAGTGGGTGTGTGAGAATTAAAGTTTGGCAGGGATGGGGTTAAATCTGTCCCTGCCAGCAATCACAAGTGTGGCCATTCCCCAATTAGGCAATGGGTGCCAATTGGGGAGTGGCGACATGTATAAAGAAGGAGAAATGCTTTGGCTGGTGGAGGGAGTTTGGTGACTTGTGTGTTAGTATCTGTAGTGGAGGCGAATCTCCAGCCTAACTAATATAGTGTTGTTTTGTTTTGTTTGACACTTTATTTTGGCCCTTGTGTCTGTTTGTGTTCCAGTGTTTTGTTTGTTGTTTGTGTGATTTAAATGTGTGCAACAGCGCTTCACTGCAGCTTTTCTTGTCTCTGAGTCTCTTTCACATTGTAAGAGTCACTCCTAGTGACCTGTTTGGCACACGACCGGGAGGTTCTCCCTGCTTGTCGACGGACGAGCTCAGAGGAACAGCTGCCTGCCCGAGCCCCCCTCCCCCTAGCACGCCCCCCTCCCCTCACGGGGGGAGGGTTCATCCTGCTCGGTAGAGGCTCCCAAGTTCGGATAGAGCCATCTTCCAGCACTCAAGCATATCTATTTTATGAAGTTAATTACACCACGTCTGTCAGTAATTTACTGCAATAAATATGGTGCAGACAGTCCATTAAATCTCAAGTTTTGATATAACCTTTAACTCCAAAGAAACAACTATAATACTGTATCTGGCTTAACAGGTTTCTTTACTGAATTAAATTTTAGATTCATTGTACATCGCTATGACATAATATTTTGGAGATAAGTAACAGTAGCAATACTGTAGATAAAACCTCCATTGCAGAAGGTGCCATATAAATATACTAAAAAATATGGTCTCACCTCATATGGATATGATTTTTACAAAACACTGAGACGTTTTTACCCATAAGCTAATTGACACTGCAAATCGGTATAGGATGACATGGTTCCAGGATTTCTACTGTAATCAAGGTGGCAGAGCTCGAAGTGCAGAGTCAGCTTTTGTGCAGGTTGGTAGAAAGTCTGGACACGCATGGCCAGACCTGCGTGGCTGGGTCGACGCTTCAACCGCTAAGACAAGCATGTGAGATCTCTGTCCAAATACACTCTAGAGCAGACGAACGTGGTGTGAATCTGTCTGATTTTGTACACTTAACAGTTCTACTTGATAATCTTTGTAATAATATCTATGTTAAAGTGCATAATCTTTCCAACACGCTTGCTTTGTGCGAACAAACTCAGTGGCTATGTTTAGTTAGACTGTTCCAAATCAATCTGGCGAAAATAACGAAAATGCAGTATTCAATAAAAGTCGATTTTTATTTTCAGCTTGAAAGAAAATCTGTGCTTGTACACAGCTTCATAACTGCCCTATATTAAATTTATCTATTTAAATTTAGCAATCGTAAAACAAACAAAAAAAATGGAATTTGTTTTTGTCAGTGGTAATAGTAAGCACAAAACGACAGTCACATTATCTCAGTTCAAGTTGTCGAAATCAAATCAACTCAAGTTCAACTCTTTAGTTTTTCAGCAACTTTGTTTGACTTCAGCAGTCGTTGAAACGAAGTCGGGTAACATTGGTCCAGCACTAACCTAGTTAGTTTTTAATTCAGCATTAATTGTCATTAACAAAAGATCAAGTTTGGGCAGCACAGGTGTCCATCAGATCAGTGTTTTGTTTGTTGTTTGTTGCTGTTGCTCAGGTATAGTGTTGTAAGGCAAGCCGATTGTCTTTGACTGTTTAGAGATGGGTTCTCCCTTTTAAATGTTTTTTTTATAGTGTTAATTTTTTGGGTATGTTGCAGGGTGGGTTCAGGTGTGTTTGTGATGGCCGTGTTTATCCTGGACTACCTGAGGTAATGTGTCTTTGAATTGGTTTTATGTTTTCTTTTAATGTGTGATGGCTTTCTTTTTCATTTAACTTTGGCTGTGCTGGCAATATTGTTTGTGATTTCAGGACGTGGACGTCAGCCAGCCACATTTGTTTTTATTTGGTTTTATTTAGAGCTTTAAAAAAGAACAAGGCTGTGCTCTTTATTTGAGTTGCAGTGCACATGCTTTTAGATTAAGGTTTTACTGTTGGAGTTAACCAAGCAATTTTGTCTCTGCATATTTGTGAGTGCTCATTACATAAAAAAAAAAAAAAAAACAGGGTTGGGGTTCAGTTCAGTTCATCCTCCAGGATCCTTCTGATCCCCTGGGTTCACTCGGGGCTTAGTCAAACAGATGGGGTTTGTTTTCAAGTTTAATCTCTAATTTCTCACTGAACACTGTTGTGGAGGTATTATTCAGCATTTTTATTATTATAATGTATGATGTGGTGGCACTATTGGCTTGGTCTGGACTGAGCTGGTGAGCAGAGCGTGCAGGTGTAAGATTCTTGGTTGATCGAGTCCTTTAGTTATAGATGCTTTCTCCCTTGGGTACATTTCCTTTAGGGGTTCCAAACAATAATCATTTTTATTTCTTTGTCCTCATGCTGCAGCCATCGTGTCTTTATCAGTATGCTCAAATTAGCAGTAATTGTGATCGGTTTGTCTCTGGTTTTCATTTAATTGTGTAATTCTAAAGGTCCTATTCCTTTTAACTGTTGGGTGACGCAGTCAAAGTTTATTGGTTTGCCATTTGCCCCTTAGGGGCACAGGCCCCACTTGCCACAATATCATAACACAGGCAATGTGCTTTCTCTTCTCTAAAAGCCAGGAGGCTTTGAATAAACGTTCTGAACATGCTGTGAACAAGTTACTGAATAAACCGCCCGACCAGCATGGCTACAAGATATTTTGAATGACAAACTTTTATTTTTCTTTTCTCCATACTTTTGCAAATAAAGTACAAAGTTATTATTTAAACTATTGGAAATACCCACAAGTTCACCTTGTCCACCACTGGGATATGAAAGACTACTGACCACATATGGAATTCTGAGCAAATTGCATTACTCATGGAATATTGAGGGAATATTTGTATTCATAGC
This sequence comes from Polyodon spathula, assembly GCF_017654505.1. Taxonomy (NCBI): domain Eukaryota; kingdom Metazoa; phylum Chordata; class Actinopteri; order Acipenseriformes; family Polyodontidae; genus Polyodon; species Polyodon spathula. Next base: position 58,830,511 of record NC_054537.1, read on the forward strand.
AACAAAAACTAGCGCTGCGCAAAATCACAAACAGAAAAAACTTGAAATGCTTTTTTTTTTTTTTTTAAAGCAGCCATTTTCTAATATCAATAGAACCCTCATAGAGGGCTGTATGGCCTGGAAAGACCCTTCTGGATGAGTCAGATGAGGGTTCTTGTCATAGGTGTAATTTACACAGGGGACCTGGCCCCCTCACACTTTCAATAATGGAGAAATGTCCCTCTCTCCTTTAGGAGTACTGAATTTTTTTTCATGAAAATGTATTGGTATAAACACTAGTTAGTATAGAAGTCACCTCCCTCTCGACACCCAAGCACCAAGCACAGAGCGTATGCTTATCCTCATGTGGGATATTTGCATTGCAGGCCATGCAGGGATATATATATTATCAGTAATTTGTATTATCAGTAGTCCAAGCCAAATGCATACTTTCAGTTTTATTGAAGTTACAGTAACACAAATCAAATCACAATTACAGAACAATGAAAAGTACTATACATTTAAAAGCAAATTTGATTTCACTGAAAATAGTGATTTTTTTTTTTTTTTTTTTAAGTATATATTGCAAATGAACTGAGGCATTTTAAAACCACTACAGTGTCCTCAACACATATACACACACAGTCAATTCTGGCCAATACAAATTTCAAAGGACCAGTAAAAAATAAAAATAAAAAAATCACGCTGAACTTCCTTCCTCTCCACACACCAAAACAAAATAGCAGACAACAGAAAATTAATTACAAACCATACTACCAACAAAAGATGCTGCAAACAGTTACAATACAAAGTTTGCTTTCAGTGTTTTCTGACTTCCTAAAATTCAAACAAACTTTGTAATTTTTGACTATGTAAATAAATACAACGTTCACAAACTCAACAAACTCCTCAGAGAATTCCATGCAGCAGTGGGAATGTCAGACGGACACTTCTATGCCAAACAAACTTTAATAACTATTAGCAATGGACTTCTAAAACATTGCTTTCTTGACGGATTCATAAAACAAGTATGTACTGCAGACCCTGGCTCAGTGGGAAACTAAAGGCCTCTTGGGAAGAACTAGTTACCTCCAGTGGACAATGCCCACAGCCTGTGGCTTCGGGCATTAGAGCACCCTGTCGGCAACTACAGTTCTTCCCTCGGGGGCCATAGTTTCTCACTATATGCCTCCTCTCCAGTCCATATTTATTGAGATAAGGGTATCTATTAGAGAGGCCATTGTGAAATCAATGCAGCAGCACTTGGGTTTATATATATATATATATACACACACACACAGTGGACAAAAATATGGAAACACCAATGTAAAGTCACTTCATAGGGAGTTGGGAAGTATGGCCTGTATGCGCCATGGCATAGAGTCTACCAGCCTCTGGAATTCTCCAGGAGGGATGCGGCACCATTCTTCCACGAGAAAGTCAATCAAATCACGCCTGGTTGATGGAGGTAAAAAACACTGTCTCAGGCGTCATTCCAGAATATCCCATAAATGCTCGATTGGGTTCTGATCTGGTGACTGAGAAGACCATGACATACCGATACCATCAGTGTCACGCGCATCAAACCATTGGGCGACCATTGTGGATGGGGGCATTGTCATCCTAGAAGACACCCCCCCCTTTTCCCCGGCAGGAAAGAAGTGCTGCAACATGGGGTGAAGATGATCACTCAGTACCATTAAGTAGCAATTAGCATTGACCTTCTAAGGGAATGACTGTACACAAACCATGCCAGGAAAATGTGCCTCACAACATTACGGAACCACCAGAACCCTTAACTGTATGATTCAAGCACTCAGGGCTGTAGAGTTCTTTAGGTTGGCGCTACACGTGCCCTCATCCATTTGTTAAGAACATGGTGAAGGAAGATTAATCTCACCATATCACATTTCTCCACAGCTCAGTAGTCCATTGCCTGTGCTCTTTTGCACCATTGGACATGCAAACATGCATTGCCAGGTGTGATGAGCGGTTTGTGCACTGCAACCCGACTGTGGTATCCCACTCTGTGGAGTTCTCGGCAGACCGTTTTTGATAAAACTGGCTGCTCGCACCCCAGGTAGAAATTTGCAGTCAATTGATCTGCAGTTGCTCGCCTGTTATGCCTTCCACTTCAAATTAATGCACGGATATCACGACCCTGGAGTATCCGCCCACTGTTGCCCTTTGCTGATGATGTCTTTCCCTCGGAGTTCCATGCCGACATCACCTTAGACACGTTGCTCGTGAAACATCAACAAATTGAGTCTTGATCGCTGAAGCTCCTGCCAAACGCGCCCCAACAATTGCCCCTCTTTCAAAGTCACTGAGATCTCCTCTTGCAGCCATGCTAGCCATAATTATAGGCAACCAGGCCTGTCCAGCATTTTTATACATGACCCTAAGCATGCTGGGATGTTATCTGCTTAATTAACGCATGAGCCACACCTGAGTGGAAGCCCTTGCTTTCAATATACTTGGTGTCCCTCATTCACCCAGGTGTTTCCATTTTTTTGTCCACCACCTATATATATATATATATATATATATATATATATATATATATATATATATATATATATATATATATATATATATATATATATATATATATATAAACACACCCAAGTGGTTCTGCATTGATTTCACAGTGGCCAATAAGCACCTACCATTATGCCAATAACTACCGCAGGTATCGAGAACACTGAGAAAATAAATTTTAAACAAATAAATTAAACGTTGAAAAGTGTCAGGCTTAATTCCTTGGTATTCACTTCTTCGTTGCCTTTACTTGGAATAACTCAAATCCATGTGAATTCTTAGGGGAAAAAGCTTTCACTGCAGTAGATCAGGGCATTGCTGATTCTGTCCGTTCAGAACAGGGATTCAGTTTCAGCTCCTCCCTGATGTGTTCCTAGAAGCAGGTGAGCATTCAATCAGGATATCTGGATGGACCTTTACAAAAGAAAACCACCAGGAAGAGAGGAAAAGATGAAGTTAATGGATATGGCAATCCATCTGTACACTCCCAATCCCATTATAACTGATAACTAGCCAGAATCCAGAACAACTTCAATACAAATACCAGACTATTTTAACAAACACTGCTTGAAATATGTTCAGTTGCAAAAATGACTATGTTTGTATTTGTTCATATAATCAGAATACATATCTGACTATCAAAAAAATGGAAAGGAAACCAGTGCATAAGAGGTCAGAAATGTTTACTGTAATAATGGTATGAATCATGCTTTATTAAAATTAAAAGAATGTTCAAATATTCATTATGTTACCATCACTTCTAACAAACTGAAAAACAAACAGTGGTCCGCCATAAAGCAGGGTTACAAGTTACAGGGTAGTGGAATTAAGATTTAGATTTAGATCATACACATTTACCCCAAGTAACTACAGATGAGACACAAGCATATTTAAGCATATTCAAGTCCTTTAACTTCAATTCAACATCTATTTCTTCCTTTTTCACGAAATGTTATAATTACCATGGAGTGTCACGTATTGTTGAGCATCAGGATGTATTTAAAATAACCCACTCTCCTTGGCATTTGTTGGTTATTCTGCTACATTTATTCATGACACAGCACTAGTGTACTATTTCTGATGCTATCCCAAGCTGTGAGAGAGGCTTCAACTGTTGACAGAGTTCCACAAAGCCATAATTACCTTGGTAGCCCTCTCTCCCAGACAGTCTCATCGGAGGATATTCCTGAGGACGAGAGGGCTGTTCATGGCTTTTAGGCTAAAAAACAAAAATAATTTAAAACAGTGGTCCAGTGGTTAAAGTTCAGGGGCCCGTTTCATAAAAGCGATTTGCAAGCAATCGCTGTTGCAGACCCCTCGCAGGTTGTAATTTGTTTTTCATAAAACTTTTGCAGGGCTGCGACGTTGCAGATTTTCACTAGAAACCAACACAGATCCTGTTTTACGACATACCATAACGCTCGTAACTACTAGCTCGCTGTGGAACTGTACACTTTATTGAACGGTTTTCTCAGGTAAAACATTCTGATGACAATATGAACTTGTCTCTGTATTTTATAACCCCCCCACCACATACCACACAAAATATACTTCACACAAAGTATAAGTCCCAATTTATTTAGTATGATAACAGCATTAGAGGGAAGATTGCATTACTTTAAACTGGCTGAAGGGCTTTCCTTATGCATGTATAGAACTTCAAAGTACAGCCTGTCACTTTTCACAGCTCCAAATCTCTTGACAACAGTGAGTATTTTGGTTTTCCTCAATCAACTTTAAAGCTTTTCCATCTCCCTTTTTTCCTTCTTTTAATTTCGTTCTGCTTGCAAGATCTATTCATTTCTTTCTTATTTCACCTACTGTTCTTTACTCCTCCCCAACATTGTTTACTGCATCAGTGATCATTTTCAACGTTGTTTTCTTGTCACTAAAATTTCCAGAAAACTTGCCAAATAGAACTTTGTGTCGACCAGCCATTTCAATAAGTGTATCATTTTTTTGTTCTTTAAAAAAATAGCTTTCCTTTGCAACACTGCTATTGTGTATTTACCCAATTGGCCACTGTGCCTTAAAATGGATTACCGAGTTGGTGATTTCACTCATCGAAGATTGCAAGAGCGAGCGCAAGCGATGTTAAATCAATGTCCTATTGTAAGTGACTCTGCATATAATGCACAGTTCACTACCTGCCTCTGTAAAGCACTTGTGATGGTGGTCCACTATGAAAGACGCTATATAAAAAATAAAGACTATATTATTATTATTGTTATTATTATATAATTACTGACCACACTACAAAATGACAAGGCAAGAACCACTCAACTAAATAGGTTTGAATCTAGGTCTCAAGATATTTCAGGTTGATCTGTCACATTTACAGAGATTTGTCTCCTTAGAGTTAATCACAGACTGGTGTGAGCAGCAATGAGATCAGACCCTGTGGTCTTCTATCCTACAGTAACTAGCGGTCTTTAACACAGGTTCTACCTGCAATGAATTTACTGATGCAAAACTTCTTAGCCGATACTCCATCAATATGTCAGTCAGCTTCTGTGTGATCTTCAGAACCATTTGTGCATCGCCCTCAGTTTCTATACGGAAGCTTTCCTGAAAAATAAATTACACTATATAAAAAAAAAAAAAAAAAGAACATCCAAAATATTTAAAAAACATATGCTGTACTACACAAAAACACGCATTTGGGTTATAATTGTGCATTGAGTTTAGTTATAAAAATAATATTTATAAAAAGCAGCAGTGTTTAAGGGACAATAACCAGAAGAATCTTGGCATCTTGTTAATGTAGAGATAAATTATGTACCAATCCACACTGTCCCCACTTACTCACCTGGTAAAATCACGATAGGAGTATGTCAAAGACAATTCTGGTGCATAACAAGGTCATTTTATACTGCTCTCATTACACAAAAAGCACCTTGCTCAGGCTTGCCTCAGATGTAAAATTATACAGGTGTCTGAATATATCAGTAAATACATTGCCAATTCAGGAGGATAAGCAAGTATGACTTTCAAACTACAGAGTAAAAAACATACCAGAATTTCAAAGACTGGAGAACTTATGGAGCTCCCTTCAGGAGTTCTCTTGTAGACTTGGTTACCCTGGAAAAATATAACAAAAGAAATCACCATAACAAAAACACTCAATTTTTTAAAATTTAGAAATCACTAATTATTTTATTATTTTCTCCCAATTTTTGGCATATCCAATTATTTTTAGGCTCAGTTGACTGATACCACCCCTGCGCTGAATCGGCAAAGACAAACACAAGCTGTCCTCTGAAGCATGTGCTGTCAGCCGACTGCTTCCTTTCACACTGCAGACTCACTGTGACGCCACCTCAGAGTTACAGCTTTGGAGGACAACACAGCTCTGGGCAGCTTACAGGCAAGCTTACAGGCAAGCCCGCAGGCACCCGGCCAGACCACAGGGGTCACTGGTGCGCAGTGAGCCAAGGACACCCTGGCTGACCTAGCCCTCCCCCCCCAGGAAGGTGCTCGGCCAATTGTGCGCTACCCCCTGGGAGCTCACGTCCATGGTCGGCAGTGGAATAGCCTGGATTCAAACTGGTGACCAGGCTACAGAATGCATCATGCACTCCACGGGGAGTGCCTTTACCAGATGCTCCACTCGGGGGGCCCCCCCTTAGATTTCGGGGGGCCCCCCCTTAGATTTCTTAACAAAACAAACAAACACAAAAACAATGTAAACAAACATTCTTATTTGCAAATGTTAATAGGCAATGCAGGTTCAATTTTTAGAATACAGGCGTTTTATTTGAAGGCATTTTAAAGTACTCAGTTACCCAATTCTTATTCCAAGTTGTCAGAACATGTATTTTAAGAAGAGGTCACAACAATACCTGACTTTCTGTAAAAGTGTTAGCAGTAGAAACACCAGTGACTTACGCCCATTGGAACCATTTGATCAATTTCTTGTCTTCTGTTGACTGTTTCAAATTCACTGTTGAAAAGAAGAAACTCATTGAATCTAAACTGACCCAAAACTCAGGACAACAGACAGCTTGATCATTTTTGATTACTAATATTTTTCATGAAGGTCATGAAGGTAAATGTACATTTGTGACTACTGTATTGTAGACAAGAGGAGATGTGATAACCTCCTATTGGACTAACTAATCAATATAATCAAGCTTTCAAGACCTCAAAGTTCAATGTCTCTTTTCTACTTTCACCTCAAGAGACCTTGAAAACATGTGATAAATTAGGTCTTGAATGCATGTGATAAATTATTGTTTAGTTAGTCCAATAAAAGGTATCACAATGACTACTGTATTACAAATCTGTTTTTCTTAAAGCTGAAACAAAAGGGACTACACAGTAATCTTCTCATGTTGGAGTTTTCTGTTTTGCTGGAACCAGGTTAGGCATAAAGCCCCCTAGATCCCCTAGGAGATTCCATGTAAGATATATAGTGTGTTTGGCTGACTGGGATTGGAAGGGGGAGGAGCCGTTGTTCCTGACCCCTATGAACCACACCATGTTCACAATAGTATGTGGGAGGCACACAAAGGAAATAATGGAAAAGTTATTGCATTCTACAATTCCATTTACAATTAGAAAAACAATTCAGTATCATAAGCCAATCAGCTTCCAGCTATAGCAGGCATTAATACGCAGTAGATCCCCACTGGAATGTCACTGCATCACCTGTGAACCAAATTTAAAATCAATTCGAGCAAGTACCATTTTTTTTCATTTGGACTTGCTATATTTTATATACAAATATACAAATACTAAACAAAGACAATTGGTCCAGCCAATCAATACTTTGCACCGACAAAAACAACTAATTCTGTACCCACAACTGCAGAGTCAGCCAATCACAGTCAGCTAGACTGGAGCTCACATATCTGATATTGTCCAGACAAACTATAAGCAGCTCTGACAAGTAAAAGTGCCTGTTTTTTTTTAAGAAAATGCATAAACTAGTCGTAAGTCATTTTATCTAACCACCATAAAACTGTATATCACTTAAAAGCTTAGAAGTTGAATATTACTGTCAAACTGCTTACAGAATTCAGAATGTGTAACATTTAAAAAAAAGGTACAAAATTGGCAGAAAAAGTTAAAAAAAAGTTTCTTATAAAAAAGTTTCCCCATAACACTTTCCCCTCCTGCTATCCCATTTCAGTGTTTCAGGTCCCAAATTATGGTGCTACAGATAAAGCAATGTCTCCACGAGAGATAGAGTTAGTAATCTGTCGCCTAGTTTTTTACATAATTCAGAGCATTCTGAAATATAAACAGGCACAGAAACGACACAAATTACTAACTAAAATTACAAACATTTTTCAATAACTATTTATGCATTCACTTCACCATGAAGTGTATACCTATGTCTAACTACTGACCTCTGGCAACCAAAATGTAATGACACCAAGGTGTGGCATTAATAAAAACGTCAAAATTTGAGGATAAATAAGTTTTCCAATAATAAAACCAGGAATGACATTGACCTCTTGAGGACAAATAAGCAAATAAATAAATACATAAATACATAAAATGTAAATAAAACAAATAAAAAAGTGAATAAATAAAATAGTAAAAAGACCAATAAATAGAACCACAAATTAACAAACATACATAAATACATAAACACATAAATAAAATATATCACTGTTGGGTCACATTTTAGTTTTATTTTATCTGTGCCAGAATTAAAAACATCGTGCTGTACAAAGTGGAACGTTCCCACAAGGTATGCAAAACATCTCCACTGTCCGCCTTGACTGCCGATGTCAGTGACACAACCAGGCAGTGCTGTGAAACAACGGGGCCCAGAGCTATTCAGGCTCAACCCTGGTAAATATTCCAGGGGCCTTGAAAGGCTAATTATATGTGTGATCCTTTATGAAAATGTTTGGGACTATTTTCTTAAAAACCTTTCCTCAGTGGAAGGGTACTTGATAAATTATTACAAGGTCAAGGTAAATTCATGTTTTAAAGAAAATTGTGAAATAATTTTCTTCTAGAGATAGTGCCCGCTCAATGAAGGCTCTACAGCGTGGTAGATGGGCACTATCGCTTAAATAACATCAATTACCTTCTTACTCCAGCTTCCGGTCTCATCCTCTCCCCTCTAAGAGGGCTGCTTTCACGGACACTTCCACTAGGAAATTCACCAGGGTATCTTCTTCCAGGGCAATCTGGGTATCTTCTCCTTGGAAAAGCATCAGGGTGCATTCCAGGAATATCATCTCGGGGCATACCAGCAGAAAAATCTCCATGGGGAATTCCAGGAGGAAAATCATTGGGGTGCATTCCAGGGGGAAAATCATTGGGGTGCAATCTACCTGGGCCACCATGAGGAAATCTCTCACCTTGAATAAATAGATATTAGAGTATGTGAAACAGCATACAACGTTAAAACTTTAACTGGAACAGAACAAAACCCAGTAGTCATAAACACTCTCAAGGTCCATTTTCCCACAATAGAAGACAGAGAATCATTCCTCTGAGACCAAGAAAACAAAAACACAGCAAACAAATCTGCTTCCGATGCACTGTAAACATTACCTACAGCAAGTATGATATACGAGAGGCTTGCATGACACTGGAATTGGGAAGCTTAATGTTAATTTGTATTCTGTATTTAAAAATAAAATAAAATTAAGAAAATAAGAAAAGGGGACCTGAGTGTTTTCTTGGAGTGTAGATCACCCTGTAACCCTTTAAGGGCCGTTGACTGTGTAAACACGATCACACTGAAGTGTCTTTCTCGGCCCATGAACGGGCCAACATGATAAAAATGTCAATTTGTTGACTTACTGGGCTATCACACTTAACTATACAGGTTGGAATGCATAGCATAGCAGAAAAAAAAGAGGAACTTGTTTAGAAATAAGAAAGAAAACGGAAACACCGTAAATCCAATGTATTTGACTTACTATATTAGAACATGTATTCTTTCATGTGTTTTATATATGTTTTAACAACTTTTATAAATATCAAGAAATGAGTGGATATAAGCAAATACTGTTTCACGAGCTAAATTTATATTAAAAAAAAATATTGTTTTAATTATTACTGACAATAACGGATTGAAGAACTATTGTATTTATAAATATTTATTTTGAGACGCTCGAGTGGTGTCCATTATTTCTTATAAAGGTCCTGAGAATAAACGTTTATTAGGGCACTGCAATTGTACAGTGTTTGCTTTTAATAGTTGGCGTTAGCACTATTTTTTCTGTCGTTCTAGCTGTTTGAAAAATATTGCTTTTTTAATAGGATATCAAGTGTATATATTTACATTTATGTATGGTAGGTAAAATCTTGCGGTCTAAACCATTGTGTTTGTTTTTTAAAAAAAACTTTTTTTTTAAACATTCATAAAATAATAAGACATTCATAAAACAACAGTGGTTATATATAAAAATGCTTAAGGGTTGCTTTGCTTGACCTATACCCCTCTCACATAAGTACAGCACCAGTAATCCACCTCCATTGCATCAACCAAGATAACCACATAGGTGGTTGTAATGCAATCTAAGGCAAGTCACCAGTGTGCTGTAAAATGGCTTTATAGTAGAGTTTCAAATATTTTTGGGGGCCAAAACAAAAAAAAAAAACCTGCCTTGGCAGAATTAGCCAGCATGTCTTACCAGCAATATTTCTCTTCTACATATCATTTCATCTTTTACAGAAATATTTTGCCCTATACCCCATAAAAACCTACCTGATTCAGTGTTTGAATTGTTAAAAGGTGGACCTCGATTTGACATTACCACCTACAACAACAACAAAAAAAAAACACTTCAGTTTTGAGTCGTATTTTTGTATTTTCTGCACCAAGTAACTGCAAAAAGATGATGCTTCTGTAATGAATTAGTAACTAGTAATTGCAGTCTTACATGAAAATAAGTCCAACACAAAGTTCATTCTTACCGGATGTGCACATCCTTTCATTAGAGGTCTCAAATGTACAGTTTTAAAAGAAACACATGCTAGAGTGAAGACGTCCTTTTTTATTATAAACAGGATATCTGACACTACAATTGGTTAAACAATTCTCTGAAAGCCAAGCATCAGACTGTGTTACAATTTCTTGGTCTTTTCACCAGGTGGATGAAATTGGACCCTCCCCTTCCATGGCTTCGATCTTGTCATTAACCAACCAGCTGCTTCCCTTAAGTAATTTGTTTTGGGACACAGACTTCCTGAGAATAAGGCATGGAAACACTGAACTTTTATTAACCACGGCTGTACCAGATATCATGTTTTAAAATGAAAATACAGTAGAAGTATGATTTCAGATTTCAAAACTGCACCTCTGTGACCTAATATACCTAATGAAAGGGCAAAACAGGTAAGACTAATGAAATCATTTTGTTAGCTACCATTACTTGGTTGTTAAAATATTCAGTTATTTTCCAGTCATGAGACTACAAAAACACACCAAGTTACAAATAGGATAAGCAGTGTAGCTGTATAAACAAGACTCTCTTGGCCCCAATATTTTTGTATATACTGGTTATAAAAAGGGAAAACCTTGAATGTTTTTTCATAGAAATAAATAAAAACAATAAAGCCATTCATCACTTTAAATCTGGATAGAACTTCTTCATTTAGTTTAGAACTGTAAAGTCGTTGTTTTTTAAATCTGACAGTTTTATAACGGGTGTCTAATTTCATATTTACGCGACGCTCATTGCAAAACCAGTTTATGATGTAATTAGAAAGTATTTTGGTGATGTCATAACCACACATGGCAGCAGAAATTGGTTTCAAAGAAAATATTTTAACACAAACGTCACTGTCGAAAACACCCACAAAAATGTACACACAGCTATGGGAAAAACATACATACTTCTCTGTCAACGCTAATAAAATCCAGGGCTGTGTTCAAAGGTTTGAAGGTTTGTTCTCTAGCCAGGAATTCAAAGGTAGTTCTAAACCTTCAAATGTCTGTGAGGTGGCATTCATGTACTGTAATGTTTTTTTCTTTTTTTAACTGTTAACAGAAACTGTTTGACAATGTGTGAACACTATAAATCACACATTAAATGTCACTCCCTTGAAAATTCGATCTTTTGATTTGCAGGGTATTAGCAGGGTATATTATGCCAAAGCACTAGGGGTACCTATAGCGGTTGTAGTGCTTCAGTAAAATATGTACTGAATACCTAGTGTACAAAACAGTGTAAGAGAAGTGCTGTGGTAGAATAAATATGAAACACTAACACTAATAATTTTGAAAACTGAGCACCATCCACCCCTCTAGCTTGTGTTATCCAGGAGACAGAATTTTAATTTTTTAATTCGCCATCTCGACAGCAAAGCACTGTATAGCGTAGGCTGTATTGAAAGAAATGTCTCAAACCTTCTGTTGCTTGGGATTTTTTATTTTTTTTGTTAAATGTCCAGACGACCAAAAAAAAGGTTGAATGCAAACTGTGCAAGCGACTGCTGATGTATCATGGAGGCACAACCAATCTCCGGGGTCACTTGACAAGCGTAAGTTCATATTATTATTTTTAGTTTTGTTAGTACAAGTATTAAAGTAGTAAAATGTGCTTGTGACTGATAACCTGCTTGGAACAGTGACTGTTAAATAAAGCTTTTTTTCTTTTTTTTTTTACCAAAGTCAGCTGCAGTTCTTTTAACTGGCAGCAGTAGGGTGCAGCTGCAATGCAAGCTTACTGTACATATCGCAAGCAGCATCAATTACGTGTACATAAACAACATGCATTTTTTTTTTTAATTATAAAAACATCATTATTTTATATATATATTTTTAAACTACATGTGAAGATTTTATTCAATTTATATTGACTACCTGTAAGATAACAGGATTTTCAATCAAATTTAAAACTAGTAGTTACGGTGACTTTACCATTAAATTATAGAAATTATTACCATCAAAGGTTCGAGCCTTCATTCAGTAATGTGTTCCGAACCTTCTAAGGTCAAAATCAGGGTTTGTACACTTAAACAAAGGTATATTTCCAGACCACATTGACACACAGGTCCATCATACAAATAAAAAAACATATTAAAAAAAAAATAGTGTAGAAGTATGCCACTCCGGTTAAGCCAACTAAAAATCCCATCCAAATCAATGCAATCCAAATGATAAAAACTTAGTAACTATCTCAAAAAGTTTAATTAAACTACATTGTGTCAACAGTAAAACTGAACTGATATACATTTCTTCGGTTTCTCGTCTTCAGTGCATTTGTAGTCCTTTTTTTAGCAGGGCTGAACTGTGCTATTTATATGGTCTCCAATATTGTTTATGATTTCCTTTCGCATTAATAATTTTAATATTTACTGCCACTTTTTCCCGCCATAGGCTACCAACTCCCCAAAACACAACAAAGCAGTTGCTTCCCGGCCTTTGATGAGAAAGCAATACCTTAAGTACGGTGGCTAAGAAACACCAAAAGGAAAAACATTATACTGCAGTACAAAATGTACATTAATTTGAGATGTTGTAGTACTTAACAATAAGCTTCCGTACATGTACTTTACACACATGTTCAACTGGACATTGGCACTTTTTGTTTTTAACACTTAAATATGGCTGGTAGTACAGGGGGGGGGGGGGGGGGGGGTCATGTCACTGGCTGTTTGCGTGCGTCGACTGAAGGGGTCCCAGTCGCGGACCAGCTGCCCCGGGAGGTTGGTTGGCCCCTCCGGATAGGCTAAGGTCAGGGCCAGGCCCCCTTGTAAGTCCCTTTATGAAGGTCCAGCTGACTGCCTGACTGCCTCCAAAACAATAAACCTCACTGGTTGATGATGTTCCTCTTTTTTAAGTGTGCTACTGGATTTAAAACTGTTTTTGGCTCCTCTCTCTCTCTCTCTCTCAAGACTAAACCCATCTACCATTTTTACCATTGCCAGCTCGAGCGCTCCTCTTTGAATCTTTAAGACTGGAGTGTTTGCCTGTCCTGTGCTGCTCAATACTCTCTGCGTCCTTTTAGTTAGCGCAGACTGCCGGGTCATTACAATACTAATACTAAAACAAAATATTATACTGGTTCGTAATGTTATATTCTGCATAAAAGAGTTGAACAGTAAACTCGTGCTGATGGAGAGACATTGTAAATACTTTCTGAGGCTTTCTTATTTACAGTATTTCTGTATTAAAATAACCCAAAATCAAACTTTAAATAACTAATGTATATGCTCATGTCAGTGCATTTACTATGAGCTAACTCAGTCAAACTTAGCTAGCTGTAGTATTACTTACGGGCAGTACAAAAGCATAAAGGTTCACATAGAAAAACAACCCAACAAACAAACCAATCTGAATCCATAGAGACACTGCATGCACGTCTCAGTCTAGATTACAGATGCAACGAGAATACTTTTAATAGCAAGACACTGTTCCACAGTTTTCAAGGCTTTTCCAGGTCAATCCAAAAAATAATCAAATTTAAGGCTTTTCAAGTCCTTGAATATTACCAAGTGAAAATCAAGGCTTTAAGGTTTTCCAAGCCCTGTACGAACCCTGTCAAAATTAACCCTTTATTACAACCCTAATAAAATCAAAACATGAGGACAAAGTACAATAATAAACTTTTTCAGTTACAAAGTTAAAACACTGCATTTAAAAAAGAATCACGACAGACACGTACCTTAGGGTGTTCTCAAAGCAGTAACAAGATTACTTTGATCTAACACAAGGCTGTAATAACATGTTATGTTGCATGAACTGACAGTTCAATACTGGTTTATACACAGCTAGTTGTACTTGCCTTTTCTATTTACAAAGTTTGTACAATGGGGCATTGCTAGTAATAAATAAGTATGCTTCAAAGAAACTGCCGCTCCAATAGCCATGCTGGATTTTTTCATTCAAGAAGCCGGCCGATGTAAGAAGTGTGGCATGCCTCTCTTTTCAAAGGGGCCCTCCAAGGGTTTTAGAGGCAAATACCATTCTCTTTCTTTTCAATATAATAAAGGGAGATTCATATAAAGTGAAATTATGAAAACACATATTTCATGTTATTCATTGAAGGTCACTGAAATTGGTGCATATGTTTAAATCCAATACACAAGTACCAACCTTAAACTAGGTGTCCAAATAGTAAATGTCTGAGGACTTATGCTTTCATTCAGAATGTGGGGCTGAACTGTCCTTACCTTCATTACTCCCCTTCCTTCCAACTGCTCAAGAAGCTTTGCCTTTACTACTACTACTTTCTTGTTCAGTTGTCCATCTCCCAAATCATCCTCAGGGATCATACCATCAGGTTTACTTTTCTAAAATAAAGATATAGCACAGTTTTAGAAAGTTAAATAACATTGTATGTATCATGAATAAGCAATTGCAAATGCTACAATAAATCCACCAGAAGTTTCCCTTTTTACCCTATAATAAAGTCCTCCCATGCACAAAAGAGTGGATTGTATATCTAGGGCTTTTGTTTTTATGCATTTCATTTTTCGGTGCTTATTTTCAGCCATTTGAGTTATGTTTTTTTTTTTTTTGCTTTCATTTTTTACATACTGTATGAAATTATTGTTTTCGGTTACTTTCCAAAATGCCTGGGCATTTTTTTCTGTCAAAATATGTATAGCAGTAACTCGACAGTACTTGCACACTTAAGTTGGACCTACTTTCCTTTGCTGTCTTCCACAACAAAATCCTTATGGTCACGGGCATATTCTTCTGGAGTTTTTGTGTGTAGGCATTTTTTATTTTTTTTTTTACATTCCACCACAATTTACAATCCTTGTTTTAAATCCTCAGTATCTTAACTGTAAAAGCCTGGTTACTCTGGCAACTTTTGTCGACGGCAACAAGAACACATCTGTTGCCTGCATGTTGCGTTACAGTTTACGGTGGTCACATGAGAGAGAAGCCTGCAGTTGACAAGCTGGTAACACACAGGCAACAACGTAATGCAACCCAATCATAATGCACATTTTGCCATGAAGGAAGACTACAATATAAAAATGTAACAATTAAGTTACATTAACAAACCCGTAGTTCCTTCTTAAATAAAAAAAGTATACATTAGTAGAATTATTTAGCTAGTAGGTCTACATATTTAACATGCCAAACATAATAAATATATAGTTATTCATAAACAGAGTTTTCAATACTGTACTTTCAATTCTAGGCTTTTGAGAGCAAGAAGGCAGACCTGGGATGTTTTATAACAAATTTCACTTTGTTTACTGTTAAAATGAAAGATGTTATGATTGGGGGTTAATGTAGGAATGACAGGCATACTGCATACATGACAAATTAATGTAAATGGGGTTGTGGAACTAGCCGTATCATCATGTGACACTACTATCAAATTTGACTGGCTGGTACTGAAAATACCCTGTGTTGCCAGAGTGGTCACATGAGGCGACAAGCCGGCAACATCTGTCGCCTGTGTGACCAGGCCTTACTTAATACAGCTTTAAATCCCACGAACAAGCCTCCATTGCTAATTGTAATCTTATTTATTTATTTATTTTATTTTATTTAGTCATCGCCAATTTTTACCCTGGTTGTCTCCCCAATTTAGTATGCCCAATTATTATCTGTATCCTCGGCTCACCGCTCGCAACCCACCTGCTGACTCAGGAAGTGGCGGCTGGAGCACGCGTCCTCCGAAACGTACTCTTGCCAATGCGTAATTTTTTGTATTGCAGATCTACAGCGATGCCACCAGACCTATAGCACTGGAGGACAACACAGATCTGCTGAACCACGGGCGCCCTATCGGCCACAGGGGATGCTGATGCGCGGTGAGCCGTGGATTCCTCCGCCGAGCTAAGCCCTCCCTACCCGTGCAGCGTTCGGGCAATTGTGCGCCACCCCCTAGGAACTCCTGGTCACGGTCGGCTGTGACATAGCCTGGATTCAAACTTGCAAATTCCAGGCTATAGGGCACATCCTGCACTCCACGCGGAGCACCTTCACTGGATGCACCACTCGGGAGCCCCTGTAATCTCGTTTTAAATCTCGCGAGCGAAGTCTCCAATAGAAATGTAGGAATTTGCTGACACTCAGTAGTTCGGGTGGATTTGAAGTATTCAGAACGAATCAATGATAGATACAAGTCAGGTAGTTTGTTATGTTTTTATTTTTAAATGGGAAAGGGGTGAAGTCAACGTGAATTGAGTAACCACTTCCACTGTTTTTCTGTGTTTATTGGCTATACACCGATTTTATTTTTTTTGTGCTTGACTTTCAAAGAGGAAAGCAAGCAATTGACACATTTTCTTTGACAAATCCAGTTCTTACAATCCCACAGTTCTCTATTGAAATGGAAAATGTATCAATTAGAAGATCAGAGTGCATCAGGGTTGCTTTGCTTTCCCTACATCAATCTACTCTTCCAGTAAATCTTTTTGCTTCATTATTACTAACCAGATATTTGCTGCAATGTTTCACTCCAACGATGTGGTCAACAAAGATGTTCATGCTTCCTTTGACTTTACACAGCCTGCAGAAGTAATGTGGGGGGAACTCATTATTGGGGTTACGGAACTCAAGCACATGCTGCAGACCTGCAGAGAGAGAGAGAGGAGAGAGAGAGAGAGAGAGAGAGACTCAAACACAAACACAACAAACTTTTTAAAAACCCAACAAGGAAAATAGAACAGAATACAACAAAATCATCAATGCATCAAATGAAAGAGAGTCACGCTTTTCAATGACAGTAGATTGTAAAACTATGGGATTGGAGAACATGAACACACAGAAGAAGAGGTTGCTATGTCTAAAATAACTTTTCCCTGGATCCCCTTAGGGTGTATTTGATTTTATTTCCCAATTTCAGTAAATATAAAAGATCCCTAACCAAATGTACGTGAGAGGGCGGGGCAGCTTGTTTCCAGACCATCAAAATCAACAAGGTAGAAAAGGCCATGGTGTCAGATTGTAACTTTGTTAAAAAATATCACTGGGCACAACACCAAAGAGAGATGTGTGGTCATTGATTGATAGGTACTTTAAGAACTTTAGAGAGAACAGAACAGAGCCAGCCTGGGACAGGTCCAGTACATATGTATGAGTGAGGCAGGTTCTTGTTTGCACCTGTCACAAAAGTGGCGGTCTTATTTTGTGCAAAGTCACAAATTTGAAGGTACATAAGAAATGAGTTTGCGGTAGATCAAATGTTTAAGAGACTTGTTCAAATGAAGCAAAGGTACCTTCAATATATAGGTCTTTGAGACAACAAATAACATTTCGATATCAAAAGTTGAAAGGTCTTATCTTCAAGATAGGGTGGCAATATGCGATTGGCGCCTAGCGATAGCACCGAAGTGCCTACGGAATCCAGGTTTGAAGACTAGTGGGATGGTGCTGTACGGAGACGGAGAAAGAGAAAGGGAGGAACACAGTAAAGCAGATATAGAGGATGCTTTGCAAGAGGCTTCTTCTACACTGAACAAAAATATAAACGCAACATGTAAAGTGTTGGTCCCTTGTTTCATGAGCTGAAATAAAAAAGATCCCAGAAATTTTCCATATGCACAAAAAGCTTATTTCTCTCAAATTTTGTGCACAAATTTGTTTACATCCCTGTTACTGAGCATTTCTCCTTCGCCAAGATAATCCATCCACTTGACAGGTGTGGCATATCAAGAAGCTAATTAAAAAGCATGATCATTGCACAGGTGTATCTTGTGCTGGGGACAATAAAAGGCCACTCTAAAATGTGCAGTTTTGTCACACAACACAATGCCACAGATGTCTCAAGTTTTGAGGGAGCGTGCAATTGGCATGCTGACTGCAGGAATGTCCACCAGAGCTGTTGCCAGAGAATTGAATGTTCATTTCTCTACCATAAGCCGCCTCAAACATCGTTTTAGAGAATTTGGCAGTACGTCCAACTGGCCTCACAACCGCAAACCATGTGTAACCACGCCAGCCCAGGACCTCCACATCCAGCTTCTTCACCTGCGGGATCGTCTGAGACCAGCCACTCTGACAGCTGATGAAACTGTGGGTTTGAACAACCGAAGAATTTCTGCAAAAACGGTCAGAAACAGCCTCAGGGAAGCTCATCTGCGTGCTCATCGTCCTCACCAGGGTCATGACCTGACTGCAGTTTGGCGTTGTAACTGTCGGCTGTCGGCAACGACTTCAGTGGGCAAATGCTCACCTTCAATGACCACTGGCACGCTGGAGAAGTGTGTTCTTCGCAGATGAATCCCGGTTTCAATTGTAATGGGCACATGGCAGACAGAGTGTATGGTGTCGTGTGGGCGAGCGGTTTGCTGATGTCAACGTTGTGACCAGAGTGCCCCATGGAGGCGGTGGGGTTATGGTATGGGCAGGCATAAGCTACAAGATCCTGAGACCCATCACCCCATGTTTCAGCATGATAATGCACAGCCCCATGTCGCAAGGATCTGTTCACAATTCCTGGAAGCTGAAAATTTCCCAGTTCTTCCATGGCCTGCATAATCACCAGACATGTCACCCATTGAACATGTTCGGGATTCTCTGGATCGACGAGTATGACAGGGTGTTCCAGTTCCTGCCAATATCCAGCAACTTCGCGCAGCCATTGAAGAGGAGTGGGTCAACATTCCACAGGCCACAATCAGCAGCCTGATCAACTCTATGCAAAGGAGATGTGTCGCGCTGCATGAGGCAAATGGTGGTCACACCAGATACTGACTGGTTTTCTGATCCACGCCCCTACTTTTTTTTTTTTTTTTTTTTTTGACCAACAAAGGTATCTGTATTCCCAATCATGTGAAATCTACACATTAGGGCCTAATGAATTTATTTCAATTGACTGATTTCCTTATATGAACTATAACTCAGTAAAATCTTTGAAATTGTTGCATGTTGCGTTTATATTTTTGTTCAGTGTAAATATAACCACTCTGGGTGTTCATGCATGATTTTATTTTTAAAGCACATATTGTACACTAACTGGCCAAAGAATTACAGAATGTGTCCAATACGGGGTTGGACCACCTCTGGCCTTGATGATGGCAACAATCTGACACGGTATAATTTCCAAAAGATGATGTTGCAAAGTGGTATGCAGTGTGCATGGTTTTAGTGCTGGCTTATAGTGACAGCTCTGGATCGTGTTAGTTGTCTAATACTAACAAACAAGTAGATTGTTACACGACAAAACACAGTAATTCTACACTCGCCTTTCAGTGTTCGCTCTTAACCATTACAAAGGATGAAATTACCTAGCCACGTCCCCTTTTGTACCTTCAGTCACGTTTCTCCTCCAATCTGTGGTTGCCACAAGTCTTT
Organism: Polyodon spathula; assembly: GCF_017654505.1. NCBI lineage: Eukaryota > Metazoa > Chordata > Actinopteri > Acipenseriformes > Polyodontidae > Polyodon > Polyodon spathula. Next base: position 58,850,216 of record NC_054537.1, read on the forward strand.
CCCTCTGAAGCAATGACTAAATATACTGTAGCTGTGCCCTTTCTAGATGGACAACTTCCACCTAACCCTGGGAATTAATTGTCAGAGCACTCTGTTACCTTTACACTGCGTCATCCCGATATTTGTCACTATCAATCCAGGAGAATGGATCTTAGTTGTGTCAAGGAGAATAGAAGATACGAATAGCCCATGATGCAACATTTAAATACAGATTAGACCCTCCATTGGGTTGGTATCCAGAGACTCTTCAAAACAGGATTCATCACACCACATAACCTTTATCAACTGGTCATGGCATCAAGGCAGGTGGCGGTAGATTACGTAGAGTCAAATGACCTGTAATGTCCATAAGATAATACTTCTTCCAACAGGTACTAGAATCTAATTGATAGTATAGACAACCAACGCCATAGCATCACGAAGTACGACTCTACAGGACTAGGTAAAACGTGCTTCCTGGTGCATAATACAGTGATCGTGGTCCTGTCCAGTGCTAAATGTTTCCATCATTTGAGCGACTGCTTGAGAACAATTTGTAGATTTTATTTTTCACTTTGACATTATGGACTTTTTTTGTGTTGATCAGTGGCAAAAACTCCTAATTAAATCCATTTTGATTCCATGTTGTAATACAATAAAATGTGGAAAAGTCCAAGGGAGGTGAATACTTTTGAGAGCCACTGTAGGTAATCTTATTTTTACTATTTATCCTGCCTCCATTGAGATGCGACAATCGTACCTGACAGTGTGTTCCGGGCTTTACTGAAGGCAGAGCTCCATCACGAAACAAGCACATTGCGAATGTATTCCCATAGTTATAAAAAAATGATCCTGTCCATAACACTTTTTTCTGCTATAAATATGTGAAATATCTGTCTTGCTAGCCATTGTTCCTATGGCCTTTACACAGACATCACGGAGTGGGTTGCGGATTCCGGTCAGGTCCTTTAGTAACGAGTCCGGGTCGGAAGCGGGGTCGTAAAAATCGGACCCGCGCAGGACTAATTCACGCTACAGCGTTTATTCGCTGCGCTTTTTCGGCCAACGTTTCACTGCTATTTTTGGATTCAGATTTGCACGTCAAATATCACAGGCAAGATGGGGGAATGTCTGATTATAGCAGGGCAGAATATCTTATTCTTTATGATAAGCAGCACAAGAAGTATCTTGGTAAAGAATACAAACAGAAATGATGGGAAAATATGAGGAAATTGGAAAGTAAGCACTATTGGTATGTTCGAATAAACACACTAGTTTAATGTCTGGGTATAGCTTTTAGAAAGGGCATGCAATGAGATACCGCAACCCATTATGGGTAAAACACTGTGCTGTCTGACGTCACATCTGTACTGACAGTACCATTTACCTGCGTTTAATGTATTGGTTATTGTTTCTTCAGAGCAATAACCATGCAGCAGCTCGCACCCAATCCATATTGCCTTCAGATTATATCCAAATTTAGCAGGACAGGGGGTGATCACTGCGTTTCTCGTCCAAAAATCGCGATTATGCTAAAGTATGAAAGGTAGTATTCAATTCCGTAGGTTCGATTTTTTGTCTTCGGCACTAAAATGTTTTCATTCTATTTGACACGTTTAATAGGTCTACTCACACATTATAAATTGTTCTGGTCTCTAACGTAACACAGATGAGACTTGAAAACATGTTACAGACACCCATGCTAAATCGGGAAAGTTCTGCCTTTCCTACATTTGTTATGTAGACACATTGGGAAACAAAGTTACAATTTTCAAGGCAGTGCACTGCTGCTTGGCATCTGGTAGCAACTGTTACTTATTAATATAGGGCTGGGAGATTTTTACATTTATTTATGTTCTCTCTGCCTGTCTTTAAAGCTGTAATTAGCATCGTTTAGCCATGGGCTGGATTAAAACTAGCTCAAATGTTTTGTAGCTCTACATTCCTTAATGAAAACTGGTGGCTTTCCTCTCACTGTGAGGAGGATGTAGTCACTACATTACACACCGCTGATTTCGTAAAAAACAGATATATATATGGAAAAAACACACGGCTTGTTAAATTTAACAAATATGTAAAATTAACAAAGAAATGACTTGCAGTATTAATTATCTTATGTGTTTGCTTTAAAAGGGGCGCTATTTAAATTGCAATCCAGGGATACAGAACAATAAACCTGTTGGCAATTGATACACAGTGGCTCTCAAAAGTATTCACCCCCCTTGGACTTTTCCACATTTTATTGTGTTACAACATGGAATCAAAATGGATTTAATTAGGAGTTTTTGCCACTGATCAAGTCCATAATGTCAAAGTGAAAAATAAACTATACAAATTGTTCTAAATTAATTACAAAAACAAAACAGAAAATAATTGATTGCATAAGTATTCAACCCCTTGAGCCAATATTTGGTAGAGGCACCTTTGGTAGCATCCATTTCGCCCTCTGTCTTCATGAGCTTTCCAGGCCCTGATGCAGAGACGCATCCCCATAGAATGATGCTGCCACCACCATGCTTCACAGTAGGGATGGTGTTCTCAGGATGATGTGCGGTGTTAGGCTTGCGCCAAACATAGCGGTTAGCGTTGAGGCCAAAAAGCTCTATTTTGGTCTCATCAGACCATAGAATCTTCTTCCACTTGGTCTCAGAGTCTCCCACATGCCTTCTGGCAAACTCTAGCTGAGATCTGATGTGAGTTTTTTTCAACGATGGCTTTCTTTTTACCACTCTCCCATAAAGGCCAGTTTTGTGAACCACCCGGGCTATTGTTGCCATATGCACAATGTCTCCCAGCTCGGAAGACTGTAACTCCTTTAGAGTTGCCATAGGCCTCTTGGTGGCCTCCCTGACAAGTGCCCTTCTTGCCCGGATAATCAGTTTTTGAGGACGGCCTGTTCTAGCCAGATTCACAGTTGTGCCATATTCTCTCCATTTCTTAATAATGGTCTTTACTGTGCTCCGGGGGATATTCAATGCCTTGGAAATGTTCTTATATCCTACCCCTGATTGGTCCTTTTGAAGAACTTTATTCCGGGTTTGCTTTGAATGTTCCTTTGTCTTCATGACGTAGTTTTTGTTAGGAAATGTACTAACCAACTGTGGGACCTCTAAGAGACAGGTGTATTTAACCTGAAATCATGTGAAACACCTTAATTGCACACAGGTGGACTCCATTCAACTAATTATGTGACTTCTAAAGACAATTGGTTGCACCAGAGCTTATTTAGGTGTGTCATATCAAAGGGGGTGAATACTAATGCAATCAATTATTTTCTGTTTTACATTTGTTATTAATTTAGAACAATTGTGTAGATTTTATTTTTCACTTTGACATTATGGACTTCTAATTAAATCCATTTTGATTCCATGTTGTAACACTATAAAATGTGGAAAAGTTATCTGTTGCTGTTATCTGTGTAATTCTTTAGTGAAAGAAAAATTGAAGTGAATATCATTGTAAACTGATTTGTTTAGATTTTGTTTTTATTTGAATTGTTTTATCTTCATAGTTTCAGCCACTCCTTCCTTTATAAACATCTTGCATCCCTCGCTGCCTTCCTTTTACAGTACTGTGCAAAAGTTTTAGGCAGGTGTGAAAAAATGCTGTAAAGTAAGAACGCTTTCAAAAATAGACATGTTAATAGTTTATATTTATCAATTAACTAAATGCAAAGTGAGTGAACAGAAGAAAAATGTACATCAAATCAATATTTGGTGTGACCACCCTTTGCCTTCAAAACAGCATCAATTCTTCTAGGTACACTTGCACACAGTTTTTGAAGGAACTCGGCAGGTAGGTTGGCCCAAACATCTTGGAGAACTAACTACAGTTCTTCTGTGGATTTAGGCAGCCTCAGTTGCTTCTCTCTCTTCATGTAATCCCAGACAGACTCGATGATGTTGAGATCAGGGCTCTGTGGGGGCCATATCATCACTTCCAGGACTCCTTGTTCTTCTTTACGTTGACGATAGTTCTTAATGACTTTCGCTGTATGTTTGGGGTCGTTGTCATGCTGCAGAATAAATCTGGGGCCAATCAGATGCCTCCCTGATGGTACTGCATGATGGATAAGTATCTGCCTGTACTTCTCAGCATTGAGGAGACCATTAATTCTGACCAAATCCCCAACTCCATTTGCAGAAATGCAGCCCCAAACTTGCAAGGAACCTCCACCATGTTTCACTGTTGCTTGCAGACACTCATTCATGTACCACTCTCCAGCCCTTCGGCGAGTCAAATTTTGACTCATCAGTCCAGAGCACCTGCTGCCATTTATCTGCACCCCAATTCGTGTGTTTTCGTGCATAGTTGAGTCGCTTGGCCTTGTTTCCACGTCGGAGGTATGGCTTTTTGGCCGCAAGTCTTCCATGAAGGCCACTTCTGACCAGACTTCTCCGGACAGTAGATGGGTGTACCATCGTCCCACTGTTTTCTGCCAATTCTGAGCTTATGGCATTGCTGGATATCTTCCGATTGCGAAGGGAAGTAAGCATGATGTGTCTTTCACCTGCTGCAGTAAGTTTCCTTGGCTGACCACTGCGTCTACGGTCCTCAACGTTGCCCGTTTCTTTGTGCTTCTTCAAAAGAACTTGGACAGCACATCTGGAAACCGCTGTCTGCCTTGAAATTTCTGCCTGGGAGAGACCTTGCTGATGCAGTATAACTACCTTGTGTCTTGTTGCTGTGCTCAGTCTTGCCATGGTGTGTGACTTTTGACAGTAAACTGTCTTCAGCAACCTCACCTTGTTAGCTGAGTTTGGCTGTCCCTCACCCAGTTTTATTCCTCCTACACAGCTGTTTCTGTTTCAGTTAATGATTGTGTTTCAACCTACATATTGAATTGATGATCATTAGCACCTGTCTGGTAAATTGTTTAATCATACACCTGACTATATGCCTACAAAATCCCTGACTTTGTGCAAAGGTACCAAGAAAAATTGATGCTGTTTTGAAGTCAAGGGGTGGTCACACCAAATATGGATTTGATGTAGATTTTTCTTCTGTTCACTCACTTTGCATTTAGTTAATTGATAAATATAATCTATTAACATGTCTATTTTTGAAAGCATTCTTACTTTACAGCATTTTTTCACACCTGCCTAAAACTTTTGCACTGTATATACGTCTTGCATTTCTGCTTTGGCATAATATACCCTGCTCCAATGCACGGTAGCTGCGCCATATAGTTTCTACATAGAACAATTTGTAGTGGATTTTAATACAACTTTTGTTTAAGTAATATACATTAAACAAATCTAAACATTGAATTGTGCATGTGAGTGACATTTAATATGTGATTTATAGTATTCACACATTGTCAAACTGTTTCTGTTAAGAGAAAAAATTAAATAAAAACATACAGTGCGTGAATGCCGCCTGATGAACCTTCAAAGGTTTAGATTACCTTTGAATTCCAGGCTAGTGAACAAACCTTTGAATAGAGCCCTAGCATACGGCCTTTTTACCAATCTAGGTAACCTCTCGACGTGGATGTGCGGATGCTGGACCCTCCGGACATGCAGCTGGCTTTCACCATGCTGCTCAGGCAGTTGTCCTTCTGAGTCTGGAGCTGGTGGAAGCTCTTCCCCCTCTGGCACGGGAGATGGCAGTGACTTCTCTCCCTCTGGCTCTCGGGAAGACAGTAGCTCCCCCCCCCCTTTTGGCTCTGGAGATGGTGGCCGCTCTCCAACCCCACCTTGGCACTGGAGACGGTAATGGCTCCTCCCCTTTGGCACTGGTGCTGGCAGCGGCCCCTCCCCTTCTGGCTTTGGAGATGGCACCGGCTCCTTTACTCGCCTCCAGAAACGGCTGCTCCTCCCCTTCCGTTTTTGGGCAGCTCCTTCATGTCGGAGGAGGCAACATACCACTGTGTGCCCAAACTCCCTGAACACAAGGCACCAACCTTGGTCCTCCAGTCAGTCGAGGAGGCCGTCTAATCCGCCATCCCACAGAGCTTGGGATGCAGAGCGGCCCATCTCCTTGGCAGGCAGCAGCTGTTGGGCCATCAGGTAAAGCCATTCATCCGCAGACTACACCGCGTCTTTCGTAAGGGCACTCTTCTCTCAGGTGCCGAAACCCTACGAGTTTTGCACCACGGAGCCCCTTCAGCTCAGAGTCCCTAGGGGGCACTTTCCCACTCTGACACCAGTGTGAAAGGATATCGTCAGAAATTAGTCAGGAAGCTGCAGTGAAAGCACTGTTGCGCATGTTTATTAACAAAACACACCAAACGACAGGAATAAATAGACAATGTACAATGACCAAAATCAAGAGTTAAACAAAACACAAGTCATACAACAAAAACAATAGTCACCTTTAGGCTGGTAAGTGGCCTTCACTAAAGGTGGTTCTTCTCTCCAAACTCATCCAGCAAACAAAGCTTCTCGCTCCTTTTACATAGGTTGTGGCTGGGGCCTGATTGACAAATTATTCAAATCAAGGCTCCAGCCACTTTTTCCACGTGGATTATGCCATGGATGGAATTAACCCCATCCATGCAAAACTTAAATAAAAAATGCACAATATTTCCACCTGTTGGGCTTCCTCCCTTCCACACCATGTTATTCACCACTGCCGCTGCTGTTAAAATACACCCAATTGGCCACATGGAGCACCATAAGACCCGGCTTAGACTGAATATCATTTCCACAGAGCAGCTGCAAGTAAGAGGCAATTCTGTATTTTTTTGCATGTCGTGCTGTACAGAACTCCCCCCTTTCTTTAATCTTCAAGTTAACAGTGCCACTTACCAATAACAGGGGCGTGCGGATGACAATTTTGAAGATACTGCTCCAGGGTTTTTGAATTTTGCACTGAAAATACACATACAAAAAACTCAGTGATGTCATCTACTTTCACACAGACAGCAGCTACCTCTAAGTATATACAGTACCAGCAATGACAGGAGTCATAAGACCCAAAGATTATTGCCAAACCTGGTCTGACCCGAATGCATTGTGCCACATTTCCATCTGCACCATGAAACTAAAGCCAATTCCATCTGTAGTCTACAATATAACATCAGACATTACACAACAGTTAAAGATAATTGCTATTTTTTTTATAATTCATTAACTTCCAATATGTCCCTGATAGCATCAATATTTTCAACAGCCCTGCCACTGGCATTTCTTTACATGGGACGCTCACTTACGTGAATTCCATCATTAGCTGAAGAGATGGTGTCATGCCAGCCTCGCAATCCTAAGTAGGGCTGAAAAGAATTCCAACTACAATAGGTTCTGTCTCAGTTGCAGATGGAAATATGGCATTAATTTCACCTTTGTGTTGGGTATTCTAACCTGATTATTTACATCCTACCACTTAAAAACAAATTTCTCTAGTAGTAAGCCCTGTTCACACTTGTATAGGAACAATAACACTTTCTACCCAAACTCACTTTTCAACTCCAGATAATATTGCGATATACCTGTCCACATTTCAGCTGGTTTATACGGATACACTTAAAGATATTCTGTATTACACACTCCACTGATTCTCTATTGGACCTCTGGCACACTGCGCGCAAAGGGTTGTAGGATATAGAGTTCTGGAGAAGAGCTGCTTTGAGCTTATTTTAAATCAATGTTTAAAAATATAAAAAAAACAGGTGACATCTATTTTAGTATTGCCCAGGGTGTCTTGACAAAAAATATAACCCGTGGTAATGTTGACATACTGTAATCTATATGAAAAATACTTCTCTGAACGCAGTACTAGAGATGGCGCATGCACAGAAAACAGAGACGAGCGTTTCACACAGTACTAATAGACAGAAGCAATTACAAAACTTAGATTTATTGGTATTAGCCGTCAGTTTGTATATGTTTTTACTACTGTAACTTATCTGTCAATATAAAAAACAAATTAATTAAACCCGCATGACTGAAATAAAGGCGGAGTTGAGAATCTTGGCAAATACAGAATATTCTTGGTGTAAGTGTGCATATGCTCATATATTCCGTTGTCTTATCTATCCATCTGTCCACACTGATCTGTTCAGTCATATCACAACTGTATCGGTATGAAACAGACACCGGTCTGGGTTTCGTATTGATAGTTATATCGGTATGACGCCAGTAACAACTCCAGTATGAACAGGCGTTGTGATACTGTTCTGCAATGATACCGGTATAAAAATGCAAGTGTGAACAGGGCATTAGTTAGCTTCTGTTTCAAGACGACACATGGCCAGACAATCAAGATATGCCACTAACACACAGGGCTCATTAGGGCAAACAATCTGTTCACAGTCGCCATGTGTCTTAGAACAGAAGTCAAAATACTATTGAAGCTGGCAGACAAATGATGGCTACAGCTTCATTAACAAGACTTATGTACTTACAAGGGGGGTGGGGGGATTCACCAGCCTTCTGCCTCAGGAAGCCTAGGCTAGAATCTGGAGGATAGGAGTTTGCTGGATACAACCTAGTCTCTTGTGGATACAAAACAAAAAACACCACAAAATGTGACACAATTGTCAGTCTCTGTGCGAGACAGGTGGTGTTCAAGTAAGTATTGAGGTACTCTTGCTTGCAGAGCTGTGAAGGGAAGCTTATACAGCATCTGACCAACTATCCTGCAAAATTTACAGAAAACGCAAAGTCTAAGACTTAAAATGATTGTGGCTAACAAAATAATTCCATACATTTTCCATGCCATGCAGGTCTCAAACATATAATTAAGAGATCTCTGTCTGCAGGCCTTGCTTTCAGATAGTATTGCAAATTTAGTCATTGCAGCTAGGGAGAGAAATAGTTCCCACCGCTTCAGCCCTTCTCTCCAGTCAAAAACAACCAGCTGCTTCTCCTAATGACTAACATACATTGCAGCTATCAAGATTTTTTTATTTTTATTTTTATTTTTTAATTTAGAGGGACCAATTATTATTTTTATTTATCCCCCCCCCCCCCCCCATCCCTCCAATTTGGAATGTCCCAAATATTTTTTTCTCCTCACAGACGTTCTGAGGGAATGTGAGCGTCCTCCGATCTCACAAGCCTAAAGCCAGAATCGCTTTTACGGCGAGCAATTCAGAGCAGAGGTGGGTGGGCTACCAATCCCAGAAAACAGAGATCAGCCCTGCTTTTTACCTACTCTGAAAATGTGCTCTGTGTCTGGTCAGTAGGGTTCGCTGTTGCGTGATGAAGCAATCCCTACTGGTTTCCTATCCCCCAACTTGGGAGTGTCGGAGCCAATGTGATGCCCCCTTTGGGTTCCCCAACAATGTTCGGCCTCTTTGCACAGCCCAGATGCAAAATGACGCCTTCCAAGCTGTGTGACTCATCCTGCCTCCCAGCGGCAGTGCTTTAACTGGATGAGCCACTCGGGGACCTCAAGATTTCTTGCCCCCAAAGACACTACTGCAATAGCAGACTTTTTGGGAGGCAAGGTAAGAAAACTGAAAAATGAAATACAAGACTGCACATCTGAAACCTATATAGTGAATGAAAGTGCAGGACAGGTAAGATTTAGGATATTATTTTCTTACAATAATTTTATGGCAACATGCACTGAACCATCTATACATTCTGTGTGCTCCACAGACATGGTTCAGTATGTGTGCCACACAGGAAAGCATCCCTTTACCTCCAAACAACTTACTAAAGTAGGACTGCTCTCCATGCTTTGTACCACAACAGGATTATTTGATTCAGCAACAACCTACTGTCCTTATAGGCTATAACCTGGACTCAATATTGTGTTATTAAGTATGTTTTTCACTATTACACGTTATGTACTTACCCTTCCCGGTTTTCAATCTCTGCAAATGGATGTTGTCCGGAAAAATAAGCAAAATAACTAAAATTAGTGAGTCACAAAAACCATATTCAGTATCACCTTGTGTGAAAGACTGCCTACCAGAGTACAACCTGCACTAGGAGCCCCAGTGACAGCACAACGCCAAGCCCTGTTAACACACAGGACAGATGTAGTTGCCACGCACCTTTTTTAATTTTATTTACAATGCCCAATTATTTTACCCCCTGATTTTCACCCAATTGAATATGTCCAATTAAGATTCCTCACCGCAACAATTCCCCTATACACCCAAGAGCTTGATAGAAGAGGTCAGCATGCTACAGGCCCCTGGAGGGACAAAGGCCAGACCTACAAGTGTCCAGTTGAGCTCACCAGGCACACCTGGCCAGTAGGGTCCCCTGTAGCATGAAGAGGAGAAACCGTTCCCATTTGGTTTGCCTCTCTAACCCACAACAGCCAATGCAACGCTCCATGTAGAATCCTCAGCAAAGACTGGAAACTGCACACAGCCAGGATGCAAACCTGTGCTCTCCTGACTAAGATTCACCATGGAGCTGTGCCGACCCGACCCAATCTAGCTCCAGGGTACCGCATATGGCATGAGTGACATTAAATTCTGGCGCCAGTAGACAGGTTTCATTTATTGTTATTATTTATTTACTTTATTCGTTAGCAACCATAGATGATGACAGTTTATCATTGGGTCTGGACTAATCACATGAACCTCTACACTCATCCACATACACAGGAGAAAAGGTTTGTATAGTGTTAGAAGGTGTAAGGGGGGCTTTATTAGGGTGGAATTTAATAATTGAGCACCAGTAGGCTCTTAGTTTTTTCGTGTGACGCCACAATCAGGCAGTGAAGTTCAATCTCTCCTTTATCCAATGATATGTGTAAACAAGCTGTACTGCAAAGTATGGTGGCCCAGGAAGTCAAAGAAACTAAGTGTGTTTTTTATAGTGTTTACATGATAACGGTCCTTAAAAGGTTAATGGCATCATCAGAGACAACAACAATAGTTTATGAATGTTTAAGTAGGGGTCCAGGTTATTAACTTTTTAACCAATCATCGCACAGTCTCTGTTTATTTGAATTTTTTTAATTTGAAAGGTTTTTTTTTTGTCTTTTTTTTGGTTGACTCGTAGTAAGGAGATTTAAATGACCACATTTATTTCGTTTTCTCTATATCTAGCTACAGTAATTTTGTGGAAAAAAACCCACCGGTACCCAACAAGAGTTTACAAGCAGCCAGTAGACCCTTAAACTACAGTACTGCCAATAAAGACAGCAGAAAACGAAGCTACCCTGGCTACTACACGGCTTGACTTTACTGTCTTTTGAACTTTAACCATACTTTAAAAAGACGCAACCAGGAAAAAATACATTCTTGTCCGGGGCAAAAAAAAAAAAAATCTATTAAGCTTCTCTGTGCCATTTCTTTGTCAGCAAACAGTAATGTAAAGCAGTCAGTAAGAAAGCCTGAAATGGATTTTAGCAAAACACGCAACCATGCACAGATCACGAGAAAGGGGTGATCCGTCCTCTCCGATCGAAGCAGCTCCCAGGTCCATGTTTTTTTCAGTTGTTCACAGCAGGAATTACAACGCTAAGCAAGAGCGCAGCAACATTCTGAAGCTTGCACCTCACATGCAGCTGTATTACCTGCATGATAAAAACACACACACACACATATATATATATATATATATATATATATATATATATATATATATATATATATATACACACACACACACACACACATTTTTGGGGGCGGGGGGCATCAGACGGAAAGACGCACCTCCCCAGGACACAAACAACTGCAAACCTGAGAGTCCTAACAAACCATGCTTGCCTAAAGGACGCAGGTACCCGTGTCCCCGAGAGCCTTGTACAAGCAAGCTTGCAAATTGAGAATATTCAGTTTGTTTAAACAATAATGATTTACTCGTACAACATGACAAAACAAACAACGATAGCATTCGGGTAATTCATTAAAGCAACTGCCACAGTATAAAACATAAGAGATTCTCTTAAAAACCATTAGCAATAAAACAAAGTTACCTGTAAGTGGTCCTAGGCAAGGGCCTTCCCTAGTTCTCCATAAACTAAACAAACATTAAGTTGTGCTTCTTAAGCAATTCTTCATTCCTGAAATAACTGATTCCATATCTAAATATATTTTCCACTAGTGTGTGAAAAAGCAACTTCTGTAGTACTATTTATTACCTGCAAGACATTCTCCTAAAATGACTTGGCAAGGAATACTTACAACAAATTAAAATGGCAACTCTTTCATAGTTCCCAAGGATAAACCAAATTGTACTGGATACAGTCAGCTTAATAAAAGAAGTATCTTAATTATTTCTAGAACTGCTTTTTAAGCTGACATTTATACAGCAAGATATTTGTTCCCACATAGTTGTTATCACATCAATTTCAACTCTATCATGGCTCATCTCTCCTTTTAGTAGTGCTGGGACAATGCATCAATTTGTTAGAATAACCATCAATGGATAAAATAACCATCGATGGTTGAAAAAAAAAAAAAAATTAATCGGTTAATTAATAGGACTGTTTATCAGGACCAGCAAAATGTAAATCTACACTCTTATTCCTTACCTTTCCTTTGGTTCCTTTAAATAATAATAATTTAAAAAAAATTACAGCACGTATGTTTTCAGAGTAAGCATGCCAAAAGAAAACCCTAGAGATGAGACTAGAGGTAGGCTGCATTTCAGGATCAGATTTTGCTAGCTAAACTGTCGATTTAATGTAATTTTAAATCATGCTGTCAGATGTTTGGAAGTTTTTTTTAAAAAAGAACAAAATATAAAAGGTAAAATGCTCTGTTTGTGGAGTTCTAATGAGCTTCTGTGGCAATACCACCAACCTGCGGGATCATTTAGTAAGACAACACCCAACAAAACACGATAGCAGCAACTGTGACAGCTTATTTTGGAAAAAAAGCTGATCCAAAAAACATCAGAGCAAAAGAAATCACAGACCTGACAGTGGATGTTGTCACACAAGATATCAGACCAGTTAGTACAGTAGAGGGAGCTGCGTTTAAAAATATGATTGCGAATCTTGCTCCGGGCTATGAAATGCCCTGTCGAAAGACAATCTCCAAATTCATTACTCTGGATCAAGAACGTGCAAAGGAAAAGCTTAGACAGGATTTAAGTCACTAGTGTAATTCAATGTCCATCACTACCGATGTATGGATGTATGCCACGAGAAGTATTTTTAACAGTCACCTGCCATTACATTAAGCAAAACTGGGAACTCCAGTCAAAAGTATTGTGACATGAAAATTACAGGGTCACACAGCTGTGATTTTAGCAGAAGCAATCAATCAGATAAACACAGAGTTTGAAGTGGCTACAAAAGTAATAGTTTGTGTTCATGACAACGCAGCCAACGTGTGCAGAGCAATGTCTTTGCTTCCTGCAAGCGAGCTTGCTGTGTTACTTTTTGGTAGCGTGGCAAGAGTGAGCTGTGCAGAGCACAATATAAATCTCTGCATTTAGAAAAGCTTGGAGGAGGTATGACAAGTCCATACATTAGTGGCAGCAGGAAGGAGAATGGATGCACATTAATACAGGATGTACAAACAAGGTGGAACACAGCTTATTATATGTTTGAAAGCTTTCTTGAATTAAAATGGCCAGTAATTGCTGTTTTGTCAAACCCAGACTTGACCAAAAAGTCTGATGCAGCTATTTTAGATCTCATGACTGAGCAGTGGAAGCTAATGGCTGAGATATACCTCTACTAGAGCCATTTGAACTGGTTACAGTACTTTTGAGTGCAGAGAAAAACATTACAGCTAGTTCTTTGTACCCACTTGCAACAGGGATAAAGCACAGACTGACTGAAGTTCCCGATGAAGGGGAGACACTGTCTTCTTCAAATTCAACTGATTTGCTAATTCCAGGTTACACAGAGTTTGAGACAAGCTAGTGTGTAATTTGTCTCAGCGATTTTGTTTACATCAGATGAATGACCCAAACAATGAGGTGATGCCACTGCTTTGTGTCATTTCTTGATCCCACAATTTCCCCATCTGGATTTCCTATCCAAACAGGCCAAAGCCTGCGTGTCTTAAACATTGTCTTCCAAACTACAAAGTTTGGTGGAGGACAATCTGGAAAATGATGGAAACCGTGCCTGTATAAGTGAGTGCAGCACAGAGGACTTCCTTGTTAAAAAGAAAACGAAGACCGAACAAGCAATGGAATTGTTACTTCATGGACAGCAACAAACACGCACTACTTCCAAGGAAACCTTAACACAACAAGAGATGACGATTTATGCTTCTGAAACTCTATTAAACATCAGCAAAGATCCCCTGATTTGGTATGGGAAAATAACCAGACACGCTTTCCCAACCTATCAGCCTTGGTAAAGAGCATGCTAAGTATCCCAGCAACATCAGTCCAGAGCAAGCATGTGTTCAGCAAAGCAGGGATGCTTGTGAACAAACTCTGTTCTTTGAAACAGGAGAATGCGGATGCCATAATATTTCTGAATAAAAACAGAAAATAAGCTCTGGAGAGCACGGACTTTGTTACGTCGTAGTTGTACATAGTTATTCTTGTGTTCCCTGTTGGGAGGTTTTTTTTTTTTTTTCTAATCCGGTTGCTGTCAAGACACCTTACGGTAAGACAGTAATATTTGTAATGTTGTATTAACTTTGTGGGGAACCTCGCCGACAATGTGACTAAACATAAATACTTAGAAATGTGTAGTTTTAAGTTCGACTGGAGAAACGTTTACTTTTTGTGATTAGAGTTGATGAAAATATATGTACTTATTATTTACATGTTTCTTTTGCGTTATGAAAAAACGATTCATTGGGTCTTTATGAAAACGATGCATCGATACTAAAAAAAAAAAAAAAAAAAAAAAAAAAAAAAAACACCATCGTCCCAGCCCTACCTTTTAGGTAACCCTAATAAGCATTAACCTTATTTAATACTTGTGCAGTTTCCATTGTGTAGTTAGCATCCTCTTTGGTACAGCAGTACAGACTTCTTAAAGCAAAAAGACATAGTTCCTCTTGGGTTGCTGTGTTACAACTAAACAGCTTGGAAGCCATTTTGAAGACTAATTGTATGGCTGAAGCAGGGTTGGGTTCTAGGACTGTGACCATGTAAACACGATAAAACAACGGACTTCGTTTTGATGACAGGGCCACCGTACTTTGCAGTACTGGCTTGAAATGCATATCATTGGCAACTGTGTTTTGTACATTATTTTCATCCCACAGAGTTTTGCAACTGCTAATTCAGAGGAACTTATTGCTTACTTGGTAGATACACCGCATCTTGTCTCTAACCACATAACAACAGTATGTCAGGATATCATTAAAACGATTGTGAAGAATGGCATTGATTTCAACTGTCTGCCTTTGCAGTAATATACAATGTAACATAGGTCTATGCTTAGTCGTAGAAGATGTTTATTTTTTTGGCTGATAGGCTCCAGTGCCATACAGTATGTTATATCATTTAATAATAACCTGATGGTATCTGTGATTTTAAAACTTCATAAAAAATTATGTATACATACTACCAGAAATGTATAGTGTGTATAAGAAAAACACAAAAGCTTTGGTTTTGTCATTTCAGGTTTGTAGTTAAGGTTTCTCCAGTGTAATATTTTGGGATTAAAGGCAGCAAAATAGGCTATGGGAATTACACAGTCATTGTAATTAACGTGTCAACGTATGTTTTAAAGGTTTACAAAACTCGAAAATGTTGCTGAATAGGTCATTCAAGGTTGTTTTTAAAAAATCAATTTTGTCTGCTTTTTTCTGCAGCCAACACTGACCATTTTAAACAACTCCTGTTTTCTGCAATATAAGCAGATACTATTTCATGAACTAAATTTATCAGGTAAGCTTTTTTTTCCTTTATTATCAATAGTAAGGGAATGAATAACTTATTTATAAATATTTATTTTGAGAATATGAAATCAAGAGTAGTGCCCATTATTGCTTAGAAAGACCCTGAGAATAAACATGTATTATGTCATTGCAATCACTCAATGTCTTGTAATTTGCCCAAACATGAATATTTTTCAACAAAACTTTAAGAGGTATTGGAAGGTCCCTTTGGTCATAGAATAACACATGTTTATACATGTACCTCCAAGTAGAATACACAATAATAAAAAATAGATAACATTTAAAAAAACATATTTGAAAAAAAAAGTTTGTATGGTTCCTGAAGTTCTTTATAATGTTCCCCCGAGTGTTCTGAAAAAAGGGACACCATTTCCAAGATGCTACTGTAAAAAACAGAATTTTAGTTGATTTTTATATGAAGAGAGTTAAATGCTGCCCTGTAACACCTGCAAGTCGTCTTGGATAAAGGCGTCTGCTAAATAAATAAATAGGGGCATAAAGTTGTCGTGACTCAGGCAGGGGCGAAATTATAGGTATTATTGCAAAGGGAGTATTTTTAACATTAGGAAACAAAATCACGTTTACAATTAGGCATGCAATTCAAAGGTAGAGCACAGCACAGTCACGATATAGAATCAAGAAGTGATGTTAACATATTTACTGACTGGTAAAATACAAGTCAAAGCTGCTGCAGTATGTCCACTGTTTTGTCATTTCAAATGTTTTCACAAAACAAACATTTCAACTTTAAAGCTCCAGTGTCCAATGCAAAAGCATGAAAACCCACACTTGCAGGTAAAAAAGTCGCTACATTTAAAACTAAAATAAAGGGCTTTACATAATCTCTGCAAGTAAGACATTGCAGTGTCCACTGTGAAAACCCAACATAAAATAAATTAACATCCAAAGTAGCACCATAGCATTAAAATGTTCAATACAAAAAATGGTGCACGAGTTACAAGCTATTGCAGTGTCTTAAAAAATAAATAAATAAATAAATAAATAAATCTGGATTGTAGTGTCACAACAGGAAAGCGTAACCAAATCAGAATGCGGATTCTGTATCGTCTGATCCAAAACCAAACTCCACGTCTTCGTTATCTAAGCCGAAGATAACCCTAACCCTAATCGTGAATTATTCAGTGCACAGAGCAACTACTTCCAGGCATTTTCTTCTATTCACGTGAGCTGCGGTATTCCCCCTCAGGCATTATTTGCGTATGGTTATTAAAAAACGGAAATGTGACTTACAGCTAAAAGTAGGGGTGGGGAGATTGTTCAAACCGGGGGGTTGACCTGGCAGAATTCGGTAATATATTTTGACTAAGGCCATAAATGTTCGGGACAGTCCCAATGTCCTAGTAAATGTCCCGCGTCCCGATGTACAGGAAGAATGTCCTGATATTTACCCATTAAAAAAAAAAAAAAAAAAATTATTCTGCACAGGAGAGTTAGTGAAAACCACACACTGTGCTCTTCATGCAGCTGACACATCTACTGATCACTAACTTATACAAAAGGTAGAAAGCTTCATTATGTTTCTTTTTACTGTCATGATGGTTGTGTGGTGTTGAGTTGGGTCTATAATTCGTGTTTTTTGCGTGACCCCTCCCACATGTATGCTGCATATTAGGCATAAAGGAATGTATGTCCCAGTTTTCTATATGGCTCACTGTACAGGGCTGTTGCAGTCAAAAAGAGGGGTATATAAAATTTCCAATTCAAAATAGCAGATGTTTCACAGTAACAGTTGCAAATAGAGATATAGGTCTGAAAAGTCAATTTTTGTTAAACTTTCAATATTAAACATTATATATCTCCCTGTTTCAACAAATCTTCAGTTCACCACAATAAGTTGGAGGACCCTGAAATGCTCAACTTTGATTCTTGTTGTTAACTGTGTTTTGGAAAAATTCAAGTTTGAAATATTGCTCCTTTCATTTTTTGGAGTATTGTATATAAAATTATCACGTCTGCAAGCAAATTAAGAAGGAATAAATCTCCAGTAGTTGCAGTGTTAACATTCCCCTCAATACAATTGCACGGACAATAGTATTTTCATATTTTCATACACACTTACCAATTTGTGTTTCCGTCCTGCCTTATGATGCTTTAAATCAGCACTGCTTGTACATGTCACCTTGCAAGTCTAAAACAAAAAGGATACCACTGAAAAATGTACAACATTAACACCATCTTGAACCTTTTTTCTAGTTGTTAAAAAGCACACTCACACAAGAGAAAACAAAAATGGGTGCCAAGCAGACCTTGTACAGTACAAGTGTTTAATTGCAGCTACCAAAAGGTACCTGCTTTGCACTTCTATTTGCTACACTAGTCTTCCGTGTACAGTTTTCAAAGAAACACACGTTATAGCAAACATGTATTTCCATTTAAAACATGACACTCTGTACTTTAACATAAAAAAGTTATCAGTTCCTATGCCTTTTTCTCCGGGTATATGTTACACTTGCACTTCCTGGGTAATTTCACCTCACCAGTATCTTCTCAGTCAAAGCAAGTTACTGGCTGAAAACATGTCAGTCAATAAATGAAGCAACTGGTTGGCTAATGGCAGTAAATAAGCCAGTGAAGGGTTGGGGACAATTCACCCTCCAGATGAAATGACCAAGAAAGTGCAACACCAGCCAAAAGCATGGCTTGCAAACTAGATCTCTTTACCCAAATCTACTACCAGATATCACGATGCACAATAAAAACACACGTTCACTATAACACGTGTTTGTCTTTCAAAGTTGGAGATTTAAGACTAATACAATGAATGTAAACACACAACCAGTACGAGTTATGGAATTAGTTTGTTAGCCACAATCACTTTAATTACTGTACACCAAAGCAACCAATGCTGAAAGTGAGTTTTTCCCAGCAGGCAAACAAAGTCCATGGCATGTATTTAATCTCATTATCTAAAATAATGGTGTGATTTTGGAACACATTTTTATGCTGAGTCAGACAGTTCAATCTGAAAACTGAATATTGCAGTTTACATGTTTCTTTCTATATATGCTTTTTTCTGTTGCTGAAATAAACTGATGCAGGCACGGCTGCTCAAAAAGACAATTTTAATAAAAAATTAAACTCACTTCACAAAAATGTATCTGTGGGGGTTCACTGCCATTATCCATTTTGGATCTGCAAAATAACAGAAGAAAAGAAGCAACATAAATCAAACTTTACTTTTATGTAAAAAAGACAAGTGGACTAAATTTGACCATTTAGTTTTTGCATCATTTTAATCTCAAAATCCATAGCATGTTTGTAAACTGAATCTTAATAAACATGCTGCTTAAAAAAACCGTTAATACAACTCACATTAACTTCTTATCTTGGCTTAATTCAAAATATACCTGTTTTTAAATGGACCCACAAAATCTCTCCTTATCCCAGTGACAACAGGTAGTTAATTACATTTTTATTATATCTACTCACTTCGAATAAAATAATAATACATGTTTAATTTTCCTGCAGTGTAGTTAATGTGCAACAATAATCACCAAACTTCCGTTTTCAACTTAGGGTGACCACTGAAAATAAATGTACTACCGGTGTAACATCAGAAAAACGCATCCCGGTAGCATTTTCTAACATTGTTCTACATCAAATGTTGCATCACAGTCAGAAAATGGTTCTGCTATGGAGGGTTCATTCATAGACATTACAACGTTTACATGGACTTACGCTCCCCCTACGAACAGCAAAGCACTTACATGTAACGTTCAAAACATTATAACTGTATGCAGTTATTTTCTGAAAATGTTAGCGATTTTTGTTTTTAAGAGCTGAAGCAGCAAAACAAGGTAGTTGCTACACAACTCAAACGTTAATGATCAACAGAAAAAAACTTTTGACTTCTCAGACAAATCAACTAATTAACCCAGTTTAAAAATATCTATACATTATTTTGCTAAATAGTATAAAAAAAAAAAAAAAAGAAAAAAAAAAAAGTCAGTCACTTAGCAGTCAAGTGTCATGAGCTCCAGAGGATGCCCGAGACAGACAGGCGTGGCATGGCACCTCTGGATATTTTCACGGTGCAGTACCGCTAGTCTGCACCCAGACACACAGGAACGGTATGCACTACGCCACTGACTTTTCTTACAATATAGAAAAATGGAATGGCAGTTGTCAGTACCACACCATAGGCTATGCACTCGAATATAATTTACATTTTGGCTAAAAGTTTTACATCACCTATAAGAATATTAGGATATATATATATATATATATATATATATATATATATATATATATATATATATATATATATATATATATATATATATTATATATATATGAACATAATTTCGATATTTTATCTAACATCATGCAATCTAAGAAACTACTAAATGCTACCTCAAAAGTCTACTGGAAACTACAATAGTAGTAGAGTATTTCATGCTTGATTTCAAATGTCAAATTTTTTAATTTTTGGAAAACTACAAGCGACATTTAATTTCAATATGTCAACGTAACATTGTTTGCCTATAGGGTGTGATGCAAGACTTTTGGCCATAGCTGTAATGCCCCCCCCCCATATAATCTACTAAATAAAAACACTGGTTTGTTTTTCAAAGTTTTTTTTCTGTCCTCTATATGCAGGTGTATGAAATGCTTAGCAGTGCAAAGCTAAACCACGCCCCATTAAATACCCAAATACACACCTAATTACTAAATTTGTATAATCACACACTTCCATTGATTACAATATTTCAATTGAAGTGTTCAAATCTGTGACATCTTTTCAAAGTACCAATAGCACTTGCCGGCATCTGTGTGAATGCATGCATATTATTAACATTACTTACAGAAATGTTTTATGAAATTCCTAACATGACTTACAAATATTGTAATATACTATATATATATATATATATATATATATATATATATATATATAAGAACATAAGAAAGTTTACAAACGAGAGGAGGCCATTCGGCCCATCTTGCTCGTTTGGTTGTTAGTAGCTTATTGATCCCAAAATCTCATCAAGCAGCTTCTTGAAGGATCCCAGGGTGTCAGCTTCAACAAACATTATATATATATATATATATATATATATATATATATATATATATATATATATATATATATATATATACATACATATATATTACATATATATATACACATACATTATATATATATATATATATATATATATATATATATATATATATATATATATACACACACACTCTGCATGTTTTGTGTCGTAATGATTTTACAACGTATGACTGTTTCCCAAAGTATAGTTATCTAAAGCAATGTAGAAGCAATCTACATAGACTGATGTCTAGCACTGTGATGGAGAATGCTATGCTATTGTAATTAATACCAGTAAATACACTTGGAGGATCTGTTTCTCCATTATTGAGCTTTATTAATGTTTTGATATAGTCTATTAATGTATTTTGAGCAGAGTTCATGGGCTGGATTCCAGCTGTACAGTAACTGCAAAAATTAGTCAGACAGTGCTAATTTTTTTTTAATCTTTCATATTGAATGTGAATGTTGCAAAGAAAAAGCTACTTATTTGTTTTCTATTGGATAGTTCCAAGTCACCTTGAATAAAAGCATCAGCTCACTGAATAAATAATAATCATAATTCTAATTTAGTATATATTCAGGCAACTTGTAAAGGACATACAAACACTTTCTCCTATAACAAAATATAAGTTTGTATTAAATTTTAAATCAAGTTCCCTTTTTTTTCTACAAATACCGTTTGTTTTTGCAGGCAGTCTCCCTCAGTCCTTACCCACACATAAACTGCTTGAGAACGCTATGCAATACAATCGCATATTTTCTTTACTTCTTGTCAAATGTAACAACTAACATCAAAAACGAATTAAACACACTTGTATGTTATATAAATCAATTTGGTTATATTAACAATATTACTAGGATGCCCCTGATATGAACAGATTAATTATAATACCCCCTCCCGTTCTCATAGATATACTGTATGTTTACATCCCAGCAGGCCCCGTTCCCCGTATACAAATCATCCAACTAATCAAAATTGTTAAACTAACTACATTTTCCTGATATTGGGACCTTCCAGATAAATCTCTTACCAGAAACGGAAAACAGCGTTTTTTTTTTTGTTTTTTTTTTGTTTGTTTTTTGCAGGCAGTCTCCCTCACAGCACCACTGCACAATCAGGTCTAATGTATGAGCGCAACATCTAGCGCACCTGCTGTTGCCCCCAAGTGGCTGGAGGCCGTCATATTCTCTCATGTCATTACAGTTTCAGGTTACTTTTCTCCCTGGGACCAGTACTCACTATAATAACCACAGCATATACCTGTACTCTATTGCTGCGTGTCTATTCTAAGGTCCCTACACAAAGCAGCGGCGCGACCACAACATAAAATGCATAAACTTACTTGAAATTACAATCATTTATTTATTTATTTATTTGCCATGGACAACATACAATTTTTAACATTTATGACATGTCATAGGATGTATTGCACCCAGATTTAGCTATGAGCTAATTTCAGCTGACAGCATTGCAGACTCTGCCCAGACTTGATTGAATAATTAACAAGCAATTGAGTCCCGGCACAGCTGCATAAAAGAGGCATCTCACTCGGGGTTTGGTGGAACGTAAGTGAAAGAGATCTATAAATTACACAAATAACAATTGCTACTCATACTGGTTTTATACCAGCACAATACTTGTTCGTTGGGTTCACTTAGTGTATGCTTGTAGTACTTGCCTGTGTTGAGCCATTCATTTCGTGGTCTGACGTCACCCACAAGCCACAGGACGATAACACCAGCGAACTACAGTGGCATGTTCTTTTTCTCCAGCCTGTCAGATTCCATGTACTTCTTTTATCTAGTTATGCTCTGAGCACACTTTTAAACTCAGTGGGAGACATTTAAGGAGGACACAGAGATGTTTTGGACTCCTCTAAGTGGATTGTTCGCACATTGGCTTACAAAACATCCAGACGACTTTTAAGTAATCAAGAAAATCACACAGATTCATTCAGATTTGACGTTTTAACGAATCAGAGCAGTATTAGAACTTTATTATATGCATAAAAATGGATTGAGCGGTTACAGACCATGTTGAATCCCAGCTAAATAGGCAATCTGGGCGATCCAGTGCCTTACAGATTCAACAGCATTAACACTTCAATGCAGTTATGTTTCTCAGATGTTTTGACCTTAGGCCAGCCATGCAAAACACTAAAGCACCCACCGCTAAATCCTAAAGCACCCAATATATCACTCTCTAAAGCTAAACTATAATTCCTATACCTTATAGCAATGCTTTAATGTACAGTACACCCTCGCTATAACACCCTTCATTATAACGAACCTTCGGCTATAACAAACCTGGCCCTTGGACCCCAAATAACAAATAATTTAAAAAGATCATATGAACACACACTGTCAACATGAGCAGGCAGGTGAGCTGGTGAGTCGGTTGGCTGTTGAGCAGGCATGCAAGCTAGTGAGCAGTAGTGGCTGATGAGCAGGCAGCGATCTCACCAGGTCACCTGCCTGCTCAACAGCCCCGGATCATCAGCTCACTGCCAGCTCACCAGCTCACCGCCTGCTCACCAGCTCACCGCCTGCTTATCAGCCGCTCTGGCTCGCCAGATCGCCGCCTGCCCATCAACACAATGGCTTGACCGCTCACCAGCCAGTCCAACAACTCGCCAGTACCACCACCCAGCTGCCCTCCTGCGTGCCGGTCCAACAGCCCCCTTGACTTAGGGCCGAAGCTATGGAGGATCTTAAACTGTGCAGCACGGAGGGGCTCGACAGTAAGCAGTGCCACTCTAGGAAGGCTCCTCGTGGAGTATGAGACCTGTTTTGCCTGAAGTCCAAAGGACTGCACACGGACTGGGCTGGTCCAGCACCACATCACCATGGGAGATGCACCGCCTAGCAACAAGCGTGCTTGTGGCTTCCGCTGGCCAAGAGAGAAGCCGCGGAGGGCATCATCCAGGAGATGGCAGCCATTCGAGAGCCCCTGGGCAGCTCCCATAGTGCTCTCGCCAAAGGAGGACTACCCCGCTCTGGCGGGCCCTGACTACGTGCACGACCTCAAAGACCATCTGGACCAGGCCAACCAATTTGCTCGGGAGTGGCTAGCATGCAGAAGTGAGCCTATGATGTGTGGAGCAGGGGACGGGACTTTCAGCCAGGTGAACATGTCTGGATGCTCTGCCTCCAGTGTAAGAAGAGACTGTGCCCTAAACTGACCAGCCAGTGAGAGGGGCCCTGTGAGGTTCTTTTCCGAGGTGGTGTATCAGGTCCAGCTTCGGACTTGGGTGCAGAAGGTGGTCCTCCACCAGGACCAGCTTGCCCCCTATCAGCTGGGGGTTGACCAAGGAGGGGCCACCCCACAGGGCCGCTGTCGTCGGAGTGGGAAACCCTGTCAGGCCCCAAGGAGGCTAAAGGGCAGTTTCCTGGGTTAGGACAGTGGTGTGTGTGTGCGTGCAGGGGGTTGCATGGTGTGTGTGTGTGTGTGTGTGCGTACAGGGGGTTGAATGGTGTGTGTGTGCGTGCAGGGTAAGGGGGAGGGGGCGTTAGGAGATATAAGGGGGTGCGTGGAAAAGACCAGGAGATTGGGGGAGACAAGAGTGAGATAGATAGAGCAGAAAAGGGGTAGGGTAAAGAAAGACTGTAGAAAGTATGACTAATCAATATATTTTCATTTTCAGCTCCCAGTTCCCTTCCCTTACTTTATCATTGTATTTTATTGAGTATATGTGTGTAAAAATAAACAGCTTGAGCCTTCAACTCCACCATGGCCTCAGTCTCATCTCTGTCCCAAGAACCCAAAAAACATTACAATATATATGACACCAAAGTCTATGTTTTACTTCAGATTATGCCATTGCAGATTTTAATCAACACAGTTGTTTTTATTGGGCATTTTGTTTTAGTTGTGAGTAATATCATGTAGGCTAATAAAAAATAAATATAAATAAATAAAATAAAATAGTTTTTAACTAAGACAAAGCTCAACTGGTGGCTCAAGTATGATCTATGTAATAAATTGTGTATAAAATAACATGTCAAATACGTTTTTAATGAAAACATCACAAAAAAATCATGTCGCCCTGTCAAAAACGTTAGTAAACGATTGCAAAATGCAGCCAACAACCACCGCGCTTCCACATCGCTTGTATTTTACCTCAGACAGGAGCATATCAGCCTTGCCCATGGACCAACCTTTTATGCATGCGCATTGCGCCAAGGGCTACAGATTTCTGAGGGCATACTGACAAGACATGACACCTGCCCTACTTATGGAAACAACTAAATGTTGTCAATTAATAGAGTATAACATAAAACACATTTCAAATACAAAATTATTCATTTAATCATAAATACTAGGTTTTGGTGCTACAAGACACATACCATAACTTATTTGCGCCACCTACTGTTCGAGATAAATTAGCTGTTGTAATGCAATGAACCAATAGGGTAAAGCTATAAGAGGTACCCGTGTCCCATCTGATACATCCAGTCTGGTACTTGCAATCTGGTACAGTTGCGCGCTCACCACCCCTACAATGACACAATCGCAAGGTCCCCTACTTATTCCACCCATAGCAAGTTAATGATCAGGGGAGAAAACGGTAATCATTAGCTGTCTTCAATAGCTTTATTTTCTCCTCAAACATTTGGTAGACCATTAATTGTTGAAAGTCACATAAATGGCTCATATTTTTCATTGGTCTTGATTTAAACGTACAGTACTTTAAAAAATTGCTATCCTATAGATCGTCCTGTTTCACTGGAAAGCATTCAATTAATATACGTGTTTGTGCACATTGCAACAACGCCTTTAACTGATAGCTTCACACAACCTAGATCTGCCAAATCATATTCAAATAAAAGGAAGTACTACGTGTCCCATTCCTCATTTCACTTACAACCGGACACGTCTCTGCGGGTTAGCATGTATAGGTATACAGTATACAAAATTAAACTGATAGGAAGCTGAATTGAAGAGAACCCAACCCTAACCCTAAACCTAACCTTAACCTCTAATCCCAACCCTTACTCTAGCCTAAACACTAACCTTCAATCAGGAACTTCTGCCTCTAGAACAAAATTCATCTAAAAAAATGAATAGAATTTGGACTGAGAAGGAATAAGAGCTACCTAGCTAAACAGGCAGATTTTTTTTTGGTTTTGTTTTCAGATGAAAAAACTGTCGTATGAAACAATGGGCTCTGGAATATGAAGGACATAGCTAACCTGTGTGTAACATACCGGGAATATTTAGCTATGGTTTATATTTTTAATAAACTATGCCCATCATATTTAAAGACTTCCCCATGTTCTCTGATTGATAAATAAACAGGCAGGGAGATCAAAATTGTGAAGATAAAAACTGTATTAAATATTTACATAGATTTACCAGCTCACACGTTTTTGAAAGCAGTAAGGACACTGTGAATACAGATCCACGGTTTAATACCTGGCTGGATCTGTACTCACATATTTATGTACTCCATTCCACAGTCCTGTGAGCAGTAGCTACTAAAGGAGTCCTCACAGTAAAAACCTCTGATGACTCCTTGTCTCCAGTCACCAACATATCTTGGCGGTCAGTCTTTAAATTTGCTCTCACAATCCAGGCACTCAGAAATGGTGAACTCTTTGTAATATTCCTTTTTTGTTTCTTTGTTGTTCCAAGTTGAAATGCCTATGAAAGATATGCGGGTTGGCGAGTACCCCTTTCACTTTAGCCGAGTATGTTACTCATGCTTTCACAGCATGGTTGAACCTACCAGGTTGCAAACAAAGTACACACTTAACTCTGTTTCCCAAAAACAGTCCTCATTTCCTCCCATCAACCACAACAAAGGACCCGATTACGACGTCATGTCCCCCTAAAATACCCATACCCCGCCCCCTCCGAAAGCTAGTTCAATCACGTTTCCTCCAATTCATGAATTCTAATTCTAGTACTCACCGTACTAGGGCGATGACTCCTGGTACCATGACGCTGACCCTTTCCTGAATGGCTAGCTTCCGACTTTCCCCTGGAACGAACTGCCAAACCATTCAGTTGGGCACATAATTCCTGCTGTGCAGTGCTCTCAAAGGTCGAGAGGGAGATTGTCGAATCAGATTCATTCGCTCTTTGTCACATGTACCATGCTCAGAGTGGAGCTGAAGGTACACTCAGCTGAATCTACCTTGCCCATTACACCCCCCTCCTGGGAAAAATAATCCGCATTTTGATGAGCTCTCCCTGCACAGTGTGTCATGAAATACACGAAGGGTTGCAGCACCAAATACCACCGAGTTATCCAGGCATTGCTATTCTTCATTGTGCTTAACCATCTGAGTGGGGCATGATCAGCGACAAGACTGAATGAATGTCCCAAGAGGTAATAGCATAAGGTCTGAGTGACCCATTTAATGGCCAGACATTCCTTTTCTATGAGGGAGCATTTTTTTGCTTATATATAGGATGGGGTGTACCCGCTGGGACAAGACCATCCCCAGACCAACATCCGAAGCGTCGGTGTGGAGGAAGAATTCTTTATCAAAATCTGGTGTGATTAGGGCAGGGGCTTGGCAGAGTCATTGCTTAATGGTATCAAAACCCCCCTGACACTCTCCTGTCAATTTAATTAAATTTGGTGCGCTTTTTTTTGTGAGATTCACTAGGGGGTTGACCACGGTGGCGTACTCGGGGATGAATCAGCGGTAATAACCGGCCAACCCCAAGAGAGATCTCACCTGGAACTTGGTTTTTGGGATCGCCGCGTCCATCAAAGCCTGGACTTTGGTGGCGACGGGTTTCACCTGCCCATGTCCCATAATAAATCCTAAATATTAGGTTTCTTCTTTGGCAAATGCACATTTAGCCAAGTTGGCTGTCAGCCGGGCTACCCACAGAGACTGCATGACGGCTGTGACCCTAGCCAGATGCTCTCGCCAGGTGGAGCTGTAAATCACCACATCATCAATATATGTGGGCGTAAAACCTGGTCCATTAGTCTCCGAAAGGCAACGGGTGCCAACCTTTTTGGCCACTATCACAATCGGACTGCACCACTCGGACTGCACCAATTTCCTGTTTGGGCTGCCGAATTTCATAATTCACTTTCCATATTGCCCGAATCACCTCATATGCCCCCTGCCATTTAGCATATAGCTTGGACTCCGACGTGGGAAGAAGCAGCATTACCTTGTCTCCTAGTCGAAAGGTCTGAATCCGTGCATTTTGGTTGTAATGCTGCTGTTGCTGGTGCTGAGCTGATTTTAGATTGTCCTAGGCCAAACGACTGGCCAAATCCAGGCAATCACGGAGTAGAAGCACATGCTGCACTACGTTTTTGGACGAGCATTTGTGCTTCTCCCATCCCTCTCTCAACAGAGGATGCCGCAAGGCTGTCGGCTATACAAGAGCTCAAAGGGGGAGAACCCTGTTGAACTCTGCGGCACCTCTCTCACTGCAAAAAGGAGGTAGGGAAGGAGTGCTCCCCAGTGTTTCTGCTCTTGGTTCCCAAATCATCTCAGCATCTGCTTTAATGTTTGGTTAAAACCTTCCACCAAACCACCCGACTGTGGATGATAAACAGATGTCCGGATGGAACTTATTTTTAACATTTTATACACCGTAGCGTTCGAGACAGAAAGTTAGTCCCATGATCAGTCAGTATCTCTTTGGGATCCCTACTCTCGACATAATCTGCACTAGTTCTTTGGCTATTGCAGCAGCACTAGTGGATCTCAATGGAACTGCCTTCGGGTATCGCAATGCATAATCCACCACCACTAATATATGCGTATACACAGAGTCAAAAGGTAGCAAAGGGTCCACTATGTCCACTGCAATGCGCTCAAAGGGGGTGGAAATGATTGGCAGTGGGACCAAAGGAGTGGGGCGCACTCGACCAGGTGTTACTCACTGTCAGTCTAGGCATGTGGCTACATATTTTGACACTTCATTATGAAGTCCTACCCAATAAAATCGGGCTAATATGCGTTCCCTCGTCTTGTCAACTCCCAAGTGTCCTGCAAAGGGCAAGCCATGCGCCAGCCTCATGACCTGGGGCAGACAGGACGGAGGAACCATCAATTGTGTTACAGGTTGTCCTGTGCCCGGGGCAGGGTTTACTCTATACAGTAATTACCCCTTGATAACGAAGTGCGGACATACTAGCGCCCCAGTGCCTTCAACATCCTTACCTTCAACAGACCAGACCTGTCCCCAAGCGTGCACCAGTGTGGGGTCGTTTTTCTGGTCCCACACTAGGCCCACGCTTGAACCCCACATGTCCGGTATATTGAGAGGGGCCGGAGTAACATCTGCCTGGAAGGTCCAGTAACCTCGCCCTCTTGGACATTCTTGTACCGACTCCCTTCGAGTGCCGTTTGATACCATCCATGCTCTCCCCCACTAGCCCTCAGCCTCGTTTCAGAGATGCACCTTCCCATTTTTTGATCCGTCTCTCTTTCTTTGTTTTCTTGGGATGAAAAAGGGAAGAAAACAGTCAGCTTGCAGGGAGAAAATCTCACCAATTGTTTCCCTTACTTTGCCTGCCACAGTTACGTTACCGGGTGCGGTAGCCTTTCCACCACCCCCACTGTGAGGTGGCGCTGTGTCTGACCTATCGACACGTATGCTTTTAGGGTGGGGTATCTCGCCATATCCCCATGGATACAGGAGATTGCCACCGCCTAAGAGAGGTGATCAAATTAAGGTTTGTGCACACACTGAGTCCACTAAAGCCTGGGTACTCACATTACCAACCATCACATCAATAATACAAGGTGCCTCCCGACAGTGCACGTCACCACGTTGCACTCCATTGCTGAGGGGCACAGGTGGGCGATGATCAGGGCAGAAGGCACTGGGGTTAGCGGTCTATCCCGCTGCTGATAAGGTAGCGGGTCGGGTAGTAAATCTACCCCAGTTGGGGGCCAACCGCTGCCTCCATGGTGAGGAGGTGGGTTGGTCCATTGGGATCGGTGGTTTGGCTGATCGGGGTCCCAGCGGAGAAGGACGTGTTGGTGGTACTGCGGGCGCTGCTCCTCGGCTGGTGAGAGGAGGAAGAGGGGTCAGTAGTCCGGTTCTGATGGAAACCCGGGAGTCCTCAAAATCCTCTGCCAGTTTGACGGCGGCCTCCACGGTGTCTGGGTTGTGACCCCGTATCCAGTCCTGTGTTTCCGTGCCGACCACATGGCAGAACTGCTCCAAGACCATTGCCTCGCCCATCTGCACCGGTCTTTTGTGCAGGGTTAAGCCAGTGCACCATGAAGTCCCACAGTTTCTGGGCGACCACCCTGGGGCGGGTCTCCCGTGGCCTTCGGTATTCCCAGAAACGCAGCCAATGCATTTCCCCCCATGATGTTGAGGCGTTGGAGGATGGCCTGCTTGACCAGGTCATACTGGCTGGCCTCCCCATCAGCCATGGCTTGGTATGCTGCCTGAGCCTCCTTGCTCAGGCAGGGGCCCAACTGACTGAGCCAGTACACCCTTGGCCATTGCGCAGTGGTGGTCAACCGCTCAAAGGCAATCAAGTACGCTTCGGGATCATCCTCCGCTGTCATCTTCTGCACCCGTGCCTTGTCACACTGACTCTAAAAGTGACTACAGTGACACATTGGTAAAGGAAGGAGTACCCTATAAGGGAAAAGGGCAAATAATTGTACACATTATGTAGAAACGATTTTAAAATTGGACACTGAGGTGAAAACATTGTTAAGAAGCATTCAAAGTTCATAAATTCATATTTAACTTTGAAATACTGTTATTTTATATTTTCAGTTGTGCAGATATTCTATACGCCACACATGAATAAAAATAACATTTATATACGATTGCTTGTCATTACATTAAAGGTTTCTCAAATTAGGCATTTTAGGTCGTTCAAAACTACTGTATTAATACTCATGTATTATTCAACATGGGACTGAACTAAACTTCTCTCTTCTCCTCTTCTCTAGTTAGTGTGAAATAAAACGGTGCTGTTTGTTTATTTTATTTCCTCCTCTCAATGTCACCCCTACCCCATTGTGTCATTCTAGCAGTGTGCGCTCGCAAATGCAGTAGATTGTAATTGATTGAATGTACATACATGTACTACATGGGACGCGTACCTCTTGCAGCTTTACATGAACCCGCCCTACTTCCGCACGTGCGCAGATTGTGCTTCCGGAATGCTGAACGGAGTTCAGTAAATGAAAAAATAAAACGGGCCTGCGATAACTGAAAATAAGAACATTTACTCAACCAAGCGGGAGACATTGAAAGGTGAGTGCTAATAAAGCAATGATAATGATAATAAGAGTCAAAGTAATAAAAAAAAAAAAAAAAGATCGTCTGTAGTTATTTGTGCGCGGGAGTGGAAAGGCAGACCAAGACAGAACTGCGTGGACAAAATACACACACACACAAACATTGGGAAACGTCTTTAAACCTAATCGGCACAATTACTCGTTTTCTATAGCCTCCTAATTTAAAAGAATAGTGATCACATATGACTTTTTAAATATTTTTAAATTAATTGAAATTGTCAGTGGGAAACACTGCACCAAGACAAAAGTGCCCGGATGGGACAGGTCGGTCTGATTTTAACCTAGAGACCGAATTATCACTCTTTCCTGCAGTCGACTTGAAAAAGAGTGGTTATCATAGCGCATCCTTTTTTTTTTTTTTTTTTTTTTTTTTTTTGGCAAAAATGTTTCCAGACTTTACAGAGCTATTTCCAAAAAAAATATTTGGAGGACAGTTTAAAGAGTAAATAGCTCTTAAGTAAAAACATTAAATACAAAAATATGTTCTGCCTCCATAAAGGAGCGCGTTGCTAAAAGTATTATTGGACTGCCATTCTGGACACCTGCTTTTTTATGATATGGGGAGTTGTTGTATATTTACATATTGTATACTGTATATTTAATAACAGTATTTCAAAATGAAATACCCATTTATGGACTTTAAATGGACTTAACAACGTGTTCACGTCAGTATGCAATTCTAAAATCTTTTCTACATAATAAATAAAATGATTTGCCATTTTCCCTTGCAGGGTACTCCTTCCTTTACCAAGGTATCAGTGTCACTTCAACTTTTAAAATCAGCCATTTCGCAAAAAAACAAAGAAAACACTGAAATTAAAATATTCTACTAATTGTATTTTTCTGCTGTCGCCAAAGCAGACCAGCGTCAGGCTGTTAGGGCACATGTGATGTGAGTGTGAAAAGTCACATGATAATGGGATAATATAGTTTTATGTCTTGGATTGGCTATCCAATGTCAATCATTCTGGGGCTGTGTAGGCATTGCAAAATGATGGAGAGGGGTATTGCTGCAGAACGAAGGCTCCCACAGCGTAGCTCCCACAGGGTAGTGCAGCGTGCGCAACTCGTAATAGACGGCATCATTATATGCTAAGTCTGATCACATGGAAGTGTTAAGTAATACCAATGTTGTATATATTAGGGTAAGCTAGAAATTCACAGGCATCGAAGCCAGGATTGTTTGAGCTACAAAAACACAAGTCAAACTAAAATAATAGTTAACTGTTATTACTGTACACAAACTCATTTGGTAAACATGATACTTACCGTTGTGATACCAATTATCAGGGCTCATGTTAACGCAATTTTTTGTGTCCTAGACGCAAAATAAATCAATTGGATGGAAAAATATTTTTCTTGCATTCACGGGGAGCAATAAATGGGAAAGGGTCACAGGCATGCATATTCACTGTAATCTATTACACTGAAGCAAAATGACCGTAAAAAATAACTTCTGCAATATAACAGCAATGATTAAAGTATACGCCAGTCCTATAGGTGGCAGCAATAAGTACAATTGAGAGGGCAAAACCAACATGCTATAACTTACTGCCCCAGAGGATGAATAGCAAAGTAGTAGTAAGTTTAAAATAGCATCTTTCTTTTCACTGTGCTTTAGTGGCAGGATTCTAATAGCTCCTGCACAGGAAGTGAATTCATTGTGTGGTGGCTGGATAAATGCATGACAATCTACAGCAGTAAAACATTTATTTGTCTATTTATTTCAAGGATTGGTTATTGTGATTTTTGTCTGTTGTTCTACAGATCTAGTGAACCCACTAAAACAAGATGTCTTATTGCAAGGTGAGTACAACTCTAATATTCAAATACTTTTAGTTCGTGTATATTAGTATGCGCCATACACAATATCGAGTTGGCCAGGTCTTTACTTCAACTTACAATTAGGTTTTTTGGGTGAAAATAAAATAACATTGTTAGCATAACAAAGCTATGTGTATTTATAATCAATTACCAGAACGTGAATCAGGGCTCTTGGCTAATGTAAGACATGGAGATTGGGTGCTCTTATACAAAACTACATCTTTACACTTTCATTTTTAACGCATTCAGGGCAAAAAGACAGAAGCTGCAGGCTAATGAGAATGGTTTTGCACTGTACTATGTTACAACTTGATGCTGCTTTTAAAATGCACATGTGCAATCTAAGTATAATTTGAAAAAGCTAAATATATTTAATGCAATCATACCATGTAGTAAGTGTAACTTGAAACTTCAGTTGATTGCATTGCTGTACCATACAGTAATTAAGGGGAAAACTACAAGATTCCCTGAAAAAAGTACGCTTTTCAATGGCATCTTATTTATTTTATTTTTTTTCTTCAGATTTGCAAGTTGAAATGTAACAACAATACACAATTAAAGGCCCATTTGAACGGAGCTAAACACAGAGCGGTAAGTGTGTTAGGAATGCCAGAGCGTGAATGTTTACTGAAACAACTACTGAAGAACGATTAGTTATTACCTTTCTTATACAGGTCATTTTATTACACTTTTAACAAAAGTTGTTTAGAAACAAGTCAAAACAGTATATCCTACTGTTTCACACGTCTTTATTCTTATTTTAAAGGGGCATGTACTAAGGATTGTATTATGCACTGTTGTATTATGCACAGTAAAAATGCTTTTACACAGACTAGAATAGTATTTCACTGAAACCTGCTTCTTTTTCACCCAAGATTCTGGTACGGGATAACAGTTGTACCTCCTTGGTACCAAGTTATATAGATTGAGGTTTTTTAGTTGTATCTTATTGTCAAACATCTATTCTTATGAATTGTAAATGTAATGTAGCTACACCCACTTTTTGGCTGTTGCAGCCCTGAACAATGAGTGACAAGCCCAAGCCAAAAGGAATATTGGGGAATATTTTCCATTATACCTGAAAAGATATAGTTACTGCCCATGTTCTGTTAATAAAGTACTTGTTTCTAAACGAGTGCCAGTAAGCCAGTGTGAGAGAGCTTTGCAGGAACATCAAACCACAATACTGCCATTACAATACATCTTTTGGAAGAGGCATTATAAACAGAAGTATGACCAATCTAATGCTTATCAACATCAGCTGTGTATCATTTCAACACTTAACATTTTTCAGAGAGGCGTGGTTCTTCTATTACGTAAGTTTGATAACCTTCTTAATATATCGCCCAATCCTTTTGAGCTTGTCTGTGGCCTGGCAAGTTGCTCCCAAGAAGACGACACGAGACAGCAGCAGCTAGTTGTCTTGTAAATAAATACCGACGTGCCTGGTAGCAGATGCCCTTTGTTAGGTTGCTCATGTGGAAATGCCCTTTCATAGGACACTGGCTGCCTTGCCCTGGCCTGGCTTGAACCAGGCCAGTGAACTGATAGGGGTATTGAGCTCTAGAGTTCCCAGCTCAGCAGTACGATGGTCTGGCTAGTTAGGATAGCAATAGAACTACCACCAGCAGCCATGCCACTCATCAGCATGCTCGGAAGCTGAGCAAGGTTGGGAAGGACTTGGATGGGGGTCCTCTGGTTAAAATAAGGAGCTGCAATAAAGTGGTGTTTGGGGCTCTGTTGAGGCCACTTTCTCTGAGACAAAGCTTACTAGTGCCCCAGAAATGTGCTAGGGGGTCAGTGTTGAAGGAGTGCCTTCCTTTGGATATGACTCTTAACCTGATCTAGTAACTCATGAGAACCTGTTCTCGATTGGGTCTACCAGAATAAACAAAGAATGCTTTGGATTGATCAGCTTGTCTTAACTGGTAAGATGATGGGGTCAATCCATTCTGTTTCTTTGAGAAGTCACAATAGAAGTCGAAGGTGCATGGCAACAGAACTTGTCATGTTTGTTAGACAATGTTGTGCCATCACCAAGGCTTTATGTGCAAGCTGCACCGTGAGTCTTTCAGGAATAGTGATATTCTATACGGTTTCTGATTCGGTGACCATCACTAATTTAGTTATTTTGCTTATTTTTCCGGAAAACATCCTTTTGCAGAGAGTGGAAGAGATTGCTAAGAATGGTAAGTACATCAAAACATTTGTAATAGTAAATATGCTTATTACAACATTTATTCCAGATCATGTCCTATAAGTGCATGGGATTCCCAATACTCCCATTGCTTAACTTAGACATTCTCATCATAATTGTAATTTTTGTGCGGGGCAAGTGTCACATTCTCAGACACTGCCACAGAAGACTGTAAGGATTTTCCAAGATAGCTCTGCAAGCAAACAAACGCACCTCTGTCCTGAACAAAACACCCCCATCTCTCTTTCAGCACTTGGCCTCTCCCATTCAAAGCCTGCCAAATGGGTCAAATTCTGTGCTGGTTGAAACCAGAAAACTCCTTTCAGCCTAAGGCCCCATTCACACGGGAGCTACGGCAAATGACCCAAGATCGGATCATTTAAGAAAACGATCCAAGCGCAGGTCGAGGAGTATTCATACTGGACAGCCTGGGGAAAAGAGCCAAGCTCATTTGCCCTCCATTGCTGGCCCAAGTTCATTTATCATTTCTCACTGGAATTTCAAACGAGCTCAGCTCGCATCGAATACCCAACTGATTATCCACAGTGTATCCTGGGATGTGTTTTACATAATGGCGAATAACAAACACACAAGTTCTGGGAGTTTTTATGATGTTTATGACATTTGTTACATTTTTTGTTTCGACATGTTATTAATTTCAAGGATAGGTGGACAATAAAAGTCATATGGCAGAGACAGTTCACAAGATGGCGAGCTTTCCAATACAAGCAAAAGAGGATGCTCAGTTAATTTATTTACATGACAACAGCAATGTTTCCCATCCAGAGTGAAATGTCAAGGTTTGCAATCGATCCTCCCACAGACAGGTTAGCATTTACACAGGGGGAAAAAAAGATCGGTGCCAAGGTCGATTGCCCAAACAAGCTGAGACCACCAATTTTTCCAATCTTGGCTCGGATCGTTTTAAGTGATCTGAAGTTGAGAAGCATTCACACAGATCCCCAATCGATTCGAACCGCTCCTGGGAGGAGATAGTTTGCTCCAAACGCTCCCATGTGAATGGGGGATAACACACTCCTCCTGAGGTGGAAGGCTTTAGAGGCTATCAAATTAGCTCACTGCACCACCTAGCCCACCTTTTGATTACATAATCATGTAAATGAAGCTGCAGCAGCCATAATTTAACTGGCAGCTTTGATAGTGTTTTGACTGCTGTGCCAAGACACATGGCGACTGTGTGCCCTAATAATCCCTGTGTGTTAGCGGCATGTCTTGCTTGTCTGGCCATGTGTCTTGTTTTTAACTACACTTTTCCCAGACAGAGTTTAAGACTTGGATGGGAAAACCTTTGACCTGCTCTTTTTTTGTTTTTATGACCATTCATACCAATGAGTGTCAATAAAGTCATCACTGTGCCATCTGGTACCATTGACGACATCGCCACAATAACTTGATAAACTTTCACAAAACTACTTAATTGAATGAAGGTCCAGAACACTATTGAAAGGCCATTGGATCATGATGTTTAAGCGAGTCAGACTTGCTGTTGAAATTAATGGTAAGTACTGATTCGGCCTGCCAGTAATTTATTCCAGGTTTGGCGATTGGGTGAGTCATTGCTGGCACTGTGTAGCCCCACAGTTTGCTGTAGGCCTTGTGATAGCAGAAAAGCTTATTTTTCTTGCAAACTTTCTGAGTTTCTCTGTTTATTTTCAGCTCAAAAATGGAGGTCTCTGGAGCAGTACCTTAAAAATACCAAACTTAATGAGCCTGTGATTGGTAAGTGGCACTGTTAAGCTGAAGATTAAAGATAAGAATTAAGGAGGTTGGTGGGAGGATTCGTTTAACAAAAACAGTGCAACATGTTGACATTCCATCAAACTTTTCCAAAGGCATTGTGGCAGTCTACAGTTTTTCAGTTATCTAAGATCAGGGATGGAAATAAGTAGGGCTGCAGCGTTTTGACTTTCGAAGGTTCAGAACACATTACCGAAGGAAGGTTTGAACCTTCAATAGTACTTATTTGCATAATTTACTGGTGACCATAGCTACTTGTTTGTGTTTGATTGAAAATCCTGTTTTACAAAGTTATCCATATGAGTGGAATAAAACATTCACATGTCGTTTAAAAATGTTATATAGAACGGTAATTATGTTTTTATAATTTAAATAAATACACATTTACACGTAATTGATGCTGCTTGCGATCTATACAGTAGCCTGGCATTGCAGCGGCACCAGCTGCAGCACACTTGGGCAAAACAAAGCTTTAATTAACAGCGATGTTGGGTGATTTTAAATCAAGTTGGTTTTAAATCATTTGATTTAAAAACAAAACATTGATTTAAATCATTTTTTCCTTTACTACCTATTATGTAGTTTCTCAAGGAAAAGACATGGAAAGAATGTTTTAAAAACCTTTTATTAACACAAACATCTTACTCTTACTGCCTATAAACTAAAACTTAGGGCTGTATTCTGATCACAGTGCAAATGCGAGTGATGCTTGCCCCAGATTCTGTGGTGCATAAATGGAACGAAGGCGTAAAAAAAAATTAAAAATACTGCACTGTAGCCCTAAGCAAAGTATTCCAAAGTAACAACTGCGTGTGTTTGGACCGACACAGAAAGAGGAAATCAAAGAAAGAAAATGGAGTTCAAAGTACAGTTGCCATATAGAGTTGCTACGTATAACAATTTGGTGATGGATTTTAATACAACTTTTGTTTATGTAACATGCATTATACAAATCAAAAGGTCGAGTTTTGCTTGAGTGACATTTAATGTGTGATTTTGTAGTATTCACACATTGTCTAATGGTTTTTGTTAAGAGAGAAATAAAAAAAAAAAAAAACATACACATGTGTGAATCCCGCCTGACAAACCTTCAAAGGTTTAAAACTACCTTTAAATTCCTGGCTAGCGGGTTAACCTTCGAACAGAGCCCTAGAAATAAGACGCCTGTCGCATAGTAGTTTCACCCATTTCAGGTTCTATTGTCTGTCACACTTACTGTGGTGAAACTTGCTAAGAACATTCTTTATTGCAAGGTATTGAGTGTATCAAAAGAAACAGTAGACCACATTTACATGGATTTAGATTGTAGTGATGCACTTTTTCGTGTTACTGATAGGTCTAATTTAGAATTTACAGTAGTGGCAGGTGATGAATGTCACTGTCATGCTTGTTTTTAACTTTGTTTCTCTGTCTCGGTCTGCAGGTCTGCAGTATGTGGTTGAGTTCCGTAGCCCCAATGACGAGCTGCCTCCACATTACTTGTGCAAGCTGTGTGAAGTCCAGGCAAAGCAGCTAGGCTTTGTTACTCACATCACTGGCTGGAAACATCGTTACAATTACATGGTTGGTAAAAATTGTCTTTTAAAGTAAAATGAATACCATAGTTTTTGGAATATAACATGCTTACGTTTACACGTTAACCACAACAAACATGGGTATTCTGTTCTCCTTACATGTAACTGCAATTCTATAGATAGCTAAACTCCTCCTTCACCACCACACGGGAGACAGGCTGAACTTCTGCACTACAATGTTTATTAAGCCACAAGTTATGCAGCAATGAACAAGGTGTGAAACTACAAAGAAATAAAAAGTACAGCACTTACTAAGACATTCTGATGTACTTTGTAATCTGCAAGTACGGCGTAATAATCATTATAAGAAACATAAAATTTCATCCTAGACATACCTTTTTGCAATATACAGATATACTGTATTAAAGTAGTAAATCACTTAAACAGCATTAACGTAATAATACTTTTAAAACAATATTCATATTGTAATGAGTAGATATGCTGTACACACAATATATCCTTACAACGCTACCGAATTACTCTGTCGTTATTTATGCATAACAAATCAAGTACTGTCTACATATCATTATAAAGTCTAAGCATACATAACTAGCCGTATCGGCATTGTGCACAACAAATGGTTTATATTCTTTAACTAACATGTAACATATTACAGGCTCGACTAACTAAATACAACATGCTGTAATAGCGAAAGATATTTGAACAAGATTAATACATACAGACGTGCTCAAATTTGTTGGTACTCGTACAGCTTGTTGAAATAATGCTTCATTCCTCCTGAAAAGTGATGAAATTAAAAGCTAGTTTATCATGTATAGTTGCATGTCTTTGGTATTTCATAGAATAAAACAAAGAAGCTGTGAAAAGAGATGAATTATTGCTTATTCTACAAAGATATTCTAAAATGGCCTGGACACATTTGTTGGTACCCCTTAGAAAAGATAATAAATAATTGGATTATAGTGATATTTCAAACTAATTAGTTTCTTTAATTAGTATCACACATGTCTCCAATCTTGTAATCAGTCATTCAGCCTATTTAAATGGAGAAAAGTAATCACTGTGCTGTTTGGTATCATTTTGTGCACCACACTGAACATGGACCAGAGAAAGCAAAGGAGAGAGTTGTCTGAGGAGATCAGAAAAAAAATAGACAAGCATGGTAAAGGTAAAGGCTACAAGACCATCTCCAAGCAGCTTGATGTTCCTGTAACAACAGTTGCAAATATTATTAAGAAGTTTAAGGTCCATGGAACTGTAGGCAACCTCCCTGGGCACGGCCGCAAGAGGAAAATCGACCCCAGATTGAACAGAAGGATAGTGCGAATGGTAGAAAAAGTACCAAGGATAACTGCCAAAGAGATACAAGCTGAACTCCAAGGTGAAGGTACGTCAGTTTCTGATCGCACCATCCGTCGCTTTTTGAGCGAAAGAGGGCTGGAAGAAGACCCAGGAGGACTCCACTTTTGAAAGAAAACATAAAAAAGGCAGATTGGAATTTGCTAAAATGCATACTGACAAGCCACAATCCTTCTGGGAGAATGTCCTTTGGACAGATGGGTCAAAACTGGAGCTTTTTGGCAAGTCACATCAGCTCTGTTCACAGACGAAAAAATGAAGCATTCAAAGAAAAGAACACCATACCTACAGTGAAACATAGAGGAGGCTTGGTTATGTTTTGGGGCTGCTTTGCTGCGCCTGGCACAGGGTGCCTTGAATCTGTGCAGGGCACAATGAAATCTCAAGACTATCAAGACATTCTGGAGTGAAACGTACTGCCCAGTGTCAGAAAGCTCTGTCTCAGTCGCAGGTCATGGGTCCTCCAACAGGATAATGACCCAAAACACACAGCTAAAAGCACCCAAGAATGGATAAGAACAAAACATTGGACTATTCTGAAGTGGCTTTCTATGAGTCCTGATCTGAATCCTATCGAACATCTATGGAAAGAGCTGAAACGTGCAGTCTGGAGAAGGCACCCATCAAACCTGAGACAGCTGGAGCAGTTTGCTCAGGAAGAGTGGGCCAATCTACCTGTTAACAGGTGCAGAAGTCTCATTGAGAGCAACAGAAAACATTTGATTACAGTGATTGCCTCTAAAGGTTGTGTAACAAAATATTGGGTTAGCGGTCCCATCATTTTTGTCCATGCCATTTTCATTTGTTTTATTATTTACAATATTATATTGAATAAAAAATCAAAAGCAAAGTCTTGATTTCTATTAAATATGGAATAAACAATGGTGGATGCCAATTACTTTTGTCAGTTTCAAGTTATTTCAGAGAAAATTGTGCATTCTTCGTTTTTTGTGGCGGGGTACCAACAAATTTGAGCACGTCTGTATATTAAACAAATACTTAGACAATGCTTTCCAAGGCAACAACGTTTAGGATGTTAAGTAATACAACCTAGCGCTCACAATGACTCCACTCAGCTACAAAATGGAGGATACACTTTAACCTCTAGTCGTGTGACGCTCCTGAGCCAATAGTAAAAACGAAAACATAACCGAAAACATAACCAAAAACATTTTGGCGACGTTTGGAAAATTACCGCTAGGTGGCAGCCTAAAAACGAATACAATTATCAGGGACACAGAACAACAGCACTGCATGCACGTGTATGTTGCCAGAGCACAGTTGAGATGAAAGTAGAAGGAGAGCCAATAAAACATTAATAATATTGAAACATACAGACTTCCTGAGAAGCGTGTGAGAGCTGCTGGTAGTGGATCACAGTGTTTAATCAATGAAACTATAAGAACTACTGTAACCAATGACAGAATAAACCAATGTGTTTTTTGTTTTGTGGTTTTTTTGCTATTAATAACTAGTGCCGGAACACATATCTGAATAGTCAAACTAAGTAATCAAAGGGATTCTGCTAGAAATTACAGTTCATAGAAATTAGAAAGGGGTATCGCAACATGTTTTGCCTGCCAGAAACTTCCAGAAATTCCGCAACAGTTTCTGAAATGTTGGAAATTTTGCCCCCTTTCTAAGTATATAAAAACATGCAGTAGTTGTGAAAAGGATTTCAAATAAAATCTTCTACCATTGAGGAGCTACAAGACTTTGTCTGCGCTATTTTCAGCACTGTCAGCAATTTTATGGAAGTACTCCAGACTAAGCAAAATTTTACAAAGTACATTGCCAAATTGTATGTAAAAACCATGCAAATATGAGTAAGTACAAGTAAAAAAATGCAGTTTTTATTAAATTCAATATGCATTATGAAGAGAAATCATTTACATACAAAAGTTTCAGAATTCTATAACCATGAATAGCAAATAAAGTTTTTAAAGTAGAAACTATAACAAAGTATATAGAAAACAAACTATAAATGTGGCAAAGCAGTAAACCCAGCTGTGTTGCAGTACTGCAATAAATGTGGCAACTGTTGTAAACAAAGGCATGCATTTTTTTTTTTTTTTTGTTCCTGGGTAGTAAGTGTTATTTCCTAATTGCTTATGCCTCAAAAGTATAGAAAATGGCTGAATACAGTATAATTGTAAATCTCGAAAAACTACTCGCTTCTAAATCTTTTGTAGTCATCTTTGTATTACTTTAGTATAAATACATGTTAATTTGGATTCATATGTTGTTTGTTTCTGACTTTACGTGAATGAAAAGACACACATTTGCCCGTTTTCCCATTGGAAATAGTGATATTTTGAAATATCACTGTCCTGGTCACAAAAGCAAAGTTTGTGGGGAATAGTAGCCATTTTCTATACTTTTGAGGCATAAGCAATTAGGAAATAACACTTAACTACCCAGGAACAAAAATTGTGTTAAGTAGTGTAATTTAGCATCATGAAGAGAATCAAGCTTCTATAAAAATTCAATATAACCATGAATAGCAAATCAACAATAAAGTCTATCGAGAAATGTACTACATGGTGATCATGAAGCAGTAGTTGTAAAAATGTGGCCGCCATTGTAAGCAAATAAGTGCTGTATGTACAGTCAAATACAAGCATCCTCTCGATCTAGTTTTGTACTTCAAAATAGAAAATTGGCATGTAGGTATACCATTTTGTTTCTCCTAGTGCCTAGCCTTATTCAGTGACAGGGCTCAGAAAGACAGATTTATATAGCACCACGGCTTATTGCTGTGAGATCCTAGAAGAGGGATGACGTCATCGGTGCTTGGGGTGTTAAATTGCAGATGCTGCTTCAGGTTAGGGAAGCTAGTCAGAATCCGGGGATACAGATGCAGTAAGTCACTCAGAAATGCCTCATGCTTTTTAACACAGGCTCAGCTTGCAGGGCAGAGGGGTAATGATCGACCGTTTTTATATGGATGCATTTTTTTTATATGAAGTAATGCTCTTTGTGGAATGTCATACATGAGAACCAACATGGTGAGTTTCATTTCATTGTACAATGCCCCCTTTCGAGTTTATTGTATTTGAAGTATTTTTATGGGTTAAATGTGACTCTCTTCACTTGCTTTTTCAGCTAAAAGAAGGAATAAGTAAACCACAGTAATGCCGTTATTTTTTGAAAATGTGTCTGGCTTCTTTATTACAAAGAAGAAAAAAAACTGACTGTACTTTTTGTACTGTTTTGTGTGGAATACACAAGTAATTTTTAAAAATAATTTAAACTACTATAGGGCATCATCTTGTTTTGTAGATATAGGCCTGCACAACCTATTCTAACTTCTGGTGTTTTATTTTTTTTAAACTAATACAGTGTTACATATAATGGATTTTATTACCTCTTGCAAATTTAATGAATATCTAAATCTTGAATGAATACCCCAACATGAAAATTCAATTTTCATTCCAGCACTAATAACATTATTTACAATTGATATCCTGTGCATCACAGTAGTAACACTAGGAAGGTCTGGTTATAGATTTAGTTTACGTAACAAAAATATGTTAAATTTAAGGTGACAGATTCTAAATGACGGAACGGATCCAGTGTGCAAAGGCCTTAAGTCTTTAGCAGTGAATCATACTAACCATTTCTAGAATTAAAAAAAAAAACAAAAAAAGAAACACATACATTTAATTGCTGAGCCCGCAGATGTTTACAGGCAGATCTAGTTTCCTTGTCCAATTAGCTTTTTTTTATGCAGTGGATTATTGGATACTATAAGACTAATAGTGGTTCATTATGTTTTGTGGTGTTTTTAGTTAATAGCTTCTATTTAAAAAATAAATTGTGGACATGCATATGTTTGGATTTATTTTTGTTTAATGCGGTCTTAAAGTCTGAGTGTTAGAAGCTACATAGTGAGTTATTTATAATAGTTGCTTTGACTGTTCTCTGTTTTCAGAAAAAGAAACATGCTGATATGGTACCATTTGATGAAACACAAGTCAAGGACGCAAGAATGCACAAGACAATTCAAGAGAAGGCAGAGCTTGTTGAGCATATGGAAGGAAGGGGTGAAATAGAGGTAAATACAGGTTCAGCTACAGAGCTGAATACTGCTTGAAGGCACTAGGCATTACGTCACCTAACTGATAGATGCAATCGTGTCACCTAACTGCAGTCGTGAGCTCCTAAATTATAGTAGCCATGGCCATCTTGGATCAAGCAAAGGTGAATTGGTAAAATCATGAAACTCTTAGATCTGTATTTTGTGTAGCATATGAAATGATTTGAGAAATTTGAATATGGTATTTTGATATCTAGGGGTGAGGAAATATGTCATGGACGGGGGGAATGGGGGACGGACAGTAGTTTTATTTAGTTAATTACTAACTATGTTAATT
Source organism: Polyodon spathula (assembly GCF_017654505.1). NCBI lineage: Eukaryota > Metazoa > Chordata > Actinopteri > Acipenseriformes > Polyodontidae > Polyodon > Polyodon spathula. The sequence continues at coordinate 58,894,251 of NC_054537.1, forward strand.
CAAAGTGTTACGTTTACATACCCATTAAATTAATGAAAATAACTACTCAAACAGTTTTTACTTTTCTTTTGTTTGTAGGTTGTGATAGAAGAGTTGAAAGAAGATCCAGCTTTAAAGAGACCAAGCAGTGAACCTGGTATGTTTTTGAGGTTTTTCAGGCTGAATATTTTAAAAAAACATGTAGTACTAGAAAAATATTAATGATCTGACACCCAAGCTAATTCTGCCCAGGCAAATTTATTTTTGTTGTTGAACAAAAAGTAATTGAACCCATACTTTAATAAACCATTTTCACTGTTGTCCTCAACGTGAAGTTAACAGAGATTAAATTGGGAGGAGGTATTAATCTAAAAAAGTCCAACATGATTTGGGATGCAGGGAAGTAGTGTGTTTTTTTTTTTTTTTTTTTTTTGTCAGGTTCACTAACTGTTGTGATAGGCCTGCCACTAAGTAGTCATGGTGATCTTTTATTGAACTAGAATTCAGTTGTTAATAACTGTGAAATAATTTGGAAGGTGCCTTCAATGCCACACCCCAAATCGGAGAAAGATAAAAGGGCTAGATCCAGCTTGTTTGTGTGGACCGTAATTCTTGACACCCGTACATTGGAGGGGCTTATGTACCTGCATATTACTGACATCTTTTTTTTTTTTATGTGCTTTAATTTTGAAAAGCCTGAACCTTTTTTTTTTTTCATGTATTGAAGCAAGGGAGACAGGAGCAAAGATCCCAAGGGTGGATATGTCAAGAGGTCAGCTTAACGGTTTGTATACTGTACAGTAACGTCCCAAAAGAATGTTCCCAGAGTTCTCCTTGAATAAGTGACAATCTGCTGCGTTTGGTTTAAATCAATTCATAACTTTAGAACGCTCAATCAGAATTCTAAGGTAAAACTGTAAGAAACCAAGTCAAGTACAGTACTGACTATGGGTTGCACACTTCAGTACACTGAAAACGGAACTAGCCGAAATATTTGTCTGCTTGACTTTGCTTCTTATAGTTTTACCTTAGTTTAAATCAAGGTGTTCCCTCTAAACACGGACCTTGATATCATGAGTATTGGGTCTGGGACTGTAGTATTCAGTTTACGGTATTTGTCACTTAACATAAGTCAGATTTGTATTGTAATCTAATGTCTGTTCAAATAAAGGTGGGAGATTTCCTTATGATGGCCCAGCGGGAATGCACCCTCGCGATTTTCCAGGGGGGAGACGCCAGGATGATTTTCCAGGGGGAAGGCTCAAGGATGACTTTCGAGGTGGATTGCATCCAGATCATTTTCCAAGTCAGATGCATCCCAGAGATTTTCCCAGTGATTTTCACACTAAAATGACCCGTGATGATTTTCCAGTTGGTATGGCCCGTGAAGATATTCCCGCAAGGATGCACTCTGATGCTTTTCCAAATATGGTGTACCCGGATGATCGTGGAAGAAGATATCCTGATGAATTTCCTAGTGGAAGGTACCCTGAAGGCCCTGTTAGAGGGGAGAGGGTGAGGCTGGAAATGAGCGACTTCGAAAGTAGATGCTCTGACATGAGAAGGTAAATGTTCTTTGTTGATGTAATTGTGTGGTAGAACAACCTGTTGCGTGTTTCATTCACTGTTAAATCTCCTTTCATAAAATTGTCACAAAAACTAATATTGCCTACTGTGCAGAGTAAAATATTTTAAGTGCAGCATTCAGTCTATTAATGGATGTGTGTAGGAACAATTAATTTATTATTTGAAATATTCAAGTTCAGAGAGATCAGTGATTTACTGTGCACACTCGCACAAGGAAAATTCCATTAATAGCAGCAGTTTATTGAACACAGAAATATTAAGTCAGAAACAATTCTGTGTTAGTATGTGTTATGCGTCAAAGGTAATTACTAGCGTCAGACTTTCAACATAACTTATTTCAATATACCTGTCTACAAATAGCAAGTTACTTTAAAAGCTTCATGTGAGTACATGAGGTAATCTAACTTAGTTACTTATCAAAGCTCATTAAGTTACTTTTCACAAACTATAACATCTACTAATTATTCAGTTGGCTTTCAAATGTAAATATATTTAATTTGATTTCATGTGGCTAAGGTAACATGATTCATACTCAACAGTCCTAGGCAACATTGTTTTAATAGCCGTCTGGTTGTAGAACTTGAATTGTCCTATGAAGTAGGGATGGGAATTTTAAATGTATAAACTCTAAAGAAGTGGTTAAATGTTGAATAATATGCTAGATGTATAACCGGTCGCGTGCCAAAATTCACCAAACACATTTTTAAATTCATTTTAGTAATTTAGCGTCATGCAGTAGTGCCAGAGTAAGCCTGATATTATAAAAAGGAAGGGGTTTGGCAATTGCCTTGAAGTATTTTTTTTAATTGGGGTGGGTTATATTCTTGGTCGATCTGGCGCTCATTGGTGCACTCTGTTCATGCTGTAGTAGGTGTGGTATGGTATCCAATCCATGTGGTTAGAAAGTCAATCGCAAGTGTTTTTTCTGATGTTTGTTATATATCTTTAATAAAATAGCATCTCTAAACAAAGGAATGAGGCAAAGCCACATTTGGAAGTATTTTGAGGAACTGGACAAGTAAACTGTGGTATGTAAATAATTATGCCAAACAAAATTGCTATACCACAACTTCATTTCACCATTTGAAATGAAAACATTTCAGAAATTAGTGTGGGTGGAGCTACTGATGGCAGTAAAAAGCAAACATCCATAATAAACAGAACGCTGTAGATCAGGGGTTCTTAAACTCGGTCCGGTGGACCCCATGTTTGCTGGTTTTCATTCCAGCCGAGCTCTCAATTACTGAACTATACCCTTAATTGAAATAATAATTTGCTTAATTAGACATTTTTACTTGTTTTCAGCTCTTAAACAGTTGCAGTTCAGGTTACTTATCAAATGTTGTAGCTAACTTGAAATATGCAACTGTTCAAGAGCTGAAAACAAGTAAAAATGTCTAAAAATGTGGAAGCTGATTCACACAGGTACTTCAAGAAATGGCTTGATGAGGTTCTTGCTTGGATCAATAAACAACCAAATGAGCAAGATGGGCCAAATGGACCACCTCCTTGTTTGTAACATTTCTTATGTTCTTAAAGTCACATACAACATTATACCTCCATGAATCTATACTGTTTTAATCTTTTAGAAAGTAAAACAAGTAAACACAGAGTATAAATGCTAAACTAGACTAGCCTGATTGATTTATTCTGTGTTGCACTTTCCATATAAGGTAATAATTCCAGCCATGAGATCCTTCGCTTTTGTAATAGACGGCTTTTCCTAGATATTGTTTGTTCATGTGAAAGTCTTTATCCGTGTTTCCCAAAAATGAGAAAGAACTCTTGTCGTTGGCCGTTAACACAGTTACTGTTACTACTGCTTGGTATTCCTGGTCATTATATGACAGTTCCCGAGGGACTTGCCTGTGTTTGCAGCACACAACCCTTTTGCTATCAACACGCGTTTCAATGTTGCCCTTAATGTCTTGTATGTATTTAATTCAATTTATGACTCTGGTTATAGGTAATATCTTCTACAAGTGTATTGGCACATTATTTGGAGTTAAACTTTTTACTTTCGGCACCATTAATACCATTTTACATTGTTTGAAAGTAGATTGGTGATGCAGTGTTTTTGAACAGAAATATGTAATGCATACTTTGCAATTAAAACATTAATAAATCTGTAGGATACATGTATTCTGCCCTTTGCATTTGCACAGATTTTCAAGTGGTGTAAATAGCCTGTTGTAAATTAATCATGTTGGTAGTCATAGTAGTTTTTGGCCAAAGACTTTTTACCATCATGAACCGCCAACATCCAGCCCTTTAAGCCTCTAGTTTTCTGAGTTTTGATCCTCTTTCCATGAAATGACTGTTTTATTTTCAATAGTGAGTTTGAAATGCACCTCACCAGAAGACAAGGAATGGATCGCATGTCTCCAATTCAGGTAAATTACAGAAGTCAGTTAGATTAACTTTTCTTTTAAATATCCTACCTCAGAATAAGAATTGGAAACTCCCAAGAAAAACTATCAGGGACAGTTATTTTTTTAGAAATACTTATTGTGAAGACATGACAGACTTTTAATGGTTCCTTTTAGTTTTACTACATAGTGTTTTTTTGTTCATATGGACAATTTCTTTATTATGTTTCCTAGGATGAAGGCGTCTACACCAGAGGTTCTGAAAGTGGCTTGGCAAGTTCTGCAGTCTTTGAATGCCTGGTATGTCTGGTTCATCGCTCAGGGTTGGGTGTTTTTGAATGTTTTGGAAAGTGTTTTAAAGTGTTGGACACAGTGTGTGCCCTTTTGTTTTAGGTGACAGAAGCATCAGAAGTATAGCCTTAATTGAGTTTGATATTTTAATGTAATTTAAAAATAAATGAATTCTCATGAAATGCTCTTAATCTACGAATGTCAGTAGGTTAATTGCCTGTAAACCATTATTCAATTAATTAAAAAAATTGCCAATGTTCCATGTTTAATAATGATCTATGTATAAGTCTTCTAAAAATGATTCTGTGAAAAATCGTGGAATAGCACTTTTACCCATTCTGAAACAACAGATTAAATTTGTCATTTAGAGATCAATGGGGGAGCTGTTCCCATTCTCAAGTGTAAACACCTATTTTCACCCTAAGTAACAAATGCTGCCAAGCACCTGAACCCTCAAGGCCAGGCCCAATCTTGCTAGACTGCATAGCCTTATCGGGCACCTGACCAGAAGACTCTAGTTTGTATTTAAATAGTTCTTATTTTTCAGGAAAGCTTTCGGATAGAAAATGAGACTGATGCACAGGTTGTCCTGAAGATCACACAGAAGCTTACTGACATATTGATGGAGTATCGGCTGAGAAATGCTGCAGCAGTGAGTTCATTGCAGGTGGAACCTGTTACAAACACCTTGTTTGAAAAGTAAACCAGACAAAGTAGAGTGGGATCTCAGAGCTGGCTGTTCTCTACTTAAACCAGAGAAATCCCTATAACACGATAGAATGAGTTTGAAATAACCTGAGATGGCCAATCAAACTGTTCAATTGAGTGGTTCTAGCCTTGTCAGTGTTCAGGAATAGTGTATTGTTTATTACTGTTTTAAAATTATTTTGTTTTGAAAATGTCATTTGTTATTTAGCCTAAAAGCGATGAGCAGCTCTATGATCCTCGGGAATATCGTCCGATGAGAATGTCTGGGGGAGATGGCTATCCAAGAGGTAATTATATAGCTTTGTGAAACTTGATCACCAGTGTTAATAGAATATATCCGCCAAAGCTGGGGATTGCTTTAAATACCACATTGATCCCTGTCCAAATGCACTGCTAGCTGAGCAATCTTACAAAGAGGATACTACATTAGTGTAAATGAAGTACTTTGTTTATGCCATATATAAAGGTAGCCAAGAGTGTACAAAGGGGGGGCGAGTGGGTTAAATTTAAATATGTCAACAAAGCCTTCATGGTAATTTGTGTAATTTGTGGAACAAACCCTCAGCTTCAGGGAAAAGTGAGCAAGAGATTTGCTTGATGCATAGTTTGTGCTGTCCAGGGTGGTCTGTATTTTGCAACAGACTGGACTTGAGAGCTGTGCTATTATCATCAGATCGGACCTGAAAATTACCAGACTAGGTTCAGCTTAACATAGGTTTGTCTCCATACACAGTATTAACTGCCACACCATGTGTTTTATTCAGTGAACATGGACACGGCCTGTTGCATCTGGTTACATCTTAATTACAGATTCTACGATAAATGCAGCCATTTTGCAAAATTCAGTGGAATTAGTTTTTTTGTTACTCTGCAGTTGTAATGGGATTGGGAATGTACAGGTGGATTGCCATATCCATTCACTTCATCATTTTCTCTCTTCCTCATGGTTTTCTTTTGTAAAGGTCCACCAAGATATCCTGATGAATTCTCACCTGTTTCCAGGAACACGTCTGGGAAGTCCCTGTTCTGATTGGACAGAATAAGAAAGAGGAACAGCCTCTACAATTCACATGGATCTAAAGGAATTATTCCAAGTAAAGACAATGGCAAAATGAATACCAGAACATTGATTTGGCAGAAGTTTTTTTTCCTTTATTAGGAATGCATCTTTTAAACCGAAAGCCACCTTTATTTTATGCTAGCAATTCCTGTTTATTTTTCAAAACATCTGTACAGTAGTAGTATTCCACTCTTAATCATTTGACCAACTAGGCTATTTCCTTTGTGTGGCAAAAAAAGGTCTGCATCTGTGCTCAAGGTAGTAGTTGATATTCATTTAGTTTAGTTTTTCTTCATTTGAGATGTTTCTGGACTAAAAGATCACGTGAAACTGCAAAAAATATATAGCCAAGGTTTTTTTTGTTTTAATGTTTTAAGTTTGTTAAAGTACTTTTCTATTGTCTGTACTTAAATTCAGTTTACAACCAATGTAGAATGTGGCCTCGCTACTCTTGTAAGAGGGTTTGCTCTTTTAAAATATGTATTTGAAGAGTGGGCAGTTGTCTCTGCATAAATACCAAAATGTCTGAGTGTGGTAAAAGGGGCAACAAATGTCACACCCCCCCAAGCACAACAAACAAACAAGGGAGTCTCAGACTTTTTGGGAACTACATTACATGGTACATGAAATGCAATGTGTGTCAAGTTCAAGAAAAATGAATATTTAGTGCAGTGCTGTGTATTATCAGAAGTGCAATTCAAATGTTAAGCAGTTCTGCTTTTGGTTTTAAATTTCAAAATGGTTATGTGAACTAGTTGTGCTTGTAGTTTGTTTTTATTATGTTCTATCATTGCTGTTTTTGTTTTTTTTTTTTTTTTGCCAGCTGAATGTTAGATTAACTTCTGCTCTTTTTCAAAACCAGTAATGTTTTTTTTTTTTTTTTTTTTTTTTTATGATGTCCCCGTTTTCTTAAGCAGTGCACACAATCCTTATCCTTAAAGTACATAGGAATTTAGTTAAAATGTTTCTTCTGTTTTAAACCATTGTGGTCTGACATCAGCATGTGACATCTGTGCCACACCTAGTTAAAGCCCCCCTGTTTGAGAGAGGCACAAAATTGAACAGGTAGCCCTCTTCGTGCCTGATGAACACTTTAGGGTTTATTAGGACAACTTTAGCAGTGTATCACCGTATGTTTTTGTCGGATCAGTCCCAATCATCTCCCAAAGCGCATTTATGCTGGTTGCACTTAGTTTTCACTCTCCAGTCAAGCTCATCCTTCAATGGGGTTATGGTTAGGCGAGTGGGGAGGCCAGCGCATCAATTTAAAAACCTGTTCTTTCTGATTTTTAAGTAACTGAAGTTTAGTCTGGCTGTGTGTTTTAGGATCATTATCATGTTGATAAACAAACCCTTCACCCACTAGTCACCTTTCTGATGGTATTGCATGACACTGAAGAATGGAATTATATTGTTCCTTTACAAATACCTTCTATTTTTACTACAAAACAATCTCTTGTCTGTTTTTCTTCTCATGTAATGTTTCCTCTTAGAGCTGAAAACAGTGATTCATCTGTCCATAACATTTCTCCATTGCTAACCAGTGCTCTTAAACCGTGTTTAATTTTTTTTCCAAAAAGAGAGATGGGGAAATCCCCACCAGGCCCTGGGAAAAGCACAGGGCTCCTGTCACAGTATTTTCTCCACCCAATTTAAGAGATCCCAGTTTAGGGCTTGAAACTTGTACCTGTCCTGCACCCAGTCTTTGGTTTCAAAACTCACCGTGTTTAGGTATATTATTGAAATGACCAAGTGCCAGTAGTTTGAACAGTCAAATACCTGGTAAATCTGCTCTGAAATTAATTGTAGGTAGTTCTGATGCAAGTTTTGCCATTCTGGAGAAATTCACTTTTGCATTAGCTACATGTACAATATGAAGAAATACACATAGCTGCCAATTTGTTTGCCAGATATCTTAAATGAATTTGAGATATCTTTAAATAGACAGGAAGTCATTTCAGAATATTTAAAAATGAATGAACTACAGTGGACATTTCCACCTACAACTACAGTACAGTACAACACGGGCCAAGAGAGAATTGGATTGTGAAACATCTCATGGTAGTTTCTCTGTTTGATATTTTTCCTTTTTAAAAGCAATTAGAATAGCAGGTATCCCAGTCAATCATTCTAATAATAATAAAGTGGAATAGCTTTCGTCTTATGTAGGTATGTATTTGAATGCAGGCCACTACGATTTCAATTTACAAAAGCTCCCTTATTTTGAAAACTCATTGTTGACTGATATGTTTTGGATATCTCATTTATAGCACCATTTAAATATATCTAGAAATAATAGCTATCTAAATTTATTATAATATTTTAAAATGATTGAGATATTTCAAAATGTTAAGAGCTCTATACATTTATTTAAAAATATCTTCAAATGTTTGTAGATTTATTTAAGATCTGTAAATGATCATTTGGCTTGCCATACAGGAATAAGGCCCTGCATCTCGACACCCTGTGAGCTCTCATTTCTTCACATGATTACCCAGAACCATGGCCGTAACTAGCTACGAGTACACAAGGTCATGTCCTTGGTTGTTTTTTTTTTGTTTTTTTTTGCTGATGCTCATGTATAAATTCTGGTTTGCCATGTAACATATATTTGGCGGTTGAATATTAAATACCAAGCAGCTATGGCTTGAAACTAAGTTTGACATCAGTAGAATGTCAGCTCTGGTTATGACGCTGCCCAGAAGACAAACCTATAACTCAGCAATGAGACGGCTGATCATTCATGTTTAAGAACAAGCAGTTCTATTCCTTGAGCCATTCTGCTGTGAAACTACTCATACAACACATGCAAATCTGGCATTAAAAGCTGGTCATGGGAAGATGGGGAGGGGGATGGGGATATATGAAGTATGTAACCACATGATCACCATTAAAAATATATTTTATTTAAGAAAAGCCAACTTACTTGGAAGGGATGCAAATTTTTTTTTTTTTTTTACTTTTTATTACTACAGTACACCTTCGCTAGAATGCCCTTCATTAGAACAAACCTTTGGGTATAACGATCCTGGCCCGTGGACCCTGAATTAATAAAACCAAAATAGATGATATAAACAAACACTGTCAGCTTCCTGATCTGTACGCAAGGGATGCCACCTCCGCAGCGAAGTCAACTCTTCTGTCTTTATAAGAAGCATGTGCTGTGCAACTGCCTCTGAAACGAAAATCATTTTATGTTGCAACAAAGCTGGAACCTTATCTTTCGCGACTGTAGGTTGTCAAAAAACACTCTGTTTTGGCTTGTTCAGCAACCACGCGGCAAAGCAAAATTGATTAAAAGAAGAAAAAAACAGTAACAAAAGAAAACTTGAGGATCTGATTAACTTTTATGGCAAACTTTTCATGTCGGGTTGATCTGGAATAAAAACTCAGATTGGCATTCTTGCATATTGGATTGAGATTTGGTGCACTTTGAAATGACTAGTCAGATTGATTTTTAATAAAAGTTTAGCTTCAATTCGGCATTTTTGCTATTTGTACTGCATTTTACTGTAAACCAAAATTTAGATAAAAAAAGTCAAACTTTCTAGTCACAGACACTAACCAGTGAATCTGAAAATATGAAAGCCACAGATCAGACAAACAAAAGCACCAAGTAAGACATAGATTTACATTAAACTAATGTGATCCACCTGCATCTCCATCCATTTTTTTCCATCTGTTGATGTTGATATCCTTCTGCCTGGTGTTGATGGCTGAAGTGTAATGCTGGCTCCAGGGATCAGTTTATTTTGCCTCCCCAGCGCATCAGCATAACAACGGTCTGGATTGAGCTAAGTACGGTATACACTAAGTAAAAGGTATACACTTCATTATCATAATTGGCAAGTTTATAGTGCATTCACAGCTCCAGACTGCGACTAAAACGGCAACTATTTTTGGGGGTTAGGCGCCATTGGCACCTTAAGAAATGCTGCCTGTCCCTTTAAAAACGTGTCAGTATATATGTAAAGAAAAAAGAATTGTGCAAGAACACAAACTTAGCTTAAAATGAACAGTTGCATTCAAGAAATTTAGAATAATATTCTTAAGGATATTGTGTTGCACATGGGGAGTGGGTAAAGCCACAAGACAAAACTGTCTGGACCAGACATTAAAAGAGGTCTGATCATCTTCAATCCTACACCAAATCATTACTCTCTCCCAATATCTTACATATCAACATGAATTATCATTACAGAAGTTTGCATATTTCTTTAATTAACAAAAATGCTTCCAGACCAAGACAAAAACTACCCAGACAGAGCATTAAAATCATTGTGAAACATCTTAAACCCTATACCCAGCAACTACTCAATTTCTATAGCCGCCAAATTAAAAATGGTCATCGTTATATTTTTTTAAAACACTTAAAATGTTGCCGGACCAAGACAAAATTGCCTGGACTGGACACTAAAAGGGGTCTTCTTAAATCTCACACCAACTTATTACTACTTCCCCATAATCCACATCAAAAATAATTATTATAGTAATTACCCTATTTTTTTTAAATAAACAGTACCTTTTTCACAGTATACAACACACAGCAGCAGCAGCCTTGAGTAGGTTGGCATCAATTTACAATAATGAGGCGAACTGCCAAAACAATTAAACAACCATTAACTCAAACAATACAATTAAATAAATTAAACTTAAACAATTAGCTTGGCAGAGAGGCTTTTCACTCTGTCCCTGCCACAAAATACACATATTTACACTTGCAGGGCCCCTGCCCTGCCATAATATTCATGCCCAAAATGCAAAGCACATCCCAGCTGCTCCCTCTTAATTACCCAATCACGGAGGGCCAGCACCCTAGCTCGCACCCCCACCCAACCTTTAGCTCAGTGTTCTTGAACTTCGGTAACCTAATGTGAGTTTACTGTGTAACGGTTGGCTATCTGAGGTGCCAGGTAAATATTTAATCTACAAATGTTTGTGCTAATTTTCACAACTACAAATTTCAGCATAGAGCAAGTTGACCCTCACAAAAGAAACAGAAAGAGAGCAATCTTGATATTGCATTTATTGCACCTAATTGCCCCCACGCACTTAACAGCGGTTAATGGCTCGGGACACATAATTCCAGTCGCGGTCATCTACCACAAGAGGGCTCAATCGCTATCAGAAAACTATTTATTTCTTTATTTTCTCTTTTAAAAAAATCTTTAAAACCTACATTTACCTTGAACTCCTGATATTTCGCCAGGTAACATTCCGCTGAGGAAAATAGTCCCTAACATAATTAGAATATAAAAACGACATACACGTAGAGGAAACGTTATTATTATTATTAAAATGATTATTATTGGTAACATATTTATTTATTGGAGTCTTACTCTTTCATATTAAATTTATATGGACACATGTTGAATAGTCTGTGTAGTATTGAGTCTGACTTGAAACTTCTTGTTGGAGGCGGGGCGTCATTAAGAACTGAAACAGGGTCGGGAGTTTGACTGGCTGGTTTTGAGGGAGGGTGTTGTTTGGATCCAGCCGATGACAGAATTGTGGACCAATCGTGTCTTCCCTGTTGAGTTGCTGTCTAGAAGCTGCGAATTGAGCCTTCGTTACGGTGTTCTGTCTCAGACGTGGTTCCCTTGTCTAGACCAGAGACAGAAAGTATGTTTAAGTAGCTTTTTATGTTATCAGATTAGAATGTTAATGGAAAAAGCTGGTATGTATATATATCAGGCCTTATTTTGCATTGTGTAATTTAAAAAAAAAACCCAGCTGTTTATTGAGTTTACCGTATCATACAGTCTGTCTGTTTCAAGGCAAAAGAAAAGAAAAAAACAATGAATTAAGTGGTCCTCCTTCAATCCCACACCTACGCCAGGTACATTACAAACTGGACAATGGGTAATTAAAATAATTAAATATATCCAATGTAATTCAACAATATAAATCAAATATTATAATAATTGTGATATTACTTCACATATAAATGTACATATACACCCATATATATATATATATATATATATATATATATATATATATATATATATATATATTATATATATATATATATATATATATATATATATATATACATATATATATATATATATATATATATATATATATATATATATATATATATATATATATATATATATATATATATACATATATATATATATATATATATGTGTGTGTGTGTGTGTGTGTGTGTATATATATATATATATATATATATATATATATATATATATATATATACACATACACAGTCACTACCGGTCAAAAGTTTTAGAACACCCCCATTTTTCCAGTTTTTATTGAAATTTAAGCAGTTCAAGTCCAGTGAATAACCTGAATGTTACCATGTTTCCATTCGCCATTTGAAGGTCTCCAATTTTTTTTTCAAATCCAAAATCTTTTGACTTTTGACAAGTTACTTAAAATCTAGTGAAAGTTCAGCCACTTGACAAGCTCCCAACACAGCTGAAACAACAAGGCGTTCTGCTGCATTGATTCCATACATCAGCCCCTTCCCAACTGAAACAGGATAAGTTATCCTGGTATTCTCTGTGTACAACATTTACTGAACCCAGCGAAAGCAGGGCCAGGGCCCCATAGTGGCATTAACACACAACTGCAATTCAGTTTAGATTGACGATTCAGAAAAAGATACACCTGCATATTGAACCTGTATTAAAAGAGGTGCTAGACACATGACAAAATTAATTATTGATTTGTTGTTTATGATTTATTGTACTATCATGTTCCTTCACAGTTTCCACTATGTTTGCAAACCTTACTGCAGGAGCTAACTAAATGACAAGGTCATCATATTAGGGATAATCAAAATGAAAGTGAAATAGTTGATTTTGACTAAAATCTAAACTGCATAGATATATCCATATACAATAGACCTGATTAGGTGATGATAGACAAATGACATTCGAAATAAAATTTTAAAAAACTATAGCTAAATTTGAGTATACAAATAAATATTTACAAATACAAGAAATATAAATACTAAAACCAGCAATTGTTAATAAAAAACTATACATTCTATGTTACCTGGCAACAGAACCCTAAACTGGAAAAAAGAAATCCTGATATTAGTTACGTTCATATGTATGAACATCATTAATATTTTTTTCATATTATTTATTTATCGATGTCTGATTTTAATCATAATTTCATACATAACTTCAATTTTAAAAACCAAAGCAAAACAACAAGGTCAAAAAGCTTAAATCGCTATGTTGATTAGCTGGTGGGTGTGTTCCGGGCTATCGCAATGACAGGGGCAAAAATAAGGGTTGTTCAGTGATGGGCCAGGATACACAGGGGATCAAAAACATTAAAATTGATTTGATTTTCACATTTGTAGTTCTTTACTATTATATATACACTACAGGTCAAAAGTTTTAGAACACCCCACCCAAAAAAAAGTTTAGGTTACCAAAAACTGAAAAATAATGTACATTTCAGAGTTATACAAAAAGGCCCTTTTCAGGGAACAAGTAATGGGTTAACAACTTACAGCTGTTCTGCAGCAATGGAAGTAAATTAAGCCTTGAAAGTTGATGCTAACAATTCCTACAGGTGTCCCAACTTTTGTTGATTACTTACAAACCCTCTGTCTGTATAAAAGCAGTGTTGGAACAGACTGTGTTACTACACCCTCTTAAGCATTATTTGGACAGTATTGTACTGCAGGAAGTAGTATATTGCTATCATAATCGCAAGAAAAAGGCAATTAACAAAGGAAGACAGACAGACCATTATAACCCTTAAAAGTGTAGGTCTTTCCTTTAGAGAAATTGCAAAGAAAGCCAAGGTGTCAGTGAGTACAGTTTCCTACACCATCAAAAGGCACTTGGAAACTGGAGGAAACTCTGACAGGAAGAGGTCTGGCAGACCCAAAGCCACAACAGAATCAGAAGACAAGTTTCTGAGAGTCAACAGCTTGCGTGATAGGCGGCTCACAGGACAACAGCTTCAAGCACAGCTTAACACTGGTCGAAGTAAGCAAGTCTCAGTTTCAACTGTGAAGAGAAGACTTCGAGCTGCAGGTTTGACAGGTGGAGTGGCAGTAAGAAAGCCATTGCTAAGATGGCAAAATAAGAAAAAGAGGCTTGCCTGGGCCATGAAGCACCGCCAGTGGACTACTGAAGACTGGAAGAAGGTCTTATGGACCGATGAATCAAAATTTGAAATCTTCGGTTCATCACGCAGGGTTTTTGTACGCCGTCGAGTAGGCAAAAGGATGGTTCCTCGGTGTGTGACACCAACTGTCAAACATGGAGGAGGAAATGTGATGGTCTGGGGCTCTTTTGCTGGATCCAGAGTCGGTGACTTGCACAGAGTGAGTGGCACCCTGAACCAAAACGGCTACCACAGCATTTTGCAGCGCCATGCAATACCCTCTGGTATACGCCTAGTTGGTCAGGGGTTCATCCTACAGCAAGATAATGACCCAAAACATACCTCCAGGCTATGTCAGAACTACCTTAGAAGAAAAGAAAAAGATGATAGGCTTCAAATCATGGAATGGCCAGCACAGTCTCCAGACTTAAACCCCATCGAGCTGGTTTGGGATGAACTGGACAGAAGGTTGAAAGCAAAGCAACCTACAAGTGCAACACATTTGTGGGAACTTCTGCAACAGTGTTGGGAAGAACTTTCCGAACAATATTTGATTTCCATTGTAGAAAGAATGTGTGTTCGGCTGTTATATCTGCAAAAGGTGGCTACTTTGATGAGTCAAAAATTTAGATTAAATTTTGTTAAACAAAACGATTCCATGATTTTTTTTTTTATCTCCAATTGTTTATTTGTTCTATGCTTTAATTTCAGAGTACATTGAGACATTAAACTGTAAATTTCAATAAAAACTGGAAAAATGGAGGTGTTCTAAAACTTTTGACTGGGTATATATATATATATATATATATATATATATATATATATATATATATATATATATATATATATATATATATTTCAGTTTTTTATTTTTCTTAAAAATATTTCCCAACATAAAACCAATGTCACCTTACAATAATTGATTTTGAGTTTAAGTGTTTTAAAATAAAATATCGAACAGAACGAAATTTCAATGTACCATTTGTAATTCAGTAATATGAGAGAATTGGTCAGGGGTTTGAATACTTTTGCAAGGCACTGTATATACACTCATAAAAAATAACGTCTATTACTTTATAGTGTTCATTCACACACATAGAACACACACACACATTCAAATGTGAACTGCACGCGCATCATATGCTAATGGTTGATTTATAAATAAACTTTTTTTCATGTTTTCTCATTGTAATTTTCCATTTTTACAGTACATTTACTATTAAACCAAATTACTGTATTTTATATACATTGGTATTTATTTGCGTTACAGTTTTATTTTCTTAATAGATTCGAGAACATTAATAAAAAATAGACTAAAAACAAACCTTTCCCGCTACATGTCACAGTATACAAACACAATAATAACGATATGTACAATAAGTAAAACAAATTATATAATAATAATAATTTCCAGGCAGATACGAGAGCGACGTGGAAAAACAACCTATTTACGCCAGGTACGTTACAAACTGGGCAGTAGGTAATTACAGTGACAACGGTTTCTTAGAGATGGACTGACCCAAGTTAAAATATTAAAACAGTTCCCTATATCCCCATTCAAAATTAACTATTTCTGTTATATGATATATATATATATACTATATAATATATTATAATATATATATATAATATATATATCTATATATATATATATATAACTTATAATTGAATATTACGTTCTCCCTAAGACTTCTTTTGTATATATATATATATTTACTTTTATTGTCACAAATCTATAAATAAGTTATCTTTTAAAAGATATCAGTTTAAAAGTTTTCTGCTCTCTCTGTGAATATGTCTGCCTGTGTGTCTCTTGCTCGCCCCCTGCTGCTCATATTTAAAGGTAACCAATATTATCATTTAAAGGGACAGAACATACTGGGCACAATTACCGATCGTCACAACTGTACCTTAAATACGGGTTCTAACTGGTTTGGTAAATTGGCTTGTAGCCCCCTCTTAAAACCGCTGTTTTTTTGTAAGTTCGTATCTTTTTCACAGCCCTGTGTGCAAGTGATACAATACAGATATTTCATTTTACTTTTCTTTGTGCCTCTGTGGTTACACGTCAAGGTCTTGGTCATGCGCCACAGACTTTGTTTCATTCCTGCTGTTCCTCTGTGTACTGTGCGGGCTGCTTTCTCCCGTAGCTGATTTCGGTTTTTTACTGAGACCTGGCAATATCAGCCCTTATTCAGGCGTAGTCTAATTGAATTTCTCACAGACCTATTCACTTGTTTTAAACCTTTATTTTCAACTTTCATGTTTTCCAACAAGACCTAATCTCGTGATAGTGCCAGGTGCCCAAAATACGTTTATTTTTGCATGGTGAAGTGCTCTCTTAATTGTTTTTTTTTGTTACAGTATAGGAACAAACGGTTTATTTGCCTAGACCAACTTGAGTCTGTGTTTCCTTAATGACAAACACTATCTGAAATTAATACACTTACATGGGGACAGGTACAGCACACAGTGGGTTCAAAAGTGAATGCGCTGTTGAAGGAAGCTACCGTAGTTAAGAGTTGCCTAAAACTGGTACATCATCTCTGCGAACTGGTGACACGAAAGGAATATACAGATATTTTATAGTAAAGTAAGTAGAGGTAGTTAATATGTTACAATGTTGAAATATATCCAGGCCACCAGAGAAAGCTACCACGCTGCATAGCCTATGGTGTAAACTCAATCTGCGGAGAATGTGAGAGCCTGAGAGTCAGTTGACGCAGGCAGTATGTAAAGCACAACCAATTGCGCGTTTGGGTCGGGTTGCAGGTCTAATTAAAGCGGGCCGGGTCAGGTCGCAGATAAGAAGACTGTGTTGCAGCGGGTTGCAGGTTCGGGTCGGAAGCGGGTCTTAAAAATCGGACCGGTGCAGGACTCTAGGACAGGCTACTTTGTAATTTCTAACTGGCATCTACCATGGGATGACCAGGCGTCTCGGTTTAGCCTGGGCAGTCCCGGTTTCCCATCAAAGGTTCCGGTATCCCGACATTTTGCTCAAAATCTTTAAAAAGTCCCGGTTTTCAGCGACTTCATGTAGTGCGACGCACTAAATACCTTTTGTCAAAATATTGTAACAACCATAAATAACATAAAAAACAAGATACTAGGGTAATCAAGAACAACATTTTTATACAGCGATTAACAGGACGTACGTGTTTATTCCTCAGTGCGCCATGCGTTTATATTTAGTTTATGTTCAATATGAATCTACAATTGTTTTACGTTAATTTCGTAGCTGTTGAGTTCTGGCGGGATTTAGCCCAGTAGAAATGGTTGCTAGCATCCTAATCCACCAGGTTAAACCACATTAACAACGTAAATAAACATAGCCACCCTGACGCAGTGAGTAAACAAAGAAAGAAAAATGACAAAACTTAAATTTATACTTAATGATTTAATGTATTATTATTATTATTATTATTATTATTATTATTATTATTATTATTATTATTTTGAACTCAATGTAAAAGTAGTAATACGTACATAACACAATGTGGCTACTTAAACTAATTAGCCACAAACTATACACTCAAGAGTAATGAAATTAGCTAACAAACAAAAAACAAACCTTATTATTTAACAATGTGCCCCGGTTTTGAGCTTTGAGGTCACCCTAATCTGTCTGCCAGTACCTCGGGAAGATTTTGGACAATAAGAACATAAGAACATAAGAAAGTTTACAAACGAGAGGAGGCCATTCGGCCCATCTTGCTCGTTTGGTTGTTAGTAGCTTATTGATCCCAAAATCTCATCAAGCAGCTTCTTGAAGGATCCCAGGGTGTCAGCTTCAACAACATTACTGGGGAGTTGATTCCCTCACAATTCTCTGTGTAAAAAAGTGTCTCCTATTTTCTGTTCTGATTAATCTGAGCCTGGTTATTAAATGTCATTTCAAAACAAGAACATCGGTTAATTTAAAATGATATAATTTGCAGTATTCAAATAATGTGTGTATGCTACAATAAAAGCATATGTTGATAATGACACACTTCAGTTTTTTACATCACCCAAACAGTGATCTTACATAGAAGTTTTATTTTACGGACTATACAGTAACTGTCGCGGGCCTGCGGGTTTTCATTTCAATTTGTGTGTCACTTAGGTGGCCTGCATTTCTTGTGTTTTGCTACCACACTGATGATAAAGCGCAATGTTATGTGTTGCGCTTCACAGCCTCTGTGAAAATACACTGGTGATTACGGGCACGTCTAACGACAATCTTCAAAATAAAACGCAGCAGTTTTTCAAAGAAAATGCGTTTGGTACAAGATGGGATAATGTTGTCGCAGATGTGTTCACGTTTCAACCCCCCAAAGCAAAAACAACTATATATGACGTAATCGGCCGAGAAAAAGGACCACTTTTATCCTGCCCATCTCGTTTTTGACGTTCACTATAAATGCCAGAAATATAATATAACTCTACAAAGTAAGCATGCAACGCTGCAGTTTTTAATACCTTTTAATTTAAACTGATTGTGCCACATTTATTTTGTTGTGTTTTTAAAATGTATTCATATACAGCAATGTAGCTGCAGTTCGTTACTCGAGCCCAATACTAAAAATACTGGCGCCTACGAAGTGGCACTCGGCTTGGCTAGAGGTCTTTCTCGTTTCCACGCGTGTTCGTAGAAAAAGAAAAACAGAAAGAATAGACCTGCCTGTCTGCTTGATCAGGAGTATCAACTGTGTAAGTGGTTGTGGAATTCCTAATGGAATAATTGTATTATCCCAAAGTCTCGTTCTGAATATGTGCAAGTAATACAATGTATGATATCTAGTCACTTGTCTAGTATCTGTAGGTCTTGTCTAGTCTAGTGCGAGTACGACTGGTGTTCTAAAAACAGCTGTACAGTAATTTACTTACAGAAGTTGTTGCAGGCAAAATACATTGTGAGATTTAAGTTCTAGAAATGCCACTATGATGTTATTTAGAATGGGAAGTAATCAACATGACCGGAAGTGAACGTGTGAGCCATATGCATTGCCTTTAAAATGTTTTGAACCTAACAGATTAACCATTTTTGGGTAAGAAAAGGCATTGAAGATTATTACAGCTGCAAGGGTGTTACAACTGTGTGACGAAGCAGCAAATGGTTCTCAAGTGCTGTAGTTAACTGTTTTTGCCGTCATATTTTGTAATTGCAAATAATTTTATGTGAAAGATTTACTATGCTTTTAAAAATAAGATATATTCTTAATTAAAAAAAATAAATAACAAACAACTGTGAATGTTATGTCCGTGTTCTTTTAGGCTAAGATGTTCATATCTAGTACACATTTGGAACTGGAACAAAAGCTAAGTAAATTGTTGAAAATTAATTCGATTAATGGGTTTTAAAGAACGGTTTAACATTATAGCACTGTTTTTTTTTTGTCTTCAGTACTGTGAATTTCAAAATGAGCAAAAAGAGAAAAAGGCAGGATGATTTTCAGAAGGTGAAACTCAAGGTTGGCAAGAAGAAGCCGAAGCCGGACAATGCTACGAACGTTAACTTCAAGACCAAGGGCATACACCTTCCTGACCAGCTTAAGAGGGACGGGGCGCTGCCAACCAACCACAGACAGCTCAATGTGAAGGTGAGGCGTTCATCGTGAGACGAGATAGTCTCAGAGCGTTTTCATACAGTCAGAAATGTATTCCTGTCGGCACACTAACGTTTTCAATGTAGAGGTTTCTGGTTTTTTCTTCGTTATGCCTGTCTGTATGGATTTGACGAGGTTAGTATTTATTTATTTATTTACCAGACGCCTTGATCCAAGGCGTTTTAAAAGACTAGGGTGTGTGAACTATGTCAGAGTCAACAGTGTACGTTAGATTCACACAAATCAGGCGGGTGTCACACAAAATAAGTGACTGGGATTTGAACCGGGGACCCCCTGGTTACAAGCCCTTTTCTTTAACCACTGGACCACACAGCCTCCTATAAGCCACAGAATTACCCAGCACTGCAAATATAATGATTGATGCAGTCCAGGTGGATCCGAGGCACACTGTCCTGTTGCCACTGCTTAGTTAAACCGCAATAATTTGTGTCAGATTGTGACTAGCTTAGACTCTACAACATTAATTTCACAAAAAAAGTTACATAGAATGAGTCGTCAACATTTCTCTGAAATACTTAATATAGATATGTACAGTATGTAGTCGTTTATAAAATCAGAATAATGTTTTTAATTGTGTAAACCTTTGTGTACATCCAAAAAAAAAAATTCTCCTATCTCTATCTACATAGGTCTATATAGGTTCGGAACACATTACATAAGGAAGGTTCGAACCTTTGATGTTACTAATTTGCATAATGTATTGGTGACGTCACCATAGCTACTTGTTTATTTGATTTTGAAAATCCTATTTTACAGGTAAGCCATATAAATGGATTAAAACATTCACATGTAGTTTTTAAAAATACATTGTATATAACAGTAATCATGTTTTTCTAATTTAAATAAAATTAAAATACACGTTTATGTACATGCAATTGATGCTGCTTGCAATATACTGTGTACAGTAAGCTTGCATTGCAGCAGCACCAACTCCAGCGAACTTAGACAAAACAAAGCTTTATTTAACAGTCACCGTTCCAAGCAGGTTGTCAATCACAGTCACATTTTACTACTAATAATAGAAATAATAATAATAGTACAAACTTACGCTTGTCAATTGACCCATGAGATTGGTTGTGCCTCCATGATACATCAACAGTCACTTGCACAGTTTGCATTCAACTTTCTTTTTGTTGTCTGGGCATTTAAGAAAAACGTCCTAAACAGCAGAGTGGTTGAGAGGCATTTCTTTCAATACAGCTTGCGCTATACAACGCTTTGCTGTCGAGATGGAGAATGAAGAAATTAGAGGTTTGCTTCTGGATAACATGAGCTGGAGGAGGACGGATGGTACTAGTTTTCGAAATTAAAATTATTAACGTTAGCATATATTTTGTATGTTTCAAGTATATTCTACCATAGCACTTCTCTTACACTGTCTTGTACACTAGGTATTCAGTACATATTTTACTGAAGCACTACAACTGCTATAGGTACCCCTAGTGCTTTGACATACTATATATACCCTGCTTCATACACGTCAGCGGCACCATATAGAATTGCTATGTATAATGATTTGGTAGTTGATTTTAATACAACAACTTTTGTTTAAGTAATGTCCATTATACAAATCGAAAGATCGAATTTTGCATGCAAGTGACATTTAATGTGTGATTTATAGTATTCACACATTGTCAAATAGTACATCATCTAAAAAACTAAAAAAGGGCGTGAATGCCGCCTGACGAACCTTCGAAGGATTAAAACTACCTTTGAATTCCTGGCTAGCGATTAACCTTCGAACACAGCTCTAAAACTACTAAAACACTAGTCTGGATGAAGCTGAAAGTGAACTTTAAATTAATCTTATTCTACCATTAGAGGCCATATTTTGGATAAAACAACTGATTTTGCTAAAACTAATTGATGCATAATAAAGTTTTATGTAATTCCTATTCACATGCTTTGTAAAAAATACTATAAAGCGTTTAAAGTAAAAATCATGCTTTATTTATGTTTAAGCAAAATGCCACATCAAGCAATGACCCTGTTCATCATTGTTACTAGAGCCATTAAGAAAACTCTCCACTAAATCCTAATAAAAGTCCATTGTTTTTTCAACTATACATTTACACAATCGATATATATTTATTTACATAAATTAAGATATTTAATACTCTCCCTAAATCCACTGTCAACCCTGTTCCAAGAACTCCCCTGGCAAAGTAATGGATTATCCCAGAAATTGCACGATCTTAACATTGTTGGCCTTTTTAAATAAATATATGCCAGTTATTGCTAATTGTTTTATTACATACAGAATTTGAATTTTATTTGAAAGTAACACCTCCAAAGAGCTCAGATGAGGTCCTCAGCCAGGACCTGCAAGGTTAGGCTCAGTGTCGTTGTCAGTCAAATCAACAGTATGAAGGTCACTCTTGAAATCGGCACCTAAAGGATGTGTTGCGGTAAAAATACCTCTGTTAAGAAAGGGGAACATGACTAAAAGGCTAAAATATGCACAAGAACACAGAAATTGGACGGTGGAACAATGGTCCATGGTCAACAATCATGTCTGGATGGACAACGACACGTGCCTTCTGGCTGTTCTATTGTCACTTCAATGTTTGTTGTCTTTCTATTTCTTCAGGATGTTATCTTCAAGTATTGGTCATCCTTGTTAGACAGCTTTTTGAGTCTTCCATATACCAGATGCTTCAGATACCACACACCTTGAAAATAATTGATGAGAGCTATTTCACTCAATGTTTTTTCTTCTTTATGCAAGTCATGGTTGTTATAATAGTAGAAAACACTAGTGGAGGCTCATAATGCATCAGAGTAGAAAAATGTAAGACTTTTGCACAGCTGTGTGTGTATATATAGTT
Organism: Polyodon spathula; assembly: GCF_017654505.1. Classification (NCBI taxonomy): domain Eukaryota; kingdom Metazoa; phylum Chordata; class Actinopteri; order Acipenseriformes; family Polyodontidae; genus Polyodon; species Polyodon spathula. Next base: position 58,916,788 of record NC_054537.1, read on the forward strand.
ATTGTCTTCCAATTTCTTTTAGGACCTCCTGACCCAGATGCATCACTACAGCCCGGGGGTGAAGCTGTCTGCTCTGACGGGGCTGAAGGACCTCCTGTCCCAGCATGCTTCGGTGCTGGATACCCACCTCTCCAGCATCCTGAGCGAGGTGGCGGCCGTCTTCACAGACAAAGACCCTCCAGTGCGGGCAGCTGCCATCCGCCTCCTGCATTTCCTAGGGCCCCGTGTGGCCCCTGAGCACATCGCCCCCTTCTTCCCGCTGGTGAGTGCCCACCTGTCCAGTGCCATGACCCACATCACCGATGGCATTCAGGAGGATGCACTTAAGGTACTGGACGTACTGCTGGAGCACTACCCTCAGCTGCTCACCGGCCGTAGCACTGTTCTGCTCAAGAACTTCGTGGAGCTGATCTCACACCAGAGGCTCTCCAAAGCTGTGAAGGGAGGGCGGGCGGGGAAGGGCCCCAGCTGGATGCTGTCGGTCAGCCCCGGCCGCAGGCTCACCTCTCAACAGTGGAGACTCAGTGTGCTCTTCAGGCTGAGCAAGTACCTCCAGGCCTTGGCAGAGGAGCAGGGTGGAGCAGGGGAGGACGGGCGACAGGTCCCCTCGGATGAAAGGGAGAAGGGGAAGGCCGGCTCCGGGTTTGTCACCATGCTGGAGGTGACCTGGGACGAGCACAGCTACGGGACAAAAGGAATCCAGGTGTATGAGAACTCTGGGGCTCAGCCCTCTGTTCGGTCCTGCTTCCGTCTCAGGTACGATCACAGAGGGGTACAATAATAATAATTACTTCTTAGGATCTATCTATTGTCCCCCGTCCCTCCCCTCCAGCATTGCGTCCATTATGAACAGTATTTTAAGGTTCTTTTGGGATTCTTGGGAGAATCGTGTAGTGGTGTGATTAATAAGAAGACAGTGATCAAGTAGCAGGCAATCACATTGGGGTGTATTTTCCTCTGTGCTGTAATAAGGCACAATGTATTACATTTAATAAGGTATTAAAATTTTTTTTTGTAATTATAGATTTTTTTTTTATATTTCATTTTCTCTTAAATTACATTTCATATTGTATGTCACTTAAACTAGTTAGCATAAATGAATGGACATTTTTAACTGCGCTTAAGTAGAAAATCTAGCCTATCTTAGTCGTGTAATTTGGTGACTTCCCAATACTCCTGTAATCAGGAAGTCGCAGGCAAACCACAGGACACAAATCTCTAAACAGTTCCAGATAGGAATCGAATGACCCCTTATCCTGTACCCAGTCCTTTCATGTAGAACCATCTTGTGATCAGGCCTACATTTTCTTTGAACTGTTACATTACTTATTTGAGGACTGACCCAAACCCAAACATTAACATCACCTGTCTGTTTAACCCAGGTCTCAGTGACCCACCTCAGGTTGTGAGTTGACACGCTTTGACCCGGGCTGAGTGAGACAAAATGCATGACGGCCGACAAACAACCACGCCTGTGTGAAAGTTTCACTTCCGCAAGGAACATTTGTTTAGCCATATTTTTGTTTCTTGACACACATCATGAGCCAGATTGCAGCCGGGATGAAGAAATACTTGTTCTAAACAACATTTCAGAGATGAAAAATCTCCGCTAATTGGCGGATTTCCGCTTTCACTCAGTCCTCTAGGGCTACTGATGTGATCAGTGCAGATATGGGGGGAAAAATTAAAATTCAGATTTTTTTTTTAAATCTTTCTTTTTTTAAGCTATTAACACATTTGTGACAGTTGGTGTAAAGTGTTTTTGCAGTGTAACACTGCTAAATTATTTTATAAATCGATCTCACCAAAGTGGCTGAAAATACAAGGTAGTTGTTTTTACATTACGTACCCCATTGGTGCTTGCAGACGGCTGTCTTGGTGGGTTGCTATTTCATTAGTCCACAAACAAGTACAGTACTGTGAGTGAAACAGTTATGGTGCAGTTCTACAGTTCACATTGCATGAAATGTCGAAAATAATGGAACGGAAGGAAGATGCTGGCGAAAAATTATGTTTCTTTTCTGTTTCACTTGTGGAGCGAGCTAGGTGGACAGGGTTGACCACAGACTTTGTTGACAAAGCCTGTAGACCCCCACTCTCCTGGAATAATCCCTACATTAGGAATGTATAGCAGACCTTCAGACTGTGAACACCGGCTCTGTCTTTATTAGAAATACTTTCCTGTTAAATATGTACTGATGGTACGCTTGCGTCTTATACAATAATAACTAAGTCCGCATTTTATTTATTGTTCCGCATGCCTACCTGCGACATACCAGTTACGTGAACCCCTGATTATGAACGAGGGTACAAGGCGTTGGAAAGCCATATTCTTTGTATGATAAACGACATGATAAACACTCGTCACAGTAACTGCAGCTTTTTGTGCCCTGATGTCAAGGGACACAAGCATAGGGATCCAGCAAATTATAAAATACACCCCATGTTTAAACAAGCATCTTTTGAAAAACAAGAAGTTGCCAATTCCCATAGAAGACAGAGTGGAAAAAAAACTTTTTTTTTTTTTTTTTTATTAACAGAATGTTAAGATTTATTTTAAGCTGTATACTGACTATAAGTTTATGCATTTTTTTTTTAATTAAACTTGCATGACAAGCAATTGGTGTTTGTCTTTATTAGCACTATATTTTCTTACTTTTTTTTCCATGTTAACATAAAATGAAGCAGAAAATGTCAACTTTTTGTTGTCAGCTTAAAATTAGTAAAAAAAAATAAAATTACAATTGCAAATAGGCCCAAACTAGTGGATGATTAGCTGAAGTTCAAGAGCTCTTGTCTTGTGTGGCTTCTTTAGTAGGTTCAATGTTTAGGATTATTATTATTACTATTGTTATTTATCATTATTGTGTTATTAAAGCTCAAACAGGGAAAGGAAGGTGCCACAAAAATAGAAATTAAGAACAATTGAAAGTGTACACAGTTCTTTTTTGACATTTATCAATTAAAAGGGAGTCACTTTCTGATGAAAACAAGTTGCATTTGTGAGCCAAATTAACGGTTTTGTCCACTGTCAAGAATTGTTATCTCAGGGTTTGTGAAACTGGCAGTAAAAGTTCACTTAGTATTTAATATACGTTCTAATTGCAGGTGTAATCTGAATCTTAACTTCATTCAGTTTGGGTTCCTGAGCAAAAAATACAACACGGCAGTGGATCCTAGATTCCTGCCACTTTTCGGCTTTTTCTCCTCACTTTCATCTCTGACATTTGGGCCAGCTGTTCAATCCAGAGAAGGTTGGTTGGAAGTGTCAGTAACAGGCTGCTTCCAGGGCTTTGGTACACATGTTGTTTACTTGGGTCTGTCACCCAGGTCAACCCTGCTTTATCAAAAACAGTGTGAAATCATGTACCCGACCTGCATGACACTGGGTCCTGCCCAGGTAGGTTTTGACCCGTGTGAAGATCATGCCAGTGTGAAAGGGGCTTTAGAAATGGCTTAAGAGACTTCCTGAAAGGGATGCCTTCTTTGGGCAGGTTCACTGGACTATACTGAATAGACTGTGTTTATGATCTCTGCCTTGTGTTATTTGTTGTAGGCCTGTGTCAGGGGTTAGTGCTGAAGAGGGGCTGTCCTCGGTGGAGAGCCTTAAGGGCTTTGTGCAGACGCTGGTCCCTCTGCTCCTGGAGTGCTGGGTGGAGGCCAGCCCTGCTGACCAGGCTGCCTCCAGCCCGGGGAACTTGGTGGAGAGTGAAGCCATGCTGCTCATGCACCAGGTGCTCTGGATCATCCAGCTGCTGCGCACACTGGTCCAGCTCTACGACCACTCTCGCAACATGGCAAGTTCACTCCTCCATTTCCTTTATCTTTTTAGAAACTGTGGCTAAAATTTAATTTTTTTTCATCCAATTCAAAATGAAAATGTTTGAATATTGCTTTTACATTTTGAAATATTTAAACTGCTGAACTGAAAGGTGAAAGTGGCACCAGTTTGCTTGTAATGCATCATGAATGTGTCCTGTGGCAGCTGGTTTTCATTCCAACCGAGCTCTGTTACTTAACTAAACATTTAATTGAACTGATTCGCTTAATTAGACTTTTTTACTTGTTTTCAGCTCTTGAACAGTAGCTATAACATTTGATGAGTAACTTGAACTGCAACTGTTTAAGCGCTGAAAACAAGTAAAAATATCAAATTAAGCAGATTATCAGTTCAATTAAGGGTATCATTCAGTAATTGAGAGCTCGGTTGGAATGAAAATCAGCAGACACGGGGTCCCCAGGACCGAGTTTGAGAAGCCCTGGATTACAAGATCGTATTTTTTGCACATGCGTGCCTGTGTTCAAACATGCATATTACAAGGATATGCATATTTTTATTGTAACGTTCTATTTCTGTTTAACTAAAATATAGTAATAATAGTTTTATTTTCCTCTCTTTGTAACGTAACATATTTAGTTTTTTTTCTCCCCTGTCTAGGATTCTTGGTTTCGAACCAACTACCTGAATGACTTCAAGCACCATTTCATGAAGAACTTTCCATACTCTCAATTTGACATTCCCAAAAAGAAGAAAGGTGACAGTAAAAGGTATATGTTTCGAGTCTCTGTGCTTTTTTGTTTAAACCCTTCTTGCAGTATTTATTCTATTCTGTTTTGCCGCTTGAACTTGTATATAGATCAGTCCTTGCTTGGAATGTAGCCAGAGGCAGCAGTCACTGTGTTTGGAATCATATGCAATATAATTCACACCATAAATGTAACATGCAAAGAAAACAAATGCATGTCATTTCTGTTTGTTGTATGACGTCTAAACGAGTGTCCTAATTCATTAGGGCTGGGTATTGGCAGTGTCTTCGTGATACGAGGAGTCACGATACAATACATGTCACGATACAGTAAATGAAACATAAAAATCACACAATTATCTTGTTTACTTGTGCAAGTGTTGGCAATAACACTGGTAAAGCATTTTTGGTCAAATAAGCTTCACAGCCTGTTTTGCTATTGTTTCCTATTTATTCTTTAAAATGTAGTTTTAAAAAAATTACAAATCAGGGCTTCAGGCAACGTGTTTGCTTTAGGAGCCAATGGCTCATAGGCAAAAAAGTCATCAAATTCAATTGCTGGTGCCGCTTCAGGTGCAAGCTGGTTTCTATCATATTCAACTGCTTAAAATACAACAACTTGCTAAGACACTGAAGTGATAGTAAAACAGCAACTTCATGTCTGTACTCACTTATTTGTTGCCACATTCTGCTGAAGGTTTTCCATGTTTTGTGAGTGTTGTGTCTGGAATTGGTGACTGCACCTCTGATTGTGTACAGTGTAACTTGTGAAATGGCATGCTGCAGCTCCCATGCTCAGTGTTAGTGAAGTCAGCATGTAACACAGACTGCTATTATGATTACATGTTAGTTTATTTTTCAGTCAAACAAGTTTAAATTGCAGTGAGTAGGTTGTGTTATTTCCGATGTTACATACTACATTTTTTCACAACACTCGCTCATGTTTGGTTACCGTCACAACTGTTGCATGAAAACTGGGGTTACTGTATCCTGTTGGTGTTAATACAGCACCTATCTGTGCTTACAAGCATTTGTATTGGATGAAGTTGTTGTGGTTATTTGTTACTGTCCTTCTCGCGCTTCAGTTTATTAAAACATGCGATAGACCGCCGTCGTAGCGCATTCATAAATATTGACACATGCTTTTAAAGGTAGAGACAGCATTTTTTAAACCCGACAGTTTGTTTTTCCCGCGTTTGCAACCATTTGCAGTCTGAGGGGCAGGAAAAATAAATAAATAAAAAATAATAATAAAAAAACTAAAAAAAATGTGCACAGTTCTTGAAAACAAGTTTTTCAAAACTGACAAAAAAGAAAAAAAAAAAGTTTATTTTTAAAACAAATATAATTTTATTTTTTAATTTCTTGTGGAACACTAAGTGATCTACATGTTCTGGTTCCCAAAAATCCGTTGGATTTTAAACTGGCCGTAGCGGGTCCTTGGAGTGTGAATCAGCACACCCGTCAATGTACTTCTCTTCCTTGCTTTGTAATAAGCAGGGTTTAGCTTTACTCCTGAAAGATTCCAATTGAAATTCAGTCTGTGTGTTTTTGTCCTTTTTTCATCAAATTAAAATTAAAGGAATTGATCAACAAACTGGTGTACATAGTGGTAAGACTGAGGTATTTATAATTTAGATTATCATGACTTATTTGTTATTTCTTTCGTAGAAATAAGCAGACTGCTGCTCTTCTGGCCAGTGTAGATGCGCTTGCTCTCAATCTGGCGCTGTCCCAGGTTATGGTGTCACTGACCAGCTCCACTGTGGTCCAGCAGGATTCTGATTGGCTGGAGGCCATCAGGAAGTTTGTGACCCACAGCCTATCGAGCGGCAGCAAGCTGAGCTCCAAGCAACTGAGTGGATTGCTGGAAGTGGTCTGGAGGCTGGCACTGACGCAGAGGAACAGAGGTGCGTCATTTGTAGTGGGCAAGAGAGCTCAAAATGAAATGCTGGTTTTGATGACTATATGTTAAGTAAAGTTTCTGTTTGTTAATGACTTCTAGACAAGAGAAAGTTGATTTTATGAGATATTTTATGATAAACAAGCCCATGTATTTGTGTAGCTGTACCTGCTTGTTCTTTGCGCCAGACAAAAAACAAAACACCTGTCAGGGATAAATGGTAATGAGTATTAAAAGATAATAGTATATAACAAATAATAGATTTTATCTTTGTTACAGTTGTTGTTCAAAATATTTATTTTCAACTTGTCATGATACTGTACATATCAGGATATGTAGGTCACGTTATAATATGTATCACGATGCATGTGGTGCTCCTGATAGGCTACTTGTAAGATGCATAATAAGAGCAAATGATCATTTAATGACGGACTATTTTGTTAAAAAGGCAAACACTGAATGAGTTAGTGTGTGTATTCATATTAACTGTAAAACAATTTCAAGAGCCACGTGGTGAACTACACTAAGGTGTGCTTTTGGTTTTGAATGATGCGGACGATACATGCATACATACCTCTGTTACGATACATCATGTAAAGAAAGTATCACGATTCATCGATACACAGTGAATCCTTCCAGCCCTAGCTGTGTGCATGGCACCCATGAGTGGTGAGTGTGACTCTGTCTCTCCTATATTGCAGCTGTGACCGAGGAGCTGCTGAGAGCTGTTCATGTGCAGTACCAGCAGAGAAGCCTCACTCTGCCTGTGCGCATGCAGCTGCTGCGCTTCTTTAGCGGCCTCTACCTCAAAGAGAAGGAGGCCAACCCACAGATTGCCAGGTACACAAGCACTGCACCCCTGCTAATGAACTGAAGGACTCTGACTTTGTTCATACGTGGCTTTGTAAGCTTGTGTAGAGTTTACTCTCTGCATGCATTACTGGTCAAGCAAGCATTGTCTGGAACTTTACCACTATCCATGTTTGTTTGTTTTATCAGCAACCAGTGAACAATTTATTATAATAATAAACAAGTAAATACAAATAATTGCAAGGATTGGTCAAACCATTTTTCTGACTGTAAAAAAGACTTATTGTTAATGTGGAAGACATCAAATAAAAGCTTTTGCACCTAAGAAATATATGCATTATTTTTAAAAAGAAAGTATTTAGCTTGGGTAAAATTTTAAAAGGAGCTGACATAGTTAACCAGAACCAATACTTTTCACAGTACAGAAACTAGAGGACAGTTGGAAATTAAATCGAGAGACTTAGGACGGAGAGTGGTGATGGTATGGAATAGGCTTCCTAGTCATGTTGAAGCAGAAACACTTGGATCCTCCAAGACCCGGCTTGACAAAGTTTTGCGATCAATCAGCTACTAAGGACCAGCCGAGCATTGGTGGGCTGGATGCTGTCCTCTGGTTCATGAATTTTGATGTGTTTCTTATGTTTTTATGCTTGTTTTGAAACAGGAGCAAGGTTTTGTCTCGTTGGCTGTCCGGTCTGCCCCTCCAGCTCGCTCAGCTGGGTGGCAGGAACACCCAGCTCTCTGCCCAGCTCATCGAGACCATCCATGCAGCAGCCTCCCGATCCAACAGAGAGCTGCTGCAGAGCCTCCAGACCCAGGCCTGCCGGCTGTATGGTGAGAAACGCATGTTCAGAGCAGCCACTGGCGTCACATGACTTCAGACACATCCAACCTGCTGTGTGCTATGTTAACACATATCTGAATACTGTACTAGGTTAAAGAAAGTGCTCTACTGTCATCCATTCAGGTATTCACTGTTACTGCTGCAGTTCCTAAATCATTTCACCTCTGCATTGTCTTTGGGGTTTAAGCACATCAAAGCGTGCAATGTCCGTCAATAGGATAAGCTTTTTTTTTCTTTTTTTTTAATTGATAACACATGTTTGTTGTAACGTGTTGCTTTCGAAACTGCACGTGAGCGTCTTAGTCCGTCCTCTGGTGCTGTTAACCCTTTGTGGTCCTATGTCGGACCAGGTCTGGCATTGCAATTTTCCCTTTCCAGTCCAATGTCGTTCCCTGTCCGACGACATCAAAAAGACATAAAGCGCAGGCCTCCTGGTCGTTTTTTTCTCCAGAAAAATCAGAGAAGACCTTTCAATGGTCGAGTGAGACCGATAGGAGCCGAGTGAAACCAAAAAAAAGGGCCTATTTGATAGCCCCATGCATTACAGAGATAACACGGACATAACAAAGGAGGTAGCTGCTTCAGCATCCAGCGCTCCAAGAATATCACAGACATTTTGCAGAGCTTTTTGAGATGTTATAGTAATAAAATAATGACTTGGATAGCATCATTGAGGAGTTTGGTGATCAGGAGAGGATTTATCAGTATGCACGTCTATACAGCAAACAAGAGGTGGGGCTTGGCTGGAGATACAGTACTGAGTGTCCTTTTGCAATTCAATGCGTTTTAAACCTGTTTTACTCTAAAAAAATATATATTTTAAACAGGGTGTGTAAATTAAACAACGTGTGTAAGGTAAACGGCACGTGTGAAAATAAATTGGACCTGACGCCCCTGAAAAGTGCTGAATAAATAGACTGCAAAGGGTTAAACAACTCATTCATTCGTAAGAGTCTCGTACTTGTTAATGTGCCATATCTCTAGATATTCTGATTGAATCACTCACTTTGTTGAATGTATAGTATTAACTTCAGAAATAGAATCATGATCATACAGAAGTCTTAGTTATCACCTTCTTATTGACTAGAATTTACATACATTTAAAGAAAGGATAATGTCTATAAATTTGTCTTGTTGAAAGCACTAAGGCAAGTGCTTACAACGTTTCTTTATCTAGCGCCCATGCTCTCTCTTATATATTGGTTGATTTAAGACCTTAAAATAGTTTCCACTAGATGGCGATCTTTGACCATCTTTGTTTTCAGTCCTTGTCCTTGTGTGCTGCTGACTCTTTCAAAGCTCCCCTGATGGGAGACTGGGCTGCAGCAGCGAGAGTGGGACTGTTGAATTTCATTGTCAGTTCCTGATCAGCAGGAAGCCAGGTGTATCTTGTAAAGGAATTGGTTTTCACACAGATATGGCTTAAACAGGGGTACAAGTTTTCATTAAGGGTTATGTGACTTTCTGTTTTCTGTCTGATAAAGACCTATTGCTTTGAGATACTGACTTCGTGCTCAGTACTCAGGTGTACTCTTTTGAATATCTATGGTCTCTCCGTCTCTTGGCAACAACCAGGAATGTAGTTAATGCCCGCCCTGCAGCATGGTAGCTGAGACTGGCTGCCCTGTATTGTACAAAATGCATTCACATTTCAAAAGTTTCGTATTTTCCCTTCAAATATGTGATTTTCAAGTTTAGTGATCTACTGTCAAATGCATTTGTTCCCCTGTTATTCTTTTTTGTCCTGTACAGCACTGGATTATGCTTATTGTTTTGATTCCGTGATTTCGTCTGTTCTCGTTAACGTGGACTTCATAGGGTCGTTCATTCCTATGATTCTGTTGTTTCGAGGTAGTGTCCAGTAGAAATGAACCATTTAACTGCGCCCTGTTTTCAACCTCTGGACAGATCAATGATTCTGATGTCACATTGCACTTTCGATTTATGGACTGAGGCTTTGTTTTTGCGCAAACTCACATTTCTAGTTTTAATTAGGAACTTCAACATTTCAATCCGGGTCTATTTATTAAATTCATCCTTTTTTTAAAGTATATTGGGAGTAATTGATTGCATGGTATAGATAAAAAAAAAAAAATAATTCACCCCTGATTTCTTAGTGAGATCAAACCAACCTTCATCCTCAGATGTCCTTGATTTAGACAACTGCTGATGCTGTTTTCAAGTGGAATACTTGCCCTGAAAGGGTGGAAAACAGAAGTTGTGTGATATAAGAGTGAGCTTCAGATATTGCCTTTCATCCATACAAGACGCCTTTTGTGTGTTGCGGAATGACATCAGCATGTGCGTAAGCAGCTAATTTGTGTGTATCTCTGATTGTTACAGATTGGTCTGAAGAAAGAGGAAAGAGCCTTTATGTTTTAACTTTGGTTAGTCTGTGCTCTTCTGGTGCTTTTTCTCTTTTATTATTTAAAGGAAGCGATACTGGGTTGTTCTTCATGCCAAGTTAAAACTGTGTATTGAAACGGCATGGTTCCAGCTGAACGCCTGTCTGCTCTACAGGCTGCATACTGCATCTTAGAATATCCCAGAACTAATAATCCCATTCACTCTAGCTAGACGTGCAGGGTTATTAGCTGTGCCTTAAAACCACACTTAATAGTAATATATTTTATGAAGACATACAACACACTGTGGCAGGTATACATTAAGTACCATTGCACTTAAACCTGTAAAGACCGGTACATTTGGAAGGGTTTGGAATAGATTATTCTTAGGGTTGTCTCCAAGCAGGATTAATACATGTTAAGGGGGCAGGAGTGTGGATAATAGCTGAAGTTTAAGAAAAAGTGAAAATAATTTAAAATCTTTTTACAAGGCTTTAAAGTGGGTGAAATTTGGATACTGGTGAGGGAAACAGTTGTGCCCAAGTACCCTCGATGTATCATTTTGTTATAGCCATTATATGACATGGTATTGGTCTTTACTTTTAAGGAACAGATTTTTTTATATATAAAATTCAGTGGCCAGATAATTACATAATTATACATCTTTGACGTGGAAAGGATCTTCTTGGTTTAAAATATCAGAACCTGGGTATGTTTATTTGTTAATCTTATATTTTTACATGAATATACTGTGTATTTGTTGCATTTTTATAGCACTTTTTATACAGAAGTGTCGCAAAGCACTGTACAGCACATAGCAGAAAAAAAGAACAAACCACAGTACATTTGTATAGCATGTCACACATCCAACTGCTATAGTCAGACCATTTAATTAACAGTATATACATAATAATACAAAAGCAACGATTTTAAAGTTACATTAAAACCCACTAAGATAAGAAAGCCATTTTATTAAAGTGCTTTTTAAGTCCTGACTTAAACTGTAACGGTCCCAGCTTCCCTGACAAACCAAGGCAGAGCATTCCATAATTTAGGAGCTCTACCAGAAAAAGCCCTACCTTCCATGTAGCTTTTGTTGCCCCTAGGAATAACCATCAGCCCTGCATCCTGTGATCTCAGAGTGCGTTTTGGAAGATGCAGGGTCAGTAACTCCTGGAAATAACTAGGTGCAAATTCATTCAGGGCCTTGTAGGTTAACAGCAAAATCTTAATCAATTCTGTACTGCACAGGGAGCCAATGTAAAGAGGCCAGAACAGAGGTAATATGTTCTCTTCTAGTGGCGGTATTGTGAACAAGCAGCAAGTGGAATACCACACGTTTTGGGATACCAGAAAAAAAGCACATTACAATAATCAATTCTAGATGAAACAAAGGCACGCAGTAATCGCTCGCATCAGATACGGAAATAATTGGTCTAATATTTCTCAAATGGTGAAAAGATACTTTACTAACTTCCCTAATATGAGTCTCAAATGATAGATGAGGGTCAAAGATGACCCTCAAACTCTTAATTTCTAGTTTAAGTTTTGATGAGAGACTACAAGGGTCAAGCTTGTGTAATCCCACATTTTTATTTGCTTCTGTGAACTGGCATTATCTGAATTCAACATTAGAACATTCTGTGACGCCCACTGCTTGATGTCAATAATGCAAGCAGCTAATAACACCTAGGCAGAAGAAATTCCTGGCTTTTGCGACAAATGTAGCTGCATATCATCAGCATAGCAATGGAAGTTCACCTAACAGTAGCATATAGACAGCAAGATACCTAGAATGGAGCACTGTGGAACACCACAAACAACTTCCAATTTTACCTCCCCAATAGAAACAAACTGAAACCTATCAGAAAGATAAGATTTGAACTAGGATAGGACAAGGCCAGACAGTCCTGCTGTGTTTTCAAGACGATTCAGTAGGATAGAATGGTCTACAGTATCAAAGACTGCACTTGATCAAGAACAATTAATTCTGATGTAAAGCCCGAGTCAGAGCTTATCAGCAGATCGTCCGCAACTCTTGACAAGGGCTGTCTCTGTGCTATGTGCAGCACGAAAACCAGACTGAAACTTCTTGAATATACCATTAAGAGTTAGACATTTTTGTAATTGAATTGCAACAACTCTTTCTAGAACCTTATCTAAGAATGGCAGGTTGGAGATTGGCGTATAGTTATTGAGGACTTTAGGGTCCAAATTGTGTTTCTTAAGCACAGGCTTTACCACAGTGACCTTAAGAGCTGAGGGAACTATACCAGAGGAGAGTGAACCATTTATAATTTTTTTTTAATGTGTGTGTTAATAACACCAAGAACATCTTTCAGTAGTTTTGTAGGAATATGATCAAGAGAGTATGTAGTAGCTCTCATATGTCGAATTAGCTCTGTTACTTCCTGTAAGGTAATCAAAGAAAAAGCTCCCATAGTAGCCTTAATAGATGTAGTTGGTAAAATTGTGCTGGAGTCCTCCTTAATAGAAGGCGTCTGTGGAATCTCATTTCTGATGTCTAGTGTTTTATTTTTAAAGAAATGTGAAGTCATTGTAGCTGTGAGAGGAGCCAGTTTAGGTCACGTTTATCTATTGCAGGAAGAGGGAATGCTGTTATGGGAAGTATTATCAAGTAAATACATTTACAATACCCAATCACGAGTAACTAGCTGATATGTGTAATGCTTTTAATTAATTAGCACTGTCAATTATTAATTACTTCCAACCAGGCTCAAGATCTGGAAAGCAAAACCCAGTCGAACAAAAACACAACAGTTATATAGTCTATACATTTTATCAAAGTGAGTTCAGTGATACACAATAACACAACACAGTTATATAGTCTACATTTTATCAAAGTGCGTTCAGTGATACACAATAACAACACAGTTACATAGTCTATACATTTTATCAAAGTGAGTTCAGTGATACACAATAACACAACACAGTTATATAGTCTATACATTTTATCAAAGTGAGTTCAGTGATACACAATAACAACACAGTTATATAGTCTACGTTTTGTCAAAGTGAGTTTAGTAATACGGTACAAAAGTAAGAAAATGAATTAGTGTCAAAGTAATCGGTACATTAAGTTTAGCCATGGATAAAAAAACAAGCATTCATCAACATTTTTTATATATAACTTTTTTACGATAACTCTGAAAAAAAATTATATATATATACACACATACAGTGGCTATAGAAAGTCTATACCCCCTTTCAAAATGTTAACATTTTGTTGCCTTATAGCCTGGAATTAAAATGCACTAATGGGTATAAAAAAAATATCAAAAAATGCACTATTGGGTATAAAAAAAATATCAAAGTCTTTGAATATCCCTTGGAGCATGGTCAAGACGATTAAGAAGTGGAGTGTGTATGGCACCACCAAGACCCTGCCTAGATCAGGCTGTCCCTCCAAACTGGATGACCGAGCAAGAAGGAGACTGATCAGAGAGGCTACCAAGAGGCCAATGGCAACTTTGCAAGAGCTACAGGCTTTTATTGCCAAGACTGGTCAAAGTGTGCATGTGACAACAATATCCCAAGCACTCCACAAATCTGGCCTTTACGGTAGGGTGGCAAGAAGGAAGCCACTACTCAAGAAAGCCCACCTTGAATCCTGTTTGAAGCATGTGGCAAAAAGTTTTGTGGTCTGACGAAACTAAAATGGAACTTTTTGGCCTAAATGCAAAGCGTTATGTTAGGCGGAAACCCAACACAGTGCATCAACCAAAGAACACCATCCCTAATGTGAAGCATGGTGGTGGCAGCATCATGTTATGGGGATGTTTCTCATTGGCAGGGACTGGAGCAAAGTACAGAGAAGTCCTTGAGGAAAACCTGCTGCCCTCTGCAAGAAAGCTGAAATTGGGACAGAAGTTCATCTTTCAGCATGTCAACGACCCAAAGCACACAGCCAAAGCTATACTGGAGTGACTAAGGAACAAAAAGGTAAATGTCCTTGAGTGGCCTAGTCAGAGCCCCGACCTAAACCCAAATGAAAATATGTGGCATGACTTAAAGATTGCTGTCCATCAACTCTCCCCAAGGAACTTGACAGAGCTTGAACAGTTTTGTAAAGAAGAATTGTCAAATATTGCCAAATCTAGGTGTGCAAAGTTGGTAGAGACATCTGAACAGACTCACAGCTGTAAAAAAAAAAAAAAAAAAAAAAAAAAAAAAAATTTCCCCCTTAACAGTGTGTAGATAAGTGGGGAAAAAAATCCTCATTTAATGCATGAAACTCTGAGGCACAGGCACTGACACAACGCAATGTGAAAAAGTTCAAGGGCGTGTAGACTTTCTGTAGGCACTGTATGTATGTATGTGTGTATAATATGTATTATTTTTCTCAATAACAGTCGGCGAAATTCAGTGCTAACATAGTAACACCCCGCATGTTAACACCCCGTCTCTGCTCATGAATGATTGGACAGCTGTCAGATCTTTCACTTTCCTTTTGGCTACTCACTCGCCTTCAATTTTCATGCAGTGTACCGTGAACAGCCTCTGCTTGCTTATGATTGGACAGCTGGTAAAACTTGGCAGATATTAAACTGTCAGTACCTGCACCTCAAACACACAGTTTATGTCCCACCCAGCTAACTTATGATTGGGCTACCTCAGAGACAATGCAGATATTTAATTGGTTGATCGTATCGCAAAAGTCTTTCAGGGGGGGAAAAAAAAAAAAAGTCGTGTACGTACAAGCACAGCATAAGCGAGCAGCGCTGTCAACAGACTCCTTTGGTGCTTTTTTTGGAAAATGCACGAATTTGCCCTCGGGCACCATTTTGAGGACTACTGGTTTATAGTTTATATAAAAAACATCCCAACATATCCAACACAGTATTGGTTGTAATGCAGCTGCTAAATTACAGTAATGCATGGTATTATATTAAAAGACTTGCTCTGGCTAACTTCAGATTACATGCAAGTAAACATTTATTGTCAAACTGTTAAACTAAAGTTGCCTGTAAAACATTAGGTGTCATTAATAAATGCCTGCAAAAAATAGCATTAATACCAAGTGTTACTTTCAGTTGTATTTCACTACAATTGCATATTATAATAAACAGTGTGATTAATCCTTTAATTTTGTTGTCCAGATGGGGTGATTTAATCAATTAAAAACCCCTAATTCCCTTATACAGATTCTGTAAATCTCTTTTTGAACTGAGTTGCATGATTAAGTCTTCTCTGGTTCCACTTGCGTCAGAGGGCCGACTTGCACTAGAGTTTGTCTGTATTCCTGGTCAGACAAACCCAGTCTCTCTCAGTATATAGGAAATCTTGCTGTAAATTTGACTGATGCTGGCAGGCCAGATCTGTCCATTCATTTATTGGTTGACCTTTCTTCTTTATTCCTGGCGGTCCAGTTGGTATTATTCTCTTTCCGTTCTTTTTTGTATTTAAGTTTCTCACAATTTTAACCAAATTCTGGGGTGTTATGGTTGAATATCCTTGGGAGCTCTCTGCTCTTCTGACTTTGCTCATTAGATGTTGACAGCATGCTCCCTTTTTCTGACTGTTTGTACTCACTCATTCTAATAAAGACAGCCTTTTGGTTACCCTTTCCAAACTTTAAATATATGTCATTGTTCACAATAACTATATTGAATTAGCTGCAACACCTGGAAATTCTAGGATGTCAAACTAGCTATGGTTACCGAGCTACTCGCTCCCTTTTATGTCTTATAGCAATTTAGCAGATTCGGTACAATTAAAAATAAGTTTAAAACTCAAAGAATAAAGGTCTACACTCCTTGTCTTTCTGGTTGTCATAGAGACCTACAGTGCCTATAGAAAGTGTACACCCCCTTGATCTTTATTCACAGTTTGTTGTGTCAGTGCCTCAAAATTTCATGCATTTATGTGAGGATTTTTTCCACTTATCTACACACTATACTCCACACTGTTAAGGAGAAAATGTTTTTATTGAGAAAAAAATATATATTAAAAATACAAAACTGAAAGATCATAATTGGATAAGTCTTCACCCTCTGAGTTAATACTTGGTGGAAGCACCTTTGGCAGCAATTACAGCTGTGAGTCTGTTGGTTAGGTCTCTAACAACTGTGCACACCTAGATTTGGCAATATTTGACCATTCTTCTTTATAAAACTGTTCCAGCTTTGTCAAGTTCCTTGGGGACCGTTGATGGGCAGCAATCTTCAAGTCCATGCCACAAATTTTCAATTGGATTTAGGTTGGGGTTCTGACTGGGCCACTCAAGGACATTTGCCTTTTTGTTCCTTAGTCACTCGAGTGTAGCTTTGGCTGTGTGCTTTGGGTCGTTGTCATGCTGAAAGCTGAACTTCATCCCATTTTCAGCTTTCTTGCAGAGGGCAGCAGGTTTTCCTCAAGGACTTCTCTGTACTTTGCTCCAGTCCCTGCCAATGAGAAACATCCCCATAAAATGATGCTGCCACCACCATGCTTCACATTAGGGATGGTGTTCTTTGGTTGATGCACTGTGTTGGGTTTCCGCCTAACATAACGCTTTGCATTTAGGCCAAAAAGTTCCATTTTAGTTTCGTCAGACCACAAAACTTTTTGCCACATGCTTCAAACAGGATTCAAGGTGGGCTTTCTTGAGTAGTGGCTTCCTTCTTGCCACCCTACCGTACAGGCCAGATTTGTAAAGTGCTTGGGATATTGTTGTCACATGCACACTTTGACCAGTCTTGGCAATAAAAGCCTGTAGCTCTTGCAAAGTTGCCATTGGTCTCTAGGTAGCCTATCTGATCAGTCTTCTTGCTCGGTCATCCAGTTTGGAGGGACGGCCTGATCTAGGCAGGGTCTTGGTGGTGCCATACACCTTCCACTTGTTAATAATCGTCTTGACCATGCTTCAAGGGATGGTCAAGGCCTTTGATATTTTTTATACCGATCCCCTGATTTGTGCCTTTCAACAACTTTGTCCCTGAGTTCTTTTGAAAGCACCTTGGTGCTCATGGTTGAGTCTTTGCTTTGAAATGCACTACCCAGCAGAGGGAACCTACAGGAACTGCTGAAATCTATCCTGAAATCATGTGAGTCACTACAGTTTAACACAGGTGGAGGCCACTTAACTTGGTGTGTGATTTTGAAGGTGTTTGGTTACACCTTAGCTAATGTAGGATTGCTATTACAAGGGACAAGACACTTATCCATCCAAGCTATTTCAGTTTTTGTTTTAAATTTAATTTTCTACAAATTTTTAGAATATTTTTTTCACTTGGTAGTTGTGGAGTAGTGAAAAAAAAGCATTTTAATTCCAGGCTATAAGGCAACAAAAGGTGAAAATTTTGAAAGGGGGTGTAGACTTTCTATAGGCACTGTATATGCCAAATCCTATTAACCTGTTATGTTCCTACACTAAACTGTACTATGCAGTGGACTGCTGTTCTTACAATGCTGTCCTGCAATGTTTGTGCAGATCCAGAAGATGGCAGTGTTGTCCTACTCCCTCCAGAGTCTCAGCAGCGTCTGGTCCAGCTGCTGTACTTCCTGCCCTCCCTCCCCTCCGACCTGCTGTCCTGCCTGAGCCACTGCTGCTCCATGGGCCGCGTCTCCAGCAGCCTGGCCGGCGCGCTCTTCAGGATCGTTCACATGAGGTGGGTAGATGCAGGGTAACGTCGACTCGCATCAGAATGGTTCACATAAGGCTCTGCTGTACACTAGCACACTGCAAAACCCAAACATACAGGACATGGACAGCAAAACCTGAACTTGAACTCGGACACAGGTCCTGGACAAATAATGAACAATCCTGAGCTCATGTCTGTATCATTTCCATCAGTGCTGGTGCAATGCACTGCAACACAGAAGACCTGCACAAATACAGAGAAACCCTAACTCGGATTGGAATAATTCACATTAGATACTGCAGTACACACATAGGACCTGCTCACTATCGTTGAGCCCTTGATAGTGCTGGGACAAACAGGTTTTTCATGTTTGAATACTTTCAGAGTTTAAAATTCTAATACTCTTCAGCTGGTAAACAAAGTGAAATTCTTATCATAGTACAGCAAAAAAGTTGTGTCTGATGCATTGGTTTCCTTTGCTCATTAATGGTATGTTTTTGATGCAATCATTAAAACAGTTCTGTTATGTGACGAATATGAACATGGACATTTGTCACAAACATTTTCGGGTAGTGTTTGTTCCAATATTCGAATGTCTGTCCCAGTCCCATCACTTGAAATGACTAGCTATAATCATTCTTGATTTTGACACTTGCTGCTCTGTGGTGATTAGTAGGCCTTCTAGGGGCTTCCATTTAACCTCTTTCCAAAACCCATTGTGCCACAGTAACTAGTTTAGGAAGGTAAACATTAAACACAGTGTTCTTTGATTCCAAGCTGCTCAGTGACACGCTGTATAATTAACCAGGGTGTGTTATTGAGGTACATTCTCTTCTCCTCTCATGTACTGTAATTGAATGCTCAGAGCTACTTGAGTTTTTTTATTAGTGCACAGTGTAGGGGCAGTTGTGAGGAAACTCAGAATCTAGATCATGATGACCTACTTTGTTTTCATGGGTCATGGTCTTGGTTGTGCTACTGATGGCTTTATTTAGAATTTAATCATATTATTTAATAATATAAATATAATATATATATATATATATATATATATATATATATATATATATATAATAAATAAAATAAAATAAAATGTGTCCATGTTGTATTTATTTTTTAGTATAGCACACTGAAACTTTAATTAGTTATCCTCGGGTAGTCTTTGTTTTGGAAGAGTAATACTATTCTAGACTGTTACATTCTTCTTTATCAAGAGTCCAGGAACTCAATTGAATATCTTTATTTTATTCATAAAGACAGACCTAGTTAAAGCTTTGTGGACAGGGCCTATTGTTTCTTTGAATTGAAGGAACTTCAGGGTCTCCTATTTATTTATTTTATTTATTTATTTATTTAAATTGAGCCTCAAACTATGAAACACTATTAACATGGAGTAATTAAAAGGTTAACTGCAATTTCTAAATAAAACTTGATTCTATTTTAGATTATTTGAAGAACTTTCAATTTTGAAAACCAACCAAACAGTGTGAGTGATATCTGGGTGATGGTCAGGGAATAGCAATGCAATGAAGGCAGTAATTTAGCTGCCTAACGTGGGGGGGTGTGGTGCCATGCGCACACACACACAATGCACAGACTCAACAGAGCTTTGTCAGATGAAAAGAAATGAGCCATGTAATTGTGGTTTGACTGCAGAATATTTTTGGAATTCCTGTAACTTTACAGGAAAATTTTTTGTTATTGTACTGTGTGGCAGTGTTTCAAAGTTAGATAATTGACATTCATGGCAGCATAGAAATAGTAATTTCATGATTTACATACCCACTTCCTATTTCTTGGTAATTTCTCCTCTCTGTAGCAGTGGCTGGTGTCTATACCAACAAACATGGTCAACATGAGACAAAACCCAACTGAATAATTTGTCTTGTTTTAAGTTAATGTTTCTGGCATAAAACCAAGAACTAACAAAAAGAGAACCAAAACAAATACAGCCAGACCATTAAAAGGGACTAAGCAGAAATAAGCAGAATTGATTTTATCAGGAGTTCACCAATACCCTGGAAATATAAGCATTAAACACAAGTATTGATAAAACAAATACCCCCTTTACATGGATTACAGTTTAGTTTCTATTCAGCATACATTAAATGCACAATGCAGTGTTCTGTATGCTATATTATGCTTCCATTCTATGGCTTAAGATTTCAGTTGTGCACTGCCACTTGCATGCAGTCCTTCTAATCTTGTGCTTGTATTTTCCAAAGTGATATTAAATGCGGTGGAAATCGGTTTTATGACTTAAGCCCCGGACAGTTAGGGCCAACCGGCTTTTTTTCCAGAGCATGACTGTGTGACTTTTCTAAAGTCCTGCATATTCAAAACTATTGATCTGGCTCATTGTAGAACACATTGTTTGTGAGTTTCTCTAAAGCGGACGAAAAATAATTTTACTTTCAGCTTGTCAGTTTTTTTTGCTGTCTGCAGTTTCCAGAGGCGCCAGTTACAGAGAGGAGATAGGAATCTAACGTTCCAAACAAAACTGAATTGAACTATTTGACACAGCAAAACCCCTGTGATTTAAGAGATTCATCCCGATGAGAAATGAGTTAGGAGTACAATGGCTGTGCGCATGGCGCCTCCACATTTACATTGTGCTGCTCTCACCTCAGTCAATGGCAGTATAATTTGAAAGCATGCTGTAAACAGGTTTAGGTTTGATTCCGGGTGTTTGTCTCTACTGAAGAACGCCAAAGCTCAATGATCGTTGCTCCAGCATGTCTGGATGGGGCTTGACAGTCAATATCCGGTGCTGTTGAAAATTTAGTGGACCAGTAAGGTGTGCACGCTCTCCATTCATGGACTGAACTTAAGCAATACCCCAGCACTGCACAAGGGGGCACTGTCATGGTATTTTACCAGTTTTTTACTAGCACAACTTACAGTACTGTTGTAAAGTAACTCTTTGCCCCCATGCCTTGCATTTACACCGATGTTCAACCACTTGGAGCTTTATATAGAAACCAAAAGAGTATTAAATGCAATCTCACAGAAAACGTGTATACCCAGGCATTCACGCATGCGCTTGTTTGCGTCGCTGTGCGGTACATTTAATTAATTTACATTCAATGACATGTCACAGGACCGCTTACACCTTTGCTTATTTTACTTACATTCTTATATTATTTTTTTGTATATTATAAGAATACTGAAACCTGACATAGTGGTATGTTAACCAGTCAGCTAGGGCTGACTGGTTAACTCAGATTTATTGCAGTTTAATAATGTCGTTTTATAAAAAGGACCATGCCCTCAACTTTGAGAAATGTGCCTGTGGCCAAAAAACGCTGAGGACCGCTGTTGTAATGGGTCCGCATTGCTGTGTGTTGGGATCTCTCTTAAAGTAAATTTGCACAGCGGTTTTCCCCCCATGCTTTTCCTGTGATTGTACTGTGCTTTTACTATAGTTTACCATGTTTTAATATGATTTACCATACCTCTCTGCCTCTCTGGGCTTTACAGTGCTTACCTATGCTTGTCGAGAAATTTTGCAGTGCTTTAGAAAAACAACCCCCCAGCAAACTTACAAAGTTGGCAGAGTGACCTTTAATTAAGAGACAGGGCATCCCGTGCTCACCACGACAGCTGATAAGGTCACAGCTGGCGAATGATATTCAGAGAGCGAAGAAAGGGGTTCCCTTGTAACATGTATTCTGCTGCCTGTCAGCGCGGGCCTGTGACTGCAGTCGGACAGCTTCCGGCACTGTTTATAGCTCTCATGTACACAGAAAAAGATAATTGTGCAGCGTGACGCAGGAAAGTGTTTCATTACAGAACTAGGCTCTGAGCTACGTGGAAAACCTGTGTGTCAGCTCTCCCATCGGCACAATCACTGGACGCTCGCCAGCCAGGTGGCCTTGCTATTTTTATTGTACTTTTTTTTCATTTCTCAGTTACAATAACAAAACTATCTGTGTTGACTGGCCCTGTACCCTGCCTAGACATGCAAGTGTGCTTTCTTATCAGATTACGGGGGTGGGAGGCAGGCGATCATTCTGGAGGTAGAACCCACTCAGTACTGGACTGCAGTGTTGTAGAGCACTAATTAAGTGACAGTCTTATAGTCGACTAGTCATGGAATTGTGTTTTACGTTGGCCGTGTCACATTTAGTCGTCATTCTAACCCTTCTGTGCAAAGCTTTGCCTAACTGATTCCATTTTACATAATATTTTACAAATATCACCAACTGTACAGCGGTCACCATAATGATTAGAACAATGAACATATTTTTAACATACGTTTTAACCTATTTGTAGTAGCAGTGATTCTGACTGACTGTCAGCATCTCTCTACAGTGTAATTATGTATATTATTTAAAAAACAAACAAAAAATAAAAAACTGTGAAACTATTTACAAATGGAAGCAGAAATGCAATGTATAATTTAAAAAATTGGTTAACTTATAAGAAACCAATGGAGTAACTGAAGATAGCATATCAGCACATTACTCCTCCTGGAATTCTGCGTGCTGTTTTCAACACGGACCTGGTGCTTTGAAGTCACCGCAAAATCAGCAACAAATTGGCAATAATAACCAGCAAACGAGTCTGATTAGCTTTGCTTAATTGCCACATATTTTGAACTGGTCACGGGTGATAAATACTAAGTAGGTTTGTTGTTGCTATCCATAGTAACAAAATAGTGGTCCTTTAATGCAAACATGTAACTCATTTTCTCAAATTTATTTTGTTATTCTGTATACATGTTACTTGATCAACTAACTGAAGAAACACAGCCCCTATGAAATCATCTAAGTTTTCATCAAAAATGACATCTTTAAGATTATTATTATTTTTATTTTTTTTTGTTAAGATTTGGCAATTAAGCAGAGATGTCAGACTCATTCGCTTGTTATTACTGCCAGGTTAGCGGTGACTTCACACACCAGGCCCAATTCCAGGCTGGAGCAAGCATAATTCCAGCAGGAGTAGCACATGCACTTATTTGTGTGAGTTATATGGTACATTTTGCGTCATTCTTGTTCAATTACAAGACACAGGACCACTTGCATTTGCTTGTTTTACTGACATTCTCAATTTTTTGTCCAGTCACATCCCTCAGACAAAGTGCTTTGTGGGCTTCTGCCAAAGCGAAGAGCAACAATTGACTCTAGATGACAGTGTTTCTCTTCCAGTCGTCTCTCAACAAGGGCTGTGTTTCAGTATTGGAAACAAATATACGCAGTCAGTTGTTGCTGATGCCTGAAAAACTGTGTCTGACTCCAAAACAAACGCGAAATATAGGATGCAGCATTGTGGTTTTTGTGACTGCTTTTTTTGGAACATCATGATCATTCGATAATTAGAAAGTGAAAGTGAGTTAAATTCCCCAGAACATTCTTTTGATCAGTTATGGCTGCGCAGAGTCAGAAATGTAAAGAGAAAGTACATCACAATCCAGTCTTTCACACCACGCAAAGCATCTCATCTGTGAACAGGGTGCGGCTTGTCAAATTTCCAGCGGGGTTTGGGGGGGGGGGGGGGGGGGGGTGATGATAAAATACACAAACTCTAAAACTGTCTGTGCATGATCACTCATGTTACAACATCTACCACCATGTAAATGTAGTTATTGTCATTTTTTTAAAGCTCTTTGTTTATTATTCTTGATTTAACTAAAAGGCAGTAACAACAAGCTTATAACCAACCACATTTTAAAAAGCACTCGGGACAGGTCATTGCATTAACTCCTCGATAACTTCTGTACTGCTGTATGAAGTGTATTTTTACCCCAAGAATAACTGAGCATGGAATGTACATATAAACTGTCCTGAATTGTTCAACCCGCTATGGGATATTTGATGTTCCATTACCTAACAACCTCTGCTAAAAAGCCCATCCCAACAGAAACAACGGGAAGCTGTTCTTTTGAGGGGACTTCTGATAACCTTTTGCTCTGAGAAAATTGTGTAAGGCTTGTGTATTAGGCTAACTGCTGATTCACAAAAACTGGGTTCAAAAGGCTTTATTGTGAGTGGATGGTATGAGGAGGTGTACTGAGCAAAAGGGATACTGCAGCTGTTTAGTCTTGCTTACAGGTCTCACACGTTTCTCTCTCTCTCTCAATCTCCCTCCCTGTATCCCGTACATAAAGGTCAACACCAAATCAATATGTGGGAATCGTAACTGGCAAAATGTGAACATGCCTTAATTCAGACCTGTAATTTAAAAGTGTAGACCCATGTTTCAAACTATGTAACCAATGCAAATTGCTTGTTTTCTGTCTTTACAATTGTTTTTTTTTTTTTAAATCTACTATTGATTTCTGATAGCTTATGTTCATTTTTCTAACTTTACTGTTTTTAAAAGATTCAATGCTGGTCCATTTTTTCAGCAGGAGTGAATGCGTTTTCTCCAAGCACTTTCAAGAACTCGAAACTAAAAGAGTGGTTTAAGCAAAGCAATGACAGCTATGTCAGAATGCGTGTTCTCTTGAGTCTTATTGTCTGACTCCACCTTCAAAGCAGTGTCAGTGTATTCGCTGGTTCCCAATGCCTGCATGGCCAAAAGTGCTTTGAGAAACAGAATAATATGAGGTACCTAGGTAACGGTCCATAGCAACTCTGAGAACAAGCGAGGCAGTGCACTGCATGAGATGAAGCATAAATGCAGTAACTAATTACAATTGACAGGTGGGGTTAGGTTGCATTGATTCCTCGGTTTTGATTACACTAGTGTTCTGGAACCAATAAGTAATGCAATTGCAATTGGAATTAGCATTCACCAGAGACCCTTAACAGATGTATCTCAGAGAGACTGCAGTACTAGGGAATGCCTGTGATGACTTGCAGTACACAATATCCTACATTTAAGACCAATTGTTACAGAACATTGATAAAAGTTGACAATAATGCTGAAATAAGTTGTGCTGAGTAGATCAATATTTTATATAGTTTAAAACCATTTAAAAAAAAAAAAAAAATATGTTGCTATTTTTTACTTGTGTGCATTTTAGAGCTCATAGTAAATACATAAATATTTAAATAAATAAAATTGCATTGCCCAGGGATGCTTGTACATGAATCAATTGGTATGCTATGCGTGGAGCCGGTATCTGTTGTAGTGTATTTAACACTGCATTCTGACTGAGCAATGTTACAGTTGTAATAAAAACCCTTCCATTGAGCTTTTAAAAAAAAAGAAATTATATATATAAAAAACAAAATAAAAAAATGATTAACAGTGCAAAATTACACCTTGTATCGGACATATTTTCAAAATGCAGTGTCATCCTTGCACTGCACTGTAGCCATAACTCACTGTGGCTCTGCTTGTGATGTTCTTGTTCCGAGACCCTACTGAACCCTTTCCCTGAACCACCTGGTGGGGTTGCCACCCTTACACTGACAGGCCATGCAAGAGTGTGTCTTGAGTCGTTTATTATATTGTATAGTTTTCAGTATTTTAGAAACTATTGTCTGTCTTCAGAAGTGAAGACAAAGAAGTTGGACAGTATTTTGGAAAACCTGTCTGCTATTTCACTTGGTGAAAGGTTTGGTTCCTTTTTTTTTATTATTTATTTATTTATTTATTTTTAAATATATATAGTGGTTGCTAGGCAATCTTTTCACAGTTCAATGATAATCAGTAGGCAAATGGTTGTAATCCTAATTTCTACCAGATTTCCAACTGGTACCTAATATAAAGTTCAAAAAGAATTACTACATTTGTCATGAGCAGAAAATTAGTCGGTAACACTGGAAGCTCAGAAAATAGTTTGAATTTCAGGTCTAAATTGAATGAATTGCAAATACCATAGTTTTGAATGATAAAAATTCAGATTACTAAATCTCATTGGAATGCTTCTAGTGTTATACAATTTTGAATTTCTTTACAATCTAGGCAGTTTAACCCTTTGCAGCTTGTTTATTCAGTGCTTGTCAGGCACGTCAGGTCCAATTTATTTTCACACGCGCTGTTAAAAATATATATTTTTCGAGTACAACCGGTTTAAAGGGCATTGCAATGCTAGCGACATCAGTACTGCGTCTCCAGCCAAGCCCCACCCAGTGTTCGCTGTATTTTTCCCTCTTTATAGATGTGCGTACTGATAAATTATCTCCTGATCACTCGTTTTATCACCAAACTCATCAATAATGTGATCCAAGTCATTATTTTATTACTGTAACATCTCAAAAAGCTTGGTAAATGTCCATGATATTCTTTGAGCTGTGGATGCGGAAGCAGCTACCTCCTTTGTTTATGTTTGGTTATCTCTGTGTGGTGCAGCTGCTAGGGCTATTGCTCACACGCCCCTTTTTTTTCGGTTTTTATTGGTCTCACTCGGGCATTGAAAGGTTTTCTCGGCTTTTTCCGGAGAGCAGTTTCAGTGGAGTGAGCAGAGCGGAAACCAGATTGGAGAGGGTCGAGCAGAGAGTGATTAGACAGGAAATAAGAGCTGGTGGTGTACTGCCCGCTCAAGGGTTTTAGAGAGGAAGGGTAAGAAGGAGGTGGGGTTTTTGAGAAGGGGCGTGATATAGGCTTGTTTGAAGGCAGAGGGAAAGATGCCAGAGAGGAGAGAGGTCTTAAGAAGGGAGGAGATGAAGGGGAATAGAGCAGGAGCAGCAGCTTGAAAGGTTGTTAATTGAGGATTGGAAATAGGAGCATTTAGAAGAGGAGAGAACAGAGGAGGAGGAGGGAGCAGTAGAGGTCTAGGGCAATAGGGAGTTTGGTTCTCTTCCGTTTCTTTTCAGCAGAGTGCAGTTTGGTTATTGCTGAGCGGAGCACATTGGAGAGCTGGGGGTTGGAAGGTGAGGGGACAGGGAGTTGAGGGAGGAGGTGAAGGAGGAGAAGACTGTGGCGGTAACAGTCCACAGAGTGTTAGGAGGAGTCGTCGATAGGAGGGAGGTGAGAGAGAGCGGTGGAGACAAGGACGGGGGGGAGAGAGTGCTGAGGTGACAGTGGAGGTAGGTGGAGTAGGGAGAGACGGAGAAAACAAGATTAAATAGTGATCAGAGAGGTCCAGAGGGGTGACAGAGAGGGTGGAGGGGCAGCAGACCCTGGAGAAGGTGAGGTTCAGTTGACGGCCAGCTTTGTGGGTGGGAGAGGATGGATGGATGGATGGAGAGAGAGAGAGAGAGAGAGAGAGAGAGAGAGAGAGAGAGAGAGAGAGAGAGAGAGAGAGAGAGAGAGAGGTTGGAGTGAAGGAGAGGAAGGAGTCCAGCAGAGTGGGTGGGGTTGGAGAGAGATTGCAATCACCTAACAGGACCTTTGGGGTTGACAAAGGGGAGGGAGGAGAGGAGATAGTCGAGTTCATCGAAAAAGTGAGTGAGAGGTCCAGGGGGACGGTACAGTACAATTAGCAGGAGTTGACGGGGGAGGTTAGTTGGACAGCGTGAAATTCAAAGGTGTTAACAGAGAGTGAGGATAGGTCAGTGGGCACAGAAAAGAGTAAGGAGGGAGAGAGGAGAAGACCAGTCCCACCTCCCTGTCCAAGGAGGCGCAGAGTTTGGGACAGGACATAAAGGGAGGACAGGGCAGCAGGAGTTAGTGTTATCAGGAGTGAGCCAGATTTCAGTGAGCAAGGAAATCGGGAGGGGTGGGAGGCAAAGGCAGAGATGAAATCGTCTTTGTTAGCAGAGTAGTGGCAGTTCAGAGAGAGTGTGGGAGGCGGGGAGGTGCAGAGGTATGAGGTTAGAGGGGTTAGGGGACCAGCGGTGGAGAGAGGACAGAGGATGGGAGTGAGAGGACAGAATAACAGGGATGTGAGGGACAGTCATTGCAGGACATGTGAGACAGATAGGTACAATAGTAGTGGGGGCAGGAGTGGAGGAGGGAGGGTACAGACCTGTCAAGTCGTTGGTATCTTCCAGAGTGCTTCTCTCCTCGCTAGACTCCCACATCTAGACTCCCGGCTCTTTGGTAGAGAGACTGTTTGGTTGGCTGGCGCACAAATAGACTGTCTGTCTATTATACTAAACTGCGCTAAAGACAATACTTAAACAATACAATAGTTTCAGTGCACTTCAATGGGATCACACAACTACAAAACGCTGTTTGGAAACCAAATTGCAAATCAACCTGTCTTCAATTTAACCACACTAATCATGGTACTAATCATAAACAGTAGATCACCTAATTAAAATAACACCACCTTTATAATATTACTTAAATACAGCTAATGTTAAGAGTAGGAATGAGGCCTCTAGTAGCCACTGGGAGAGATTTGGAAAAGGTCCTCGCTCTGCCTGTTCTCGCTTTGACTGCCATAGCTTAGACTGCCCTTGCACGGCTGGCACTTAGAGTGGCTGGCGTTCTAAGATACTGTTTGCCAGTTTATACTGCCCTGCAGGTCTAGAGCTGCTGCGGTTTACACGCTATCTAAATTCACTTCAATCAGCCATAGCTCTGAGCACTTTAGAAAATTAATTCCTTCAACCAGCTAATGTAGTTACATCAGCAACAAGCATTCAATTGTACCAAAATCGGTACATTCTTCCTTCTGACTAAAAACAGCAAAACACAATCCAAGCAGGTCGGTTGCTAGAACAACAAAATCGCAAGGGTCAGGTTCTATTCTGTGTTCTCTTTCATCCAGATAAATATTTTTTTGGCATTTTAAACCCCTTTGGATGCAGGGGGGAACTTGCATATTACTACTTGTTGGTATCTTTCTTTTTACAGCTTTGACTTTCGTTATTGCCTTGCAAGGGACGCTCTTCACTTGCAGGTCTTGCATTGTGATATGCAAACAGATACACATGTTTTAGTAACTCTTTTTCATAGTAATAAATAAATGTACTGAGCACTTCTCTTCACAATTTGCAACAGGAATAAGCGAATGAGATCCTTCTGAATAAGTAGATTATTGTCTGCTCTCAGCTGCAGGGGTCAGTATTATCCCATACAGTCATTCTGTATTGGCTATAAATGGCGACCATTTGTGCAGAGACGGGATGCTTATTAAACACTTTTGCTGTACACATGTTGTGTAGCTTGGGAGGTGAGCATGTCCACTGCAGCAATCCTGAGTCCTGTGCTTTGTACTCTACAGGTCTTCCTTCTCTGGCTGGACAGGCTGTGTTCAGGAGACTGCTGTGACGGATGTAG
Organism: Polyodon spathula; assembly: GCF_017654505.1. NCBI lineage: Eukaryota > Metazoa > Chordata > Actinopteri > Acipenseriformes > Polyodontidae > Polyodon > Polyodon spathula. Next base: position 58,945,866 of record NC_054537.1, read on the forward strand.
ACTACTTCAGCTTCCTCTTTTCCTCTCTCACAGGTACGAAACTCTTCGCTCTGACTCAACTCTCTCCCTGCTTTGATGGCTCCTTTCTTCTCTGGCCACCCTGACCTTGAGTGGAGTGAAAATAATCTTACACGGCACCCTATACATTACTATATTCATCTTCATCTTCCCTGCCGGTGTGTGCTGCCATTTTGTAAGGACACCAGTGACTGCCAATTTAGCTCATAGCTAAATCTTGGTGCAATACATCTTATGATATGTTGTAAATGTAAAAAATTGCACAGTGTCCCTAATCAAGTAAATAATAAAAACAATTATATATTTTATATAACATATAGCAAAAAAAAGCATCTATAAACAGTATCGCTTATGGTAATGTCTCATCGCTTCAGACACATACATCATTAAATTATTTTCCATGGTTTCCCATTCATTTCATGTCTACAGGGGTGTGCTGATACTCCTACTTGCAATTGCCTTTTAAGATGGATTTATCCTCGGGTATTTAAGTCCATTCATTGATGTGTCCTGAGTACCAAGCAATGGCAGTTAACTTTAGCATTAAGTGTTTTTAAAGCCGATTTGGAAGCCATTTTTCCTCTCATCCTCGGTGCTGACATTTTTACTGCTGTACTGAGTGTGTCGGTTTACTCCTGAATGCACTGAATATATTGTGAATATAGTCGTGTTATGAAAGTGAGGACTCTGCTCTTCTGTACAAACTGTAGATAGACGATGCATGAGTTTGAAGTTTTTCATCTGTCGATTTTAATATAGTTTCAAGTTACTGGCTACAGATATAAATACCCCCTCTTCTCTTTTTCTATTTCTCTCCCACTTTCCTTGCTCTTTTCTTTATTTCTCTCTCTCTTTTGTCAGGTTTCTCCGGGGATGAGCTGGCCTTGATTCAGAGAGGCAATGAGGATGGTCACAGCAGCCGGATGCAGCTCTCCCCTGTCCTGCTCTACCCAACCGATCTGGAGCAGTTTGGGCACCACTGGGATGTGGCGCAGGTAACACAGCAGCACTAATCCTGAGCGACAGACTGGCAGGCCCCACACTGCTTTGTAGTGCTCTCTTTCTCTCTCTCTCTCCCTCCCTCAGCGACCCCTACGCATCTGCAGGCTTGCAAAGAACACAACAACATGGCCCTTAAAGTTGTAGGTTCAGCCTATTGAGAGAGGGAGAGCTCTTACTGCAGGTGTTGACCTGTACTTCATTTTGTGAGTGTTTTCAGTGTCCTCAGCTCTTTTTAGGGAGATTTAAATCAACTGTAAAATGTCACACCCCACCAACAGCACATCACAAAAAACAGCACACAACAGTACACAACAGCACATCACAAAAAAATACAATGGGGCTGATTTTACAAAGTGCGTCTGGCCGGGCGCCTGTGGGCTTGCCTGTAAACTACCCGAGAGCTGCGTTGTCCTCCGACACTGTAGCTCTTGGGTGGCTGTATCGTGAGTCAGCAGTGGTTGGAGGACAGTATTTGTTCGTCTTTGCTGCTTCCGAGTCAGCACAGGGGTGGTTATGCCAATTATATTGGGAGAAAATAATAAAAATAAGTTGCAACGACTAGACAAATTTAACTTGGTCTGTGACGGATAAATAAATAGATTGTAACGTTGAAGAGATGGGCTTTGTATCAGAAAACGGAGGCGTGTAATGGGAAGTTCATTAATTTGTTGCCTATATATATATATATATATATATATATATATATATATATATATATATATATATATATATATATATATAATGGGGATTGATTTGTTTCTTAATACAAGGACGGTAAAACACGACTGACATGTATCTGAGTGTCGTATACACGAGTGCTGACTGTAGTATGTTTCTGTATTTCTACCTGCAATTACTGCTTGGGTAGAATAAACAGAGAAAACATGTTAATTGACCCCAGGCCTGGTGTGAAACGAACCGAAGCAAACCTCAAAAATCACTTGCATTAGGTGTGAAAGTGCCCTAATTTTGTTTTTAGTGTTAGATTCAGTTCCAAGTTCCCTGCTCTCATCCAATTAGCCACAGTGCTGTATAGCTTAGCATTTCTGAACAGGCTGGGATTAGAAGTAACCGGTCTGTGCTGTGTGGCTGTACTGGTCAAAAGGGTTTAATCCGGGGCACTCGGTAATGAGCAGACCAGTCAATGGTTGCCAGCTGGGAACATGACCAGGTGCTCAGACCTGTGCTTTAAAGGGTCTGTCTGCCTTCATTGACAGGCCCGCTCAACCTCTGCTGTCTGACAGATGCTATCACAGCACAAAAGGACACATTCTCCAAATAAGAATAGTGTGGGCATCTGCAAAACAAAAGTGTTTAAAATAAGGATGCTAACATATTTGAGTCAAGTTACAAGAGTTAAGGCTGGTTCATACTGCAGTCTTGTGACCACTGTGAGACTGTCATGCAATGCAACCAGATAGATTTGAGAAAGATTAAACTCTGGCGACCAGTCGCACGACTAGAGAGACTGGAAATCCCCCCCAGCGATGGTCACAAGATTTGAAGTGTGAACCAGATATAGACATCACCTGTAGTGTTTGTACAGTGTGAGGTTATTTATTCGGTCTTTGCCATGTACACATATATACTGAGCATCAAAAGAAACGTTATCACTTATACTTGAGCATCAAAAGAAACGGATCACTTATATTTGGATAAAATTCACTTGATTGAAAAATGACCAACTCTGTTTTAGAGCAGGTGCAATGACTTGTGAAAAAGTGCTGGAATACAGCAAGTGTATCATGGTCTTATCTGAGTGTTTCAGTGAGTAGAGTATAATTTTTCATTGCAAGTGAATTCAGGCACTAATACGGACAGACGGGATATTAAATGTCCTGGGAGGGGGAGGGAGGGTGTGTGTGTGTGTGTGTGTGTGTGTGCGTGTGTGTGTGTGTTCAACTGGTGGAAAGACATTTGCTGTTACCTTCCATTAGTGCTGATTACTGAAGTATTTGCCCTGGGGGGGTGGTGGTGGGGGAGGGGGGTCAGTAGGCTTATGAGACGGCTGTTAATTTGTTACAGCTTGTGGCAAGAAAGTGGAAAATCAGTTTTCATTGCTTTTTAACTGGGCATACAATCCGTGTCTAAAACTGTCACACTCATTTTTGTAATTGAATTGAGGGGGCTACAAGTGGACCAGGGTGATCAGCAAGCATTTAAACAGCAACCTTAAGGAAAGATATAAGTTGAAGAAGATAAATTATTTGAACAAGTTAAATAATAGTAAACTGTAAAAAAAAAAAAACATATCCACAGTTAGGTTATGGAGTGTGCTGACACGAATGGGAATGAATGTGCAGGCTGAATGTGTGACCAAAGTTACCCTCAAATCAATAAACTTACATACAGAGGGAGTTGTAAACAAGGAAGGACAATGGTTATTACCAGATAAAGTACAGTGATCATTTGTTCCTGTATTATGGCGTGTTGCCAATAAATATCGCTTGTTAGGGGACACAAATACCCTGTAGATAACTTTACTGAGCTATTTCCTTTCATGGTTTAAAGATGCGCTCTCTTAAATTAATGATTTTCAAATACAATGGAAACTGAATAATATCAGTATGAATAAAAAAAAGTGATATGGATGGATGGATTGATGATAGATAGATAACATATTGCTAGTTAGGCTTGCCTGTACAAAATGCAGATAAACTGGTAGTTGCAAATTAACAGTCAGCTGTTGTTGCTAGATCTAGTGAATGTGTATGGTCGAGCTCCAACAATAGACACATTCTCACCTTTAACTGCTTCTCGTTCCCAGGAAGGATTTATTTTTTGAATATATTTTGCCCACGACTTTGGAATCTTTCTTTTGTGGGATCTCAGGGATTTCTGTTCATCATTTAAAAAATAACTTTTGTCTATTTTCCCCTGGAAAAACAACAACAATCCTAGGATACTTGACAGGGCAGGGGGTGGGGCCAGGGGGCTGTGTGTGTGTGTGTGTGTGTGTGTGTTTGTGTTATTCTGATTGGATGTGTTATTAATCATGTTGTGTCAATCTTGGCAGAGATTTCTTGTTTTTTCTAAAACGTAATTAAAAACAGCTCAATTTTGCAGAAAAACCGCCCAGTTGGCTGCACTTCAGCTGACATCCGACGGGCCAGACAGAAGGCTCTTGCGGGCCGGATTTGGCCTGTGGGCCGCCAGTTGAAGAACCCAGGTCTAGAGTGACCTATCCTATCCTGTTTGCCCCAGAAAAACATGAAATAATCGGCAATACAGGGGACTCAGGCAGATCCAAGTAGAGGACTTTCATTAATAGGGTTTTGGATGCAAAAGGTAGGTGATGAGTGATGTCATTCAGCCCCTGCATCTGTCATGGCCTTTCACTGTGATAACACAGTGTAACAAATTTTTTTATTTTTTTTTGTTCCTGGGTAGTAAGTGTTATTTCCTAATTGCTTATGCCTCAAAAGTATAGAAAATGGCTATTATTCCCCACAAACTTTGCTTTTGTGACCAGGACAGTGATATTTGAAAATATCACTATTTCCTATGGGAAAACGGGCAAATGTGTGTGTTTTCGTTCACATAAAGTCAGAAACAAACAACATATGAATCCAAATTAACATGCATTTATACTAAAGTTATACAAAAATGACTACAAAAGATTTAGAAGTGAGTAGTTTTTCGAGATTACAGTATAATCGTAAATATCAAACTACTCACTTCTAAATCTTTTGCAGTCATTTTTGTATTACTTTAGTATAAATACATCTTAATTATTTAATATGTTTTTTTTTACTGACTTTATGTGAACGAAAAGACACACATTTGCCTGTTTTCCCATTGGAAATAGTGATATTTTGAATTATCACTGTCCTGGTCACAAAAGCAAAGTTTGTGGGGAATAATAGCCATTTTCTATACTTTTGAGGCATAAGCAATTAGGAAATAACACTTACTACCCAGGAACAAAAATTGTGTTACATAGTGTAATTATTGGTTGAGACAGGTGGTTCAAAATATTTTTACAAGATGCAGCATCTCCTTTTGTGGACGTCCTGGTGTTCGGAAGATGTTTGTGGTAGCGATACATTGTTTTACAGCAGAGGTTCTCAACTTTTTTTTTTTTTTTTTTTTTTTTTAGCTGGGACCCCCTTCTGTAAATGGTTCAGGCTGTGAACCATTGTGGTGTGATGTCATAACAAATTACTGTACATCAGTGGTCCCCAGCCTTTGCTGTCCCTTGGGCAAAGACACTAAACAAGTAACGCACCGTGGGCAACATCTTACTTATCTACCTATCAGCCTGAAGAAACATGTATTTATGGCAAGCACAATGTAAGAGACGGAATCGCTCTCCCTCAGCCGAAGGAAACAGTTATTTGGTTAAATTAAAATATAGGACCAACATCTCAAGCTGCATCCACACTGGACTCGAGCGAATAATGTAGACGTCACTGCAGTCAAATGGGAGAATCCACATCAGCAGCGAGCGACGTCACTTTGAGAAAATGTTGCTTTGCTAAAATAGAACCTGTTTCTATATTTTTTTTCGTCGCGCGACTGGAATGAAACTGACCAATCGGAAGCAAAGTTAACACCCTTGATACACATCAGACACACGTCAAACACATGCCTCAAAACATAGGTTATTTTTTGAGGTGCGGTGGTATCCGTTATTATGCAAGTTGCATAAACATATTAATAAGCAAAAATAAACCGGCATGTACATGCAGCCTACATATCCAACATTAACAAGCTCATACATATAGTTTTGAAGATTGAGCCATATTTATAAAGCATTTTCTGTCAACTTCACTGGACTGTTTTAAATGAAAAAAACAAGTAATGCAAATTAAGGGGGTGACCTGCGCATAACACAGATAATAATGATGAAGATGGTGATTATGTAGTGTTTAAAGGGCACATAAGGACCTTTTTATTTTATTGTGTTACTTGTCCCCAGGTGTTTCTACAACTGTTTACTTAAGGTTTGTGTATTGTTTAATTTTTAATTTTTTTTTTTTAGCATTTTGACCACTTTTTAAAAAACTTTTAAATTGCATTCCCTGCCTCAGGATGGCTTCCCATGTACCTGCATGGACCTCTCAGAACTACATTTCCCATCATCCTCCTGCTCACATATGCAACTGAGATGGATTTACCAGTGACTTTTTTAGTACAAATTTCTGTGACAAAAACCCAGCCTTATTTATCAGTTATTAAAATAGGAATCACAAATCAAACAAAAATCGTGACTGTCCTCAATCAAAAAGGTCGAGGTTGGCTTGTCAGAAATATCGAGAGGAATTTACTGCAGAACGGTCATGACTATCACTCAAATTGGTACGAAGAAACACTAGCAACTACACAAAATCTGACGCTCCCCATTACTGTGTTTGTACAAATGGGTTTTGAGGTTTAACTTGCTTTAAATTAATTAATTATTGGGTACTACACAGCGTTTTGAGTTTTGATAGTTGCAGATAGTAAAAAAAGTAAATAAAAAAAACTATGTTAAATCTGTCTTAGTGTTGTTATTTTTCTAAAGTTTTGAGGTTGAATATTTCAGTCCAGGTTTGATAGCACGTATTCTTAATTTCTAGTATTAAATCCAGAATAGAATCCCAAATAAATTTAAAAACAAAACAAAAAACAATGTTGAAGTATTTTTATTGGGGTTGTTAATTTCTAAATGCCATGTATTTACAAAAAGCAAAATTATAGCTTGAACAGTAAAAGTGAGGTCATTGGCTTGCCAGAACCTTTTCCTTTATAGAGCTAACAGCCCTGGGTCTTTATAATTTTATTTATTTATTTATTTTTAAACAGCTACTATATTTCTACTTTGCTACTATTTTTTACTTTTCATAAATTGGCATCTCCTGGGTTATGGTGCTGGTAGGATTGGGGTTAGTGTTAGGGGGCTGGTAGGATTGGGGTTAGGGTGCTTCTGCTGGTAGGATTGGGGTTAGTGTTTGGGGGCTGGTAGGGTTGGGGTTAGGGTGCTGGTAGGATTGGGATAAGGGTTTGGCTGCCGGTAGGGTTAGGGTTAGGGTGTTGGTAGGGTTGGGGTTAGGGTGCTGGTAGGATTGGGGTAAGGGTTTGGCTGCCGGTAGGGTTAGGGTGTTGGTAGGATTGGGGTTGGGGTTGGGGTTAGGGTGTTGGTAGGATTGGGGTAAGGGTTTGGCTGCCGGTAGGGTTAGGGTGTTGGTAGGATTGGGGTAAGGGTTTGGCTGCTGGTAGTGTTGGGGTTAGGGTGCTGGTAGGATTGGGATTAGGGTTTGTCTGCTGATAGGATTGGGGTTGGGGTTAGTTCTTTTGACCTTGTAGGATTTGCTTGCCTTCCACAAAAGGCAGATAGACAGCCTGGACAGGGATTGAACCTACTGCCGTACAGCAGCAGTGTTTGCAGTAGGCTGTGGGTCAGTGCTGGACGGATGCTCTGAACACAGCTAAACCCTGAGGCTGTGCTGGGCCCTAAACTTCATTCCCTAGTGCTTCGCACACCCCTGTAATAGCTCCTTGGTAAGACAGAGCGGTCAGAATTCTCACTAACCCAGTGTGCTGTATGTGGTTGGTATCACACCGCTGTGTCCTACGGCATCCTTGTTGGTGGCCCCAGCAGTGCAAGTGCAATCTGGCAGGAACTTGAATGCCTTGCCGGGGCATGGCTGCAGCCTGTAATGGAGACAGTGAATGCAGTGCTCTTGGAGATGCTACCAGTGTCTGATGTCTGTATTACCCAGCTCCTCTGCATTGCCTACACTTAGGATTAGTAGTACAGTACTACAGATCAGTGGTTGGTAATATATGCCCAAATATCACGTCTGCATACTATATGAATATGATTTATTTAGGAGTTTGCTCCATTGTTTAATGATCGGTTCCCCTGAAGGCAGTTTGAGCTCTGTGACTGCTCAGAGAGTTAAAACACAAATATATGTTCTCCCTGGGTTTACAGTGTACTAAATCTATTAATGCTATGTGCTAATCAGAAACCAATAATAAACAGTTTGCAGGAAAAATATACAGAGCCAACTGTAGATGTGCTGCTTTGACTGGCCTGTACTGTACATGTTTACACAAATATTTAGCATGCATTGTATTAAGATACTGGGGTTTGGATTAGCAAGTCTGGCATTTATTACTTGAAGACACAACTTCAGTTTGGGAACTACTTTATTATTATTATTATTATTATTATTATTATTACTGTTGTTGTTATTATTATTTATTTTAATGACTTCCACCATAAAATATTGTCATTTAAACAAATGATGAGAACTCTTAAATATCTTTATCAAAACCCAAGTAATGTGGCCTAGCATAAAGACTACTGGATGAATTGTACTACATTTTTGACATCTCTTTTTATCACTTCGTTTTACATGACAAATATTTATCCACTCATTCATTTTTTGGTGTTTTGTGGTATCTTGGAAGATATGTTTAAATTCAAGCTTTGAGCTGGCAATAATAATTTAAATAAATTCAAATATCATAAAAAGACCACTTTTATCAAGGAACAAAACTTGTTTTGCTACAAGCTAAAAGTACAACCACAAAATCCTTCCTTCGCTTAATTCTTTTTCAACGAATTTGAATCTAGGAATTATCCGCCTAATACGGGAAGGGGATCCTATATATATATATATATATATATATATATATATATATTATATAATATATATATATATATATATATATATATATTTAGGGCTCTTTAATTTTCATATATTAATCAAGGGCTCTTTTTTTCAGACTAATCTCTTGTCACAGTGTTCACAATGTGATAAATGCTAATGAAATGTAACATAATGATTCCGCAGTGACATTTTTGCATGGGAATTAAACACTAACACGGCTTAGCCCGAGGGTCACAAATAAATTATAAAACAAAAATCTGCTAATTCCTACAATGCAATTAAGCTTCAGTTTTGAATTTTTCATTTTCGTGTCGAAGTCAATCAGACGTCCAGAGTAGACAGTTATTGCACACCGAATTGAATTTATATTAATTTAAGTAATGAGCCAATATTGTTTTGCAGGTATGAAAATGTCATTGAGAGGTGCTTTATGTTTTTCTATATTTTTATTATAATTTGGTATTAATGTAGAAAATTTGAAGACCACTCTTTGTTCTATCTGGAGTCATACTGGTCCCTTGTTGAGAGAAGGGGCACTGTGCATACTGTTGGTTTGAGCTTGACAAGTCTTGGATGCTTGTCGTAAATGTAGCCTATTTGCCTTTACAGGTGTGCTCCCTTATGTTTAAAATCCATGTAACGTATTTGTGAGGTGCTCCCATCGTTATTATGCAGGTGAACTTTTAATGCCTTTTATTCACTTTGAGAATCACCTGAAGCAACAGTGTTATAGGAAAGGCTTAACACACACTGGCTGTGCCGTGCTACAGAGCTTTGAGGGCCTCTAAAACCAGATACTATTGGAGCCAAGCATTTTGGCAAGTCGCTTCCTCAGTAAACTGAAGTGGACTATGCGAAACATTTGTCTTCTTCACTTGGTTTCTTAGAAGTTTTACCTTTTTTATTTTGATGGAGTGTATTTGAATTCTGGATGGACTCTGAAATCAGCTTAGCAACAGCTAGGGACCTGCAGCTACCTTAATTAAGAGTAGGGAAATTAACTATGAAGCGATAGCTTTAAACAACTAGCTATTATGATGTGCTGTTGTAAGTATTGAAACTTTTACCTTGTTCTGTGATAACCTTTTGGCATTTTACAACCAACTAACAAAATATAAAAATATACAGATTTTCAACACAAAGGGTCAGCGCACTATTTCACACATTTTGAATGTGTTTTGTATTCAGTATCACTTAAAATGATTGTTTAACAAAGTATCAATTAAAGGAGTACTAACCAGGATTTTAAATGCAAATAACCTGGACTTAAAATGCAGCTGCTTGCTGTGCGTGCTTCACTGCAGTCTAAATATACTGTAGATAACGCCCTGTTTGCTCAAGTTCTGAGATTTTTGATTCGGAAGACATTAACTGAAGCATCCCTTTGAAGGGTTTTCAAAGCTAATGCTCTAATTATAGCTTTCTCTAACAATAACCTTTCCCCTAGAACCATCACTTTTTTTTTTTTTTGAGGGGGGGGGGGGGGGGGGGGAGGATGGGTAATTTACGGTTGCCTGCCATGTTTAGAATCGAGACCTTCCCCTGGTTTAGGTGCTCTGGAATGGGACTCATCCAGTTATTCAAACTTCATATAATAAAGTAGCTAACCTGAAAGCAGTTGCAGTTCTCTGTGAGAACTGCATAACAACGCTTTCTCAACATTGCAAAACTAGCTTTCCGTTACTAATTCTGTCGATGTTCAGCTTATAGACAAGTGTTTAATGCACAGCATCAATCTATGAAAGCAGATCATACTAACCAGCTAACAAGGCTTACATTTAGTACCAAAATATAATGCAAGAAGTGCCACTAGACCTTCACCACATTCTTCCTGAATCAATCATGCTGTAGGTGTTTGCTAATAATCTGTTGTAATGGGTGATTGTTTAACTTTTGCTAATTACATAGCCTAGGTTCAATTTAAATGGATATCTTGTGCCTGTAGGACTGAATCACATATGAGCAGATCATTATTAAATTTTCTCCAGCTATGATTCTTGGTGTCTGTTGATTTAACCACCTGCTGTTTTTCAGAACGCTGTAACCCCAATTCAGTAAATGTTCCTCTTTCAAACTGGTACTAACTTTGGTCCCTTTTACTTCACGTTTACAAGCCACTGTCATAACTGCTTTACCCTTTACTCTGTGCCTGTGGATGCTTTCTGCCTGTCTAGTTTCTAAAGTGAAATGTAATCTGCTGTGCCTCATTCACCTGTTCTGAGGCTGTCTGTTGTGGTGCTCTTTGTGCCTCCAGCACATTTCAGGTTTTCAATCTAAACTAATTGAACATTTGTAACGTCTTTTGTAGGAGGTTATTTTTGTGTGCTTATAGAAGTAATTGTTTTTGTTTTGGTCTATATTCCCTTTATTGAATCCGGTATGTCTATAACCATTTAAACACAGAAAAAAAGTTTGGTCAGCTTGTTCTATACCGCGCCAAGGTAAGCGCATTGTACGGCACTGAGGAATTGGATTGCCTCAACCACCTTGGGATAATCTTGGGATTACCCCCTTATAAAATAGGCCCTTGATACAATCCAGCGCTGTAAAATTCTCTGATCAAAAATATACAAAATATAGTGTAGATTAATTAAATCAGCCCTTAGTTCAATGTACAGGCTGTACAATGTAACTTTTCTTTTGTTTTATCACTTACAGGAGGTGTGCCATTGCTTGGAGACTGTCTCATCTAGACCTCAGTGCTTTGATATTCTCCAGAATGCTATCTGCAAAAATTTGGTAAGTCCAGGAACTGGTGGAAACTGTGCTGGTGGCTCTGCATTCAAAACCGCTTCAGTACAGTCAGTGGGCAGGCTGCCTACACAGGCAGTAAGTAGTACACTATTTGTGTGCTTTACCCCCATATAAAACTAATGCAGGTATAGTACTGTATACACCCATGGGTCACTTCTTGGGTGCCCTTGCTCAAGATCTGATTTATTTAAAATGGTTCCCATGATTTTGCTTGTGGTAGTAATGAGCTGTGACAAATATTTGAATATCCCAAGAAATGCTGCTTGCAATGCATTCGTGGCTTGTATTGATTCATATAACATAATTTATAAATGACTGTATCAACCATCTCAAGTTCTACTGTAGAGAAGAGTGATTCTGTCCTGTCTTTAATGGGTAATTGGATAGGGTACCAGGTTTATTGTACTCCAGAGATTTAATTTATTTTTACTGTTAAGAACATTATGAATACAGCCAATTCAAAATGAAAGAATACAGGTACTAAAATATCGGTGTACATATTTAAAGAATAGGAAAAAAACAGCACTACCTAATTCTGAATGCACTTTATAGTGATGCGGGGGATCCTTTGTTTTTAATTGTTTATCTTTCTTCCTCTTGCCTGGCCTGGACTTATGCTGTGTGTTGTGCGTTGCTTGTAGTGTGTTTTCTCTCTCTCTCTCTGTCTGTGTGGCTCTCTTTGTCTGTCTCGCTCTCTCTGTCTCTTGCTCTCTTGACTGTCTCTCTCTCTGTCTGTGTGTCTCTGTTTCGCACTGTGTGTCTGTCTGTCTCGCTCTCTCTGTCTGTGTGTCTGTCTCTCTCTCTCTCTCTCTCTGTCTCTTGCTCTCTGACTGCCTCTCTCTCTGCAGGCTGGTCTGCGTGTGGTTCCTGACAGCACAGCGGTGGCGGTCCTCAGTGCAGTTTCCAGGCTGCTTGTCCTGGCCTACATCCCCAGTGAGGTGCTGCTGCGCTTCCTGGCCAGCTGCTGCTACAGCCTCCTGCACCACCTACTGACCCTGGAGAAGAGCGCAGCTGAAGACAGCGCACACAAAAGGTAACAGCATTTAGCCACCAGTGTTAAATATGAATACTTTTTATATCCCTAGTGTCACAGTTCTTGCATGTAGCCACTGCCAAAACTGTAAACTGCCCTGAAATGTTAAATATTTTAAAATCTCCAGTTTTGCATTCTCTTGGCTTCCAAGCCATGCTTCCATGTGTAAAACTGGTTTCTGGAGTGACATCACAAGTATTGCATGGGGCCTGCAGTCTGGGATTTCTTGAATGGAGTCTGCACCCTGGAAAACCGGTGATGTTCTCATGAGAACCAATTTCAAGAAGGGGAAAGAAGCAAGCTTGTAATGTTTTATTTCTCCTTGTGAATCGCTTGTATTCCATATGAAGAAGTCACATTGTTCTAATTAACGAAGAAGAACCCATTGTGGGCATGTAGCCGTGGGCTGTTTGAGAGTTGACCGAGTAAGTGTGACGTTCAGGGCTGGAGAAGGTGATCCGGGCTGCACTCTCTGTATAAGAAACCGCTGAAGATGCATGACTACTCATACAGTACAATAAGCTCTTCAGAGACTTGACTTCTCATGAATAAGAGGCTTATCTTTGTCAATAGTGGTGTGTTTGTAACTTTTATGAAAGCTAGGTCATGTGTTTAATTGAAAATGTTCTTATCATTAATGATTCAAAAGGGGTTATCTGGGGCTCATCAGATACTGATGTTAAGGGTTCATTCCCACTCATAACACAGCTCTACCCTGGACTGGATTATTCTGGTAAAGTGAGTATTGTAACATTTATTCAACAGGGTCAGACAAAACTATAGAAACCCCTGCCACAATACTGTCGGTTGGGCATAGGTGCCCTTACTGATTCCTGGTGTTTTTTAATTGTTCTGGAGATACAAGCCACCATTCCTCGCTGGGAAGCATGAAATTGGTTAAATAGCTGTAGTATTTAGTAAATAAGTCTCTGGGGAAGCATGGAAATTGGCAGGAATGTCTGCAGAATTCATTGCAATGCTCAACCATCACAATCATCAAGATGCTCTTCTGACCACTACTCTGGCTTGTGTTGTGTTTGGTTGCCGTGCAGATATCACAGTTGTGTCTGCTGCTCGTTGAACATCTATAGTGTTTGGGGTCTTTAATATGGAAGTAACTGTTAACCGAAAAGCCTATCAAAGTCAGGTCTGCTGTCTTACTTGCAACAGGGAGATGGAGCATTTATTTAATGCAGAACATTTGGTATCTGCATAGCACCTAAATCAGTTATGAGAGACAGTCCAACTGTTTGATATGGTAAGCATGCTGGATTATTGCATTACTGTAAGTCTTGCACTGATGAGTGTGCCCTGAGTCCCTTGAGCCCTTCAGAGCTTTGCTGTTCAGACTGTGCTGTCCATTGAGGTTTGGTGGTGAGCCTTTACATTGTCTCCTCATATGGGAGAAATCCAGGCTACCTCCACGGATATGATTTGATCCTCAGGGAGATGGGCTCGCCCACGCAGACGAATGTGTGCTGTGCTAATCGCAGGCACACTGCGCTCCCCTTGACAGCTCAAACATCTGCTACACGCTCGCTGCCTTCTACAGCTATGAGCCAGGCGCTGGGTAGGAAGCTATTAAAAATACATGGCTCACACAGTAGCAGAAACATCTGGTACACTTGAAAAGGAAGAGAGTGCGATTCTGTCCAGATACTGAGCTGATGCCTCACTTGTTCAAGTACAGGATCTGGTGTACTGCAGTGCTGCAGGATAGCAAATGTTTATATTGGGTTATTCATTGTAGTTTAAAGATAATTGAGCGGGTCGGTATGTGATGAGAACTTTTACTACAGGCATCAGGGCGGCCTGACACATTGAGGAACACAGCATCTTCAGTTCTTTTTGGATACAGGATACCCCCCCCCCCCCCTTCCTTCCCTCTGGGTTCAGTATTCACAGTGGGATAGTTCCCTGGCATTGCTTCAGGGTGTGTCGGTTTAGTTATGGAGAGTAAAAATAGCCTGGTCAAACAGGAAAAATAGTGTTTGCCACTTTTTAACCATTAAGACCCTAGGTACTATATTTATTGGACTCCTATTTTTTATTATAATAAGATGTTAATGTTACAAAAAAAAAAAAAAAAAACACATTGAAAGTACTTTGAGACCTTGGAGTAAACCCTTTGAAAATGTCCCTAGGTTTCAACTGTGCTGCATCATTACTTTCATTAAGTTCATACAACTGTAGTCAATTTAACAAATATACTCTGGGTAAAGTGCACTGTCTGATTCACAGAATTTCATTAGTTAGTCAGTTTGACAGGTTAAAAGGGAAAGAAACTAGCAAACACACCCATTAATGCTTTATGCTGCCACCTAGTTAGATCTGAGGTTGATACATTTGACACCTTTTGTTTATCAGTTGTGTTATGTGATAGTGTTTATTGATGACACCACATGTTTGACCCGCAACTGTGGCTATGCAAGTATATGTACCTGTCTAATGTTTTTGTTTTCAAAACTGTTTGTTTAACTCTGGCTGTGTGCGTGTGTGCTCTGAACCCTGTGTATCTCTCTCTTGTTTACAGGGAGGTGGTGTGGGGTGCGTGCCTAGCGGCTCTGAGTGGGGTCCCCCGTGTGCTCAGACTGATGCTGCAGAGCCTGCGAGTGACGGACGCCTGTCAGGAGGAGCTGCCAGTTATCGCTCAGATCCTGCGCCTGCTGTTGCAGCATGCCCAGCTCCGCAACCACATGATGGCCAACGCAGCACTGCTGCAGCAGATTGTCCAGGAGATCACGGTACACACAATCCTTTCCCACTGAGCAGCCCGCGCCAGGTGCAGCTGCCACTCTCTCTGCTGCCGAGCCATGAATAAATACTGAAGGCTTTCTACTGGAGCACCACAGTCTCACTTACAACCCTGCTTGCTGACTATGCCTTTCCAATAGCAGAGTGAAATTTAAAAGAAACATTTTTGATTTATGTCTCCTGTGCTTAATCTTAATTTTGTAATTGTTTATTTATTAACAATTATAACAACATTTAAATACATACAAATTGGGGGTAGGGGGTGAAAGTAGTCACAGAAGGCTGGTCGTGCCTTTTTAGCTCAGAGCTACTGTGACAAGCAGGCTTCCAGGGAGCAGGAAAACTGTCTCCCTGTATTTGTCTTTTAGGGAATGCAAACAAACTAGACTTCTTGTCTGTCTTTCGATTAAAGAATAGCACTGAAGGCTGAAATATTGAATAATGTAATACAGTCGGCTCTACTTTATCAGGAATTAAAAATATCCCAAATAAACGGCTATCTTATTAAACGTGAGGCTTTTGAGAAAACCTTAGTCACACTTTGTTTCAAAATGAAAAGAAAAACAATGAAATCACCTCACATTATGATTACATGTTAAATACCCAATTTAAAATACTTTATCCCAATTAAACAAAGTGATGACATAAATAGCACTGGTAAGAACAGTCTCCTAGAGTTGTATCCCATTTAAGCAGAAATCCCAATTTATCAGTATCCAGATTATGTGGCGTTGACTGTATACTCACACTTACGGATTACATTTTACTGTACAATGGATCATAACACAGTATGTGGACACTGCAGCTTTAAACAAACAAAACAAGAAGTTTAAAATGAATACTCAGTTGTCCCTGCCACTTTACCTAACCTTTCCTCAGTGCAGTATGCAATTGCCATCTGTCCTGCCTGAAACCTGCTTGCATTTTAATGACTTTTTTTTCTTTGTCAGATTAACATTTTAGTTTAAGTACTGTAACCCTGTCTGCTCCCTCTGAATCTGGGTCACAAGTTTATACAGGCCATGGGAACATTTATTTATTTTTTTTAAATGAAAGATTCCATCCACTTACCAATGCGTGGAAAACTCTGCCATATTAGTTAGTATATTATGCAGTTAAATGTTCTAATGCTTTTAATGATCAAATGTATTTTCTTTGATCTTTTATTATAAATCGTGTTATGTGTTTTGCAATATGTTTAAATATTTTCTTTTAGCATTTAACACAAGTTGGTAAATTGAAGAAAGTCCAAAGACACCAGACATCTGACACGTAGTCTAAATGTAATTCCAAAACATACACTGCATACAGAGTCACACCAGAACGTTGTGTCAGTGTTGCAAAATAAGCCTGTGAAAGGGTCGCGGCCCAGGCAAAGACGATGAATGCAGAACACTCGGAGGCTGGGAACTGTGGTTTAACCCTTTGCAGTCCACTTATTCAGCGCTTGTCAGCCGCATCCGGTCCAATTTATTTTCACATTTTGTTTTGTATTTGTAATTAATTTAGAACAATTTGTAGATTTTATTTTTCACTTTGACATTATGGACTTTTTCTGTGTTGATCAATGGCAAAAACTCCTAATTTTAAATCCATTTTGATTCCATGTTGTATCACAATAAAATGTGGAAAAGTCCAAGGGGGGTGAATACTTTTGAGAGCCACTGTGTGTGTGTGTGTGTGTGTGTGTGTATATACAGTACCAGTCAAAAGTTTGAGTACACTTGCTGGAAACTAGTTTTTTTTTTTTTTATAATTGAAATGTTTTACATCGTATACGTTTCTGTAAATACTTGAAAATGAAAACACATGTTACAATATACAAAACAAAACATAAGGAGTATCAAAGCAACGTTTAAGAAACTTGAAAATTGTCTCTATCTTGGATTCCTCAAAATAGCCACCCTTTGCCTTAATAACAGCCTCACAAACACAAGGCATTCGGTTAACAAGTTTCAGCAGGAAATCACCTGACATGTCTTCCCAGCTCTTTTGCAGCAATTCCCAGGTTGGGTAGCTTTGCTTTGACTCTTCTGTCCAGTTTGTCCCATACAAGTTCAATGGGATTGAGGTCTGGAGACTGGGCAGGCCAGGTCATTAGATTGAGTTGTCCTTCACTTTCGTTCTTCGCCAGATAGTTCTTGCACAACTTTGAGGTGTGTTTCAGGTCATTATCTTGCTGAAGAATAAAGGACTTTCCAACTAGTCGTAATCCTAATGGAATGGCATGCCTCTGAAGTATGCTACGATAGGTTGAGCTTGCCATGGACTTGGTAAAGATCATCAACTCTGTCACCAGCAAAGCAACCCCAGACCATGACACTACCTCCTCCTTGCTTGACAGTGGGAACCACACATGCAGAACTCATGCGCTCACCCTCTCTGCGTCTTACAAATACTCAGCAGTTGGACCCAGATATTTCAAATTTTGACTTGTCAGTCCATAAGACCAACTTACACTCCTCAAACGTCCAGTTTCTGTGTTTTTTCGCCCAGGCAAGTCTCTTCCTCTTCTGCATTCTTAACAATGTTTTCTTTGTAGCAATTCTTCTAGTTAGACCAGCTTCACGCAATCTCCTCTGAACAGTTGATGTTGAAACATCTGTACTTCTAGTAGCATTTAGCTGAGCTTATATTTCAGGGGCAGTTAATCGTCGGTTTCGCAGACTTGTGACACGAATGAACTTGTTCTCTGATTCTGAGGTCACCCTTGGCCTGCCTAACCTTGTTCAGTCCTCATGAGTGCCAGTTTCTATCGTTTGATGGTCTTGGCCACAGCAGTTACAGCCGCTTGCAAAGTTCTTTCGATTTGTCTTAAAGATTGACCTTAATTTCTTAAAGTAATTACAGACTGTCTTTTTTCTTTGCTTAACTGAGCGTATTTTGCCATTTTCTGCTCCCTTAAATTCAGGAATGACAAACTTGTGCCTATGCTATCTATATTTATAGTAATCGTGGACCCTCACCTGTTAACAATAATTGGTGACAAAAGGTTAATTAGGTAACATGCTAGTTAACTCAGAGAACATCTAACAAACACACCTTTAACACTGTGTAACAAATTATTTATTTATTTATTTATTTTTGTTCCTGGGTAGTAAGTGTTATTTCCTAATTGCTTATGCCTCAAAAGTATAGAAAATGGCTATTATTCCCCACAAACTTTGCTTTTGTGACCAATATTTCAAAATATCGCTAATTCCAATGGGAAAACGGGCAAATGTGTCTTTTCGTTCTTTTTCGAGATTTACGATTATACTGTATTTACAGTATAATCGTAAATCTCGAAAAACTACTCGCTTCTAAATCTTTTGTAGTCATTTTTGTATTACTTTAGTATAAATACATGTTAATTTGGATTCATATGTTGTTTTTTTCTGACTTTATGTAAACGAAAAGACACATTTGCCCGTTTTCCCATTGGAATTAGTGATATTTTGAAATATCACTATCCTGGTCACAAAAGCAAAGTTTGTGGGGAATAATAGCCATTTTCTATACTTTTGAGGCATAAGCAATTAGGAAATAATACTTACTACCCAGGAACAAAAATTATGTTACATAGTGTAATTAGGCCAGTGTTTTAACACCGTGTTATACACATTTCAGACTTTTAACTGACTTGGGCTTCAGACTGAAATCTTCTTGCTTTGGGTGACCATTACATTGAAATTGACAAGATTTAAATTTTCATTTAAAAATGTAATTTCTGAATGCAGTTCACTTATGATTTTCAGCTTGTATAAGTACACGTATCATATAATGAAATATTAAGTGTTTATAGACAAGTTTATACAGTTAAAAGCATAGATAATCATGAAAAACCTGGTTTCAAGCAGATGTTCTCAAACTTTTGATTGGTACTGTACATATATAATGTGTGTGGGTATGTATATATCTGTATGTTAAGGGTGAAACCTGTGGTTTGGCTACTGTAGTTTTGCCAAGGGCTTCTGGGCCATCCCGAAGTTACAATTTTTGTAATTGTTATATGTTGAAGGCGTGGAAGAAACTAGACACGAATAGAGGAAATATTGGGGAACTAGATGTAGTGATGGAACCAAGCCATTAACTGAAGTTGTTTACTGGGACCTGGCATGAGAATACAAATTACGGATGTGTCACATGAGGCTGTATTATATCTTACCAGCAAAACATGGGAAACTGGTAATACAACCTTGAAACTTCCTGGAATATTCTGGAAGAAGCATAAAAACTAAGAGCAGCTTAGCCTTGTTGTACACCAGTGATTCAGTGTGTGGAGAATGTTGTTTAAATTGAGCAGTTCTGTGAAATTTGTCTTGAGACATGGACAGGCAAGGTCAAAATAAAAATGTAATTTTAAAAAGAATGGATTGAAAGAAGTAGTCGACCGAACCCCCTTTTAAAGCTGTATTGTGAGAAACTAAGGTATAATGTACCTCTTTCGAAGCCCATGAGTAACAGGAAATCAGGGTAATCAGAAAAACTCTTCACATACTGTACTATATACAGAGAGAGATGCAATGTAATATTACAGTATTTTATTCACTCAGCAGTGTTAAATTAAGAAATACCAAAAGAAACTAAATGTATTTAAGTTTTAGACTATTTGAAACATTGCATTTCTTTCCTTGTGTTTTACAATGAGCTGTTTTGAATATGCTTCTGAAGGGGCCCTCTCTCCTTCCTTCCCCAGAGGTTTCGCAGCACTGAAGCCCGGGAGCAGTGGCTGGTGGATCTTCATTACTGCTTCAGCGTGTGCTTCTCCTCGCAGCCCAGAGGCCCTGCAGCCACCCGGGAGAACTACTGATCAACCTCAACAGTAGGAAGGCTCTTGAGGCGAGGGCCAGATGGATCATCACCTGTAGGTCACATTGCAAGTCATTACAAAACTAGCAACAGACAACTAAGGCACTCCCTTAATCCCTTATAATAGTCTGAGTTGGTTGTTACTAGTTTTGGAACATCAGTTTTATTCCTTTTTCTAAAGAACAAAAAATGGAGCAAATTGCAGTGCATCAGCCCCATGTTGCTGGGTTACTGTGTTTTCATTGTATGGTTATACATTTTGCTTTCTGCTGTTTCTCTCTTAAATTGGTGCCAAATGTTCTAACTGCAGTCTTTTCTTTGGGATACTGTGCCACTAGAGGGTGGATGATGAACTGGACCAGGATGTAAGAGGGAGAGTTAGACCCAAGCTGTTTTATTCTTCAACATTTAAACCCCTGGTTTATGATGGCAGAATGTGGTTCTCTGTGGGACAGTGCTGAGGCAAAAGATCAAACAAACAATTGCTTTAAATGTAGATGGAGGCCAAAATGTATGTTTCCTATAATAAAAAAAATGCTCTCTTCTCCCATAGAACCCAATAAAAAAGTCAGGTTATTCTGCCCAGTTTGAAGTACAGTACTACATTACTATGAAGGCATACTGTTAACTCTGTTTGTGTACAGTATAAAATAAAGGACAGTCACCTTGTGTATACAGACAAACAATGTTAAGCATCGTGCAACAAAGCTCCCAGTGAACTGGTTTTATATCTGTAATGTATTTACTGACTTAGGAAATAAAACACATTGTACTTTTCATTCTATTTGTCTCGTCTTTTCTCTTTGTAAATGTTGTTTTGTGAGGTGCTGCTAGGGTTTGTTTTTACACCAAATCTATTTCTGTACAGTAATACAGTACCTTGTGTTAAGTGGGATCGACTGGCTATTGAAAAGTAAAGTACCCTGCTCTTCCCAGCACTAGAAGAGAAGCTCATGTATGGAAGTGGAAAAGCAGCCCACTGTCAGATTGCTGCTTTGCAGATTTTTGTTCATATTCTATTTGAAAGATTGTATGCATTAATTTACTGGTTAAAATATTGAACAATTGTAGATTTGAGAATTGCATCCTTTTTTTGTCTTGACGTTGTTATAAATAAATGCAAAATGTTAAAACCATCACACCCTCCAGACAGGCTTTTCTTTAGCAACAAGAAATGAACAGCTATACAAATATATTTACACAAAAATATATACTGAAATGAGGTATTTATTGACATTAAGTAATTCATTGCTACATAAATATACACATTTTAGCAGATCATCTATTGTACTGGAACTGGCCGTTCAGTGTGCCAAATGCCTGAAAATACTGCTAAAGTAGAAGAAAGTTAATACATATAATTTTTCAGGAAGCTGAATGTTTTTACAAGCATATCAATAAAAAAAAAAAAAAAAAATTTTGTAAAAATATTGAATGCATGCTTTTAATTGTGAAGGCAGAGCTAGTATTAACAAACGCAGGGCTAATGCAAACTAGGAAGCATGCTTCAGTTTGCAAATTCGATTTTTATTTTATTTATTTTTTTTTAACTAAAGTGGGATAGCAGCAGGGGTTTTTGAACCATGGCGCTGCTATAAGAAAGTCTCGGATAAAACAAGTACAAAACAGTGGAACTTGAGCAGGTTTCCTGTTCTGTAGCATTTTGCCCTCTTGTTTCAAGTACCATTTCAAATCGATAGTGTAATTACATTCAATACACGCCATCAAAGGCTGGGAAACTCGTGTCATATTCATATCTGTGACATAACACTGTACTTTCTGATTGTACACAGTTAATGATCCAGGCAGTCAAATTAAAATACTGTTCAAATAAAAAGACCAAAACTACATAATAGGACTTTGAAGACCAAAGCTGCAATTCAGGTACAGGGCAAAGGCAAATCCTTTAAAAAATAAATAAAATAATAATAATAATAAATAAAAATGTCAGTATGACACTAGCAAGTGTAGCTGCAGGTACTGTACATTCTTGTTCTGTGCATGTTATTGCTATTTTTGTACTAATGTATATTTGCACCTGTACTTGTTGCTAAATAGGGCCCTGGAAGTTTAAAAGCAGCAAAAGCAATTGCAAATAACATAGATGGACAGGGTTTCCTTTTACTAATACCAGTGTAATAAAGCTTAGTAAAGAATAGCTATTAATTATAAAGCCTAGAGAGGTATGGTAAACTATGGTAAATACATAGTATCACATGGGAGAGCTACAACATTTCTGTGCATTGATAAACTTAAGGGTCTGTATGTAAAGTTTAAGCACACAGTCACCCTAAAAGCTGCACTGAATAACTTCTCGTAAGCAGAATTAGATGGGTTCAGCAGAGGTAATCAATAAATACGTATTCCTTTTCCACTCACGTTATTGCTTGTTTTGTAAACTATTTAAATGGATTAGGCCCAAACAGATGGTGTGTTTATAAGTAATATGAACCGGCCCTTGCTGCCCACCAGGATGCACTTGTGTTGGAATGAGCTGTTAGATCAATGGGAATATCCTGGTTAATGTGTCACTGAGCAAATACAAGTTTAAAACTCCCCACCCCAAAAGCAAAGCCCTCAAGGGAATAATCTGACATTGACTACATTGAGTTACTACAAACAACATCGTGTAAAGATTGTATTGCTTTGCTTTATTCTTGGAACGGTGGAATACCTTTGAATTACTGCTGGAAAACCCCTCATGTATGCACATTGCTGAAGAGAACTGCTTGACTTTTTAAATGTTTAACTTTAAATCTTCAGGAAGATTTGACATAACTTGTAGAGAAGTCTGTAAAGATTTCTGTTGTTTTACCAAAGTTCTTTATTCATTACAGATTTTAGTTTCACTTTTTCCTGCCACCATGACATTCAGTACATCTCCAGTTAAAGGGCTCCTCCTGACCCTACAGTGCATCGTTAACTTTGGGCAGCACAGAACGTAAAGATCAGATGGAGTTGTATTACTGAAGAAGAGATTAGGTAAACCTGACTAAGTAGAAAAACATTTTGGCTGATGCTTTCATTTTCAGAAAGAATTGATTGTGATTTGCATTTACAATATAAACATTCTGAACATTTTTACAAGCACATCAATTAAAAAAAAACAAAAAAAAAAACATGCTTTCGTTAAAATATTAAATACATACCTTTACCGGGAGGGCTTAGATAAAACTGGTACGAAGTCAAGTAGAAAAACATTTTGGCTAATACTTTCATCAGTGAGCTTATAGGGTTGGACAGAAAAAATGTAAAGCCTTGATAATTACACTTTTAAAATATACAGTATGTATGTGTGTTTCGCTTACATATTGTGAGCTTACTAGTCACACTGTCAAGAGTTCAGTCCATTTTCTTGTTTTAAGCAAATCAGGACCACCATGCAAGCTGCTCTTACTCTGTTTCAGTCAGTGTGTAACTGCCTCTCACTCTAAGTTTGGATTTGCTGATTTTGGCTGAAGTGCATGGCCTCAGGTGGTAGGAGAACTGCGTTGACTTCCCGATGTTTTCCAGCAAGTGAACGTACTGCATGCCACCTACTGCAAACACAAAACCAAAAATGAAGCGGGATCAGACCAACTCTGTTTACACAACTCTGTCTCTAAAAAAACAGAACAAGTGCAAAGACAACTGAAAGATTTGTTTTATAGCAACCTGAGCCTTTAACAGAACCTGCTTAGCAAAACTCATAGACTAGGGTTCATATAATCAAAGTCCTCGACTACAAAACAATTGCTTAGATAGGCACTCCTAAATCTTAATGATAGCAGGTGTATGGAGTGTGCTACAGCTTCCCCTTGTGCTCACTGATGAAGTGCTTACAGTGTGTCTCGCTGCTGAGGGTTGACAGGTCGAAGAGAAGCTGGGAAGGATTTCTCGAGCTCAGAGTTGTGTTCCTGACCAATTTACTCTGTCTGTTCTGGGAGCTGCCTGGAAGAAAATGAAACCGCAACAGTACAAAATAAACTAAATGAATAATAAAATAAAATCACAGGCATGGAAGCTGACATGCAAAGTGTGGGTTCTGTCCATTCCTTCTGTTTTGTATGCAGTGTGCAGTGGTAATCTGTGAGCAACAGCAGCTCTGTCAGAAAGTTCAGATCCACTGATCTCTACAACACTTTACTGAAGTTCAACGTGAAAGCATACCCAACATGCAGAGATGAAAATATGAAAAGATGAGGTGCCTGGGTGTTTGATATATGTCTTTCTTTTCTTTTTGGAGGGGGGCACAGATGTCTCATTCTGTGAATTTGAATTTGAGATGCCAAAGGATTAATCTATTTGCTTTTACACAAACACTTGCTTTAGTTATTTCTAAGTACAGAAGTAGTTCACGGTTGATAGTGCCAGATGTGAGAAAGCAGCCTTGACCACAGCAGATTCAGACAACAAAGGGCTCTTTCCCTCCAATACTCCTTAACACCAGACTCACATATAAGAACTTTCGTAATATATAAAACCTGCATCTCCCTGTTGTAAGTCAGTTTCAGTCATGAGGAATGGTGACGTATAACTCAAGATTAATTGAAACAACTGCATACTGATGAATGAGCGCTGCCATGGCTGGCCATGGTGCTCATGTACCTTATAGACAGTGCTATGGCAAGTGATTCTAATTTGCTGTCAAACCCCAGTAGCATCACCTGCACCAGTATAATAGGTCCCCTCTGTGACTAGTTGATACAAGCTGATTCATTAAGCCCAGTCTCATCCCTTAGCCACCTGCTCAACAATTACAACTGTATGTTTAGAAATTAGATTAAAAAAAAACAACTTAATTACCAAGGTTTACAGTAGAGTCTGAGAAGCAGGTTATGTCCAACCAGTCTAGAATTTCCAACGTGAAGAAACTTGCTATTAATGACATAGCCTGCCTTTTTCATATATGAGATTTGATTTTTTGTGAATGTAGATATAAAGTGAGCAAATGGACAAAGGCATTCATCTGCCCAAGTTCAAAAACAATCCCAGATTCTAAGGGAAGGTAAAATGTTTGTCTACTTGATGAACTGCAAGTACCTTTAGGTGGTCCAACATTAGTGCTTACCAGCGGTTAGTTTCTTAGATGTTTCCCTATGGGACAAAGGTGCAGGTGTCAGGTCAAAAACTGGCCAAATAGTATTTTTGCACACACAGTATAATTACCCCTGCGAAATGTTTGAAAATTATCATTTTGCTGATGCAACTCCGTTTCATGCAGGTTATTTAATAACATTTACACCAATTTTGGGTCCATCAACAAATAATTTCATGGCTGAACACCAATGGGCAAACCTGTGAAACTGCGGCTGACTGAGGGTACCACTGAATAATGAGACTTTAATCCAAGTTTATTAATAAAATTAAAATTAATATTGCTAAGAGTCGGATGACCAGGCTCCACATCAAAACCCTCGCCATCATCAGACTACAGATTAAACTACTATGTGTGAGCCCAGTACTGCTCCCCTCTGTACCTCTCTGCACCTGATAGCGTTTCAGAGCCAACAAAGAAAAGGTTGAGCTGAGGCTCTCTTGCTCGTCCGCTCTGCAGACAGGTACGTCAGAAATACAGTAGCTGACATTATCTGGTGACAGCTTTGAACTTTTCAGCAAGGCGGAATACTGTCAGCCTTGACTGAAGCTAGGAAGAGAGCGAGCGCGCTGTTTGTGTAAGGCTGTCCGAGGGATCTCCAGGTTCTTGTTTAGCAATGAAAGTAAGTTCTTGTTACAGTCAAGCTAGGGATCATCTTTCACCATTCACTTCATCACCTAACTATCTCTGTTAAAGGCCACCCAAAGAACCCAGAGCAAACACTCAACCTGAACGGTATTAGTTGTCCAGAAGATGATTTGTAAGGACTGTGGAGTATTAAAAAAAAAAAAAAAAAATTCTGAACGTAGGATTGTTACAGTATGTTAAAAAACTGTCTGCGGTTCTCCGATACAATTTCACATCAAATTGTGTATCACCTGCTCACACGCTATCATGCGCTTTGAAATGCCTGGTTTTAGAAACATTAAACATCTATGCATTTTAAAATATTCTGCTTTTGTCATTGTTTACCGAATCATAATGTATCTACCTTGCAAAGTGCATTTGATTTGTTTATTTATGATAACATGACAATAATCATAAATGAAAAAAAGAAGGGAGTTTTAAAGTATCTTAAAGGGAAGAGGACCGAGGGGCTATTGCCACGGAGATATGGTAGTCCACTCAATATTTCGGTAGCCTCAGGCTACCTGGGCAGCTGTTAATTTCAACGCCTAGACAAAGAAAATGAAAAGTCAATCAAAACCTCCTGACCTTAAAGGTCTTTACATTAATAAAACATAATTGTGTTGCTGATTAAGTTGAGCCCTGAGTCCTCGCCTCACATGCAGCTATCTGTCACTGCACCTGCTTCAGAACAAGAAATGAGAGTGGCATCATACGATGAAAACTAACTTGCCCATGGCTTTCTGAGACATTGTTCCTTTTAGTCTTGAAAAAGACAGCGAATAGTCACTTCACAACATATCCTATATTATGTTCTTACTAAATATACTTCCCTTAGCTTCTTTCAGCTCCAGATATGCAGTTAAACTTTCAGCATTCTGTACACAGATCTATGAAAGATAACTCCACTCATAAGTAAGCGGGGGGCTGTTTTTATGATGTATCGAAATCTAAATAAAAGTAGTTTTCCTTCCTGTGGGTGATTTATTGACCCACTTGATAATGTTAAACAGGTTTATAAATGAGAATGGCCTTAAGATATACATTGGTACTAAAAATAAAACTGGAGTCTTTACCATAGATGCTCTTGAGCACGGAATTGCTGTGCCGGCTGGTTCTGGCAGACATGGCCCGGGTGGGGGGCTTGGTGTTCTGGGTGGAGGAAGGCGAGAGCAGAGAGCTGCAATGCAGGGGCTTCTCCCAGAGCAGCCGGAGAAGGAAAGCAACTGCGTCTTTCTCCCGCTTCCCCCGCTCTACCCCTTTCTCGGACCTGCCCAGCAGAACGGTCAGCTCTCTGCGCAGCTGGAAGCTGAGGAAGCAAGGGACACGGCATTAGGATCAGATGGTAACACAAACAATACAGGGATTAACGTAAGGATTTGCTGAGAATAGGGGGTACACAACAAATCTATGGATATATTCGGAAGTACAGAGTAGAGCGAATTCCTCAAGACCCATTTTACACAATCTGAAATATGCTACAGGCTTGAAAACTGTTTATCCCTGTTCTGTCAAAACAAAAAAATTGACAGAACAGCGCTTGCTTTACAAAACACCAGGAGTTCACTTCCCCACGCCCCTGAATTCAGACACCAGCAGTGAGAGAACCCACAGAAACAGACCAGACCCCTCAACAAAAGTCCTAACATGTGTCATTAGGAAGGCACCATGTGATCCGTCTTTGTGCTGAAGAAGGGCTGGGAGTTACTTTGCAGTTCAATTAGTTTTTTTTTCTTCCTCCCTTCCCACCAAGCTGTTCCCAGGGGGACAGAAGATAAGGATAGTTAATTAGAATGGCAGTCAAATTAATTCAGAGCCACTCTGCACTCTAATAGGGATACTGTCTCAACGGTCGAGGAGTAACAGGATGGGGCAGTGCCATTAATGCCAATCTCCCTCAACACAGCACCAGCCTTTAATCTTGCACTGCATTTATATAGCAGCCTCTTCATCTTGTACCTAAAGCTGACCTAGCAGACAGTGATCACAGTGTCATTCCTTCTTTGGATGAATGACTTTGAACGTGGGCGTTAGGGTCTGTGTGCAACACTGGGATGATGATAATGATGCACAGCCATAACAACAAAACTAGAAACACAGGTGAAATCTCCAGCTAGTGACTGCTGAGTAAAATGGTCTTGCTAGAGAGCGAATATCCAGACTGTTTTCAAATAGAAAGGGACTGATTGGCTACCTGGAGACAGTAGCATAAAACACCTGAAGTATTAAGTTTCAGCATAACACTTGTGTACGTTTTACCATTATCTAAGGTGTAAAGTTAAATATGTTTATTTCTGTAGCATCCTTCAACTCTCCCACCCATTCAATGGCTTCTTTCCCGTCATGTTCCTCTATTTCAGCCATAACATGCTTTTTACCACAATACATTGGTGAGGTGGAATGGACTAGGAAGTGCAAGTTTATTACTTATCCCGGGATTAAAGCTACAAAATTGGTAATACTTTATTTAACCTAAAGGACCTTTGTTTAACCTTAAAATGAAAATACATGTTTGCTATAACATGTGTTTCTTTCAAAACTGTACATTAAAGAACATTTTGTTAGCTACAATTCCTTTAATGTGTTTTTTTTTTTAAGGAAGGGACACTGAAATATACCTCAAGGTCTCAAGTATTCTCCTGCTCGTTTTTCTCATTGTGTAACATTAACACACCTCTCGTGTCCACAGAACAGGCTGGACCCAGAACATTCCTTCACTGGCTCTCTGATTAAAGGGTTCTATTATCACTTCATAGTGCTCTCCTGATTTCATCAAGGCTTCAATTCTCTCTCTCTCTCTCTGAACACTATACAGCTGGTCATTTGGAATGACAGTGATCATATTTTGCCTGCGAAATTGATTATTATTGATTACTGATTCAGAGCAGCTCTACAAGGATCCCATTACACTCAATTTATCAAAATTACACACAAATAAAACAAATACAAAAAAAAATCACAGAACCACATAGCTAGCTTGCTAACCATGGAATTTACCAGAATTTGTAGAGTAATGCAAAGTAGAGTTTTAACTCTCCGTTAAAATATAATGATTTCTTTTCAGTTTGACTGTTTTTATTTAACTTGTAAAGGAACTGGTAATGTTACAAGGATTCATTCCCCTCTGTGCTGCTCTGTTAGGTCAACATTAGCACTGCTTGCCTTCATGTGGGTGGGGATTTTGAAAGTAAACAATCTTTTCCGATCAGCGAAAAATGTTTTTAAGGAAAGAAATGGATTAAAAATGACGTAAAACAGAATGCCACCACATAAACAAAATGAATGTGCTTTTATTCAATATGTTTTGTGCTGTCATTCTGCAATGAATTTTATCCAGTCACTCTTACGGCCTTCCTTTGTTGATACAGGAAACCTCTGCCCCATAGGGAAACCAGCAGTTTGAATGAAACTGTTCATGAAACAGTTTACACAGGTAGTCACGTTGGTAATTATCGTCAAGGGAAAGTCAAGAGGTTAAAGGTGCATGATCCATGTTGTGTTTAGATCATCCTATAGTATGTTTCGTTTTATTACAGTGGTAATCGATTTGGTATTATATTAGTTGCATTTTTTACATTTTTTTAAAGAAGCAGTATGTATACAATAAGTCTAAAAAAAATTAAATAAATAAATAAATAAAAAAAATTAGCTTTTGTTGTGTCCAATCCTATAAACACACATGGTGCCTACCTCCTCCAGGCCCTCTGGATCACAGCAGCAGCCTTGTTTTTCTTCCTGAAAAGCTCCTTCCTGATCCTCTCCTTCTCCACAACCTGCAGCCGCACCTCCAGAGGAACCAGCTCGATGCTGGAGTCCTGCCAGGGTGCACGACTGTGCCGGAGAGGGTGCTGCTGCTCTGCAGACACCAC
Source organism: Polyodon spathula (assembly GCF_017654505.1). Taxonomy (NCBI): domain Eukaryota; kingdom Metazoa; phylum Chordata; class Actinopteri; order Acipenseriformes; family Polyodontidae; genus Polyodon; species Polyodon spathula. The sequence continues at coordinate 58,975,395 of NC_054537.1, forward strand.
GGCTGGGGGCCTAGGCCATGACAGAGTGGCAGGGGAGTCCTGGGGCAGGATGTGTTCAGAGCTGGGGCCCTCCTGGCGGACTGTGGCTGTACTCTGGGGTTTGGGTGATCGTAGGGTTAGCAGGGGCAGCTGCACTCTGTCTGGGGTCATATTCACGGCTCGTGAGGTCACTCCGGAGGCCCGGCCGTTTACTGTCGATGCAGGCTTGCCGCTGCCCGGCCTGCTGGAGCCGGCGGGGGAGTGGCGCCCGCCGTTTAAGCCTTTACTTGCTGGTCTGGTTGGTTCTGCCACATCAGTCCTGGACTGAGCGGAGCCCCCAGGTGACCTCGCGGGGGGAGTTGCTGCTTTCTTGAAAACCCCGCTGGATGAGCTGGGGATCCGTGTTGGTCCTGTTTCAGGAGTGTCACTGGATATGAGCTCCACAGGGGTGCTGGCACCCTGCTGGACTGTGCTTCTCTCTTTAGCTTCTTGATCCTGGCTTTTGGCAGACCTTCTTCCACGTTCTGCTCGGTAAAACATAAAAGAATTGCATTGAGATGTGGTGTGACTGGTGTATTTCTTTATTATTAGGATTTGACATGCACATGTTCTAACACCCTCTGGTTGTGACTAAATAAATAGTTTATACCCTACTTGGAAAGGACAGCGAACCTCAGTGAATGGTGTCTGAATGTGGTTCCCACTGCGAGAGAATACCCCAGCAATGCCCAGCTCATACTGTACCTCTCCTCCTCTGGGTCTCATCACCCTGCTTCTGTGCAGAACGGGGCGGGGCTGGCTCTGATTTTGTCGGTGATGGTTTCTTACTGAGGGGGTGAGTGCTCTGTCCAGCAGCTGCTCTGGCCCTCTCATTTTCTGACAGCTGCAATATCCTCGGCTTCCTGTCCGCACGCTTCAGCTTCCCCCTCTGCAGCTCAGCCTCCTTGCGTTTGTTCTCTTCCTCTCGTTTCCTGTTAACGAACCAACAAGCATTCAGTTTCCTTCTTACTGCTCATTTTAAGATGCACAACAATACAATCTACACATCAAACACTGAAATATTTGTGTCCCTGATACAGGGGTTGGAGACTACTATCTAAGTCTGAGGCTCAGCGAACGGACAGACAGTGACACCAGCTTGTTTAAGTGTCCACCACTTTTCCTGAATTGATTGTAATAATCTTACTTTTGACTCGTACATAATTTTTGTTGCCATGCTGTTTGCCCACAGCATCCATATCTAGGTAAAACTTTGAATCCAGTGTTTCTCTTGACCTGTAATTACCAGTCAGCTGAGACACATCTATCACTTGCCACTCAATGTTTCACATCTAATCACTAGGGCCTTCAAGGCAGAGTTTACACTGACTCACCAGCCCTGTTCTCCCTGTTCTGTACTGTAACTCCTCGTCCTCGTTTATATTTTGTCTGTTTCTTTGCTGCAATGTGTTATGATGTTGCTGCCGTCCGGATGTCCACTTAAAAAAGGTACCTGCATCTCAGTGGACTAATCCTGAAGAAACTTCTAGCAAATAAATAATAAAAATTATTCAAATAAAAGTGCCACTTCCTGTAAAAACCTACAAGGTTGCAGATATTTTAAGACTGGGCGGCATTAGACGACGATGACAACAACAACGACAACAACCACAACTTCATCAACTTCAGTCCATAGTCCCTCATGTCCTGACCAGGTGCAGCCTTAAAACGCAAGATACAGCAATCAAACACCACAGTCAAACATCTCAGCATCTCAATGGAGTTCAAGGGAATCTATAAACACAAACATGTTACCCAACAGCTCTCTAAGGAACTCTAAAACTCATCATATCTGAGCACTGAGCAGTTGAGGATCTCTGCATCAGTCTGGTTCGTTTAGTTTGAAACGATGTATCAATTTGCTTGCTGTTCACAGTTATCTGCAAGCAAAAGGGTCCGAGTTTGTTTGGATGCAAACTAAAGTTTGTCTTTTGGTCCTTTTCTGTTTTTTTTCAGGACCAAGTTCGTTTGTATTCATGATGCAGTTTGCAACTGCACTTGGTTAGTTTATATGGTTTGTGAATCAGATGTTACAATGTCCTGCAAGGCATCTTGGTATCAGCTATTGATGTATTGTTCCAATTTTTTATAGCATGCGTTCGATTTTTGCTGTAGAAGAAAGCAAGGGAACTAAGGGAAGCACTTTGCTAATTTAATTGACACATTTGTTGAATGCCTGCAGTAGAGAATAGCCCATCATTCAGTTACGCAACACTGCACGGTTCTCCTACTGTGAGCATTATACAAAGTAATTTGAGGAAAGCATATTTTAGTATTTTTGTGAGTTTTGTCCAGTTTGTCTTGAATACTCGTGTCTGATCAAATTTATATCACAGCTTAAGTTTCTTGCACTGTCCATGTAGTTTAGTGTTGCCAGATTTTCAGAGTGAAAAACTGGGATTTTTTTTTCTTCAATTCACTGATGTCATTAAAATAACAGTATATAATAAGACAGTCATATTTTTAAAATTAAAGATCGAGTGTATTTATACAGATAACAACAACTCATTGTTTTCTTTCTATTGTCACCTAATCAAAAATATTTCACGTACAAAAACCCAGATTCGAAAAAACAGATCAGCTATTTCCCTTTAAAAATGTCATATACACATAATGCATAAGATTGTTTATTTTACTTTGAATGGCCCAAACATAACCTAATAAATTAGTCTGCTGTTAGCATAACTTACTCAGCACACTGATACTGTTTTGTACTTATAAATAAATAAATAAAATACAAAAAAGTAAATACAATAGCAAACCTGCGACGTTTTAACAATTTTACTGTTTTGTGACCAGGTCAAAAAATGAAGGTTGAAAACTGGGACAATCCCAGTTTTCCCAGGATGTCTGGTAACCCTAGTTCCCCGAGACATTTTGTTCTTTGCTCTACTTGTTTCCTCAGAATATGATCTAAACTAAGCATAAATCATTTACTTCCAATCAGCTTACCCTGTATAGTTCGTTTCCTATGTGCAGAAGGACCGAGTCCAGCTGTTGTTCACACTGAGGTTTATTTAGCATGCAAACTAGACTTGGTGCATTTGCCAAGCGGACCGAGACTACCACATTAATTGAGAGGTTGACAGGATACAACTGTGTACCAATTATTAAGACAATATATCAAAGTATGTCAGTATCACTGAGATGGACAGAGGTTAAACCAATGCGGTAGTGAAAGGGTTATTTTTTACTGGATAACAGTTGTAATGGAAAACCAAAGAATACAGCTGTGTACTGTATCAAACTAAGACAATAACTCACTGTGTACTGCCAATGCAGAAGAAACTTCAAAGGTCGCATGACCTCGATATGGCAGCCATAATAGGTCAGAGGTCAATGTTATGGTCAGCAACACATTTACAATGCAGGGTTTAAACAGTTGGCACCTTTACATTAAGAGTCTGTACAAAACTAATAGAACCCACTTAAAAACATATTCATTGATTGAAAACCATTACAAAGTAACTAAGCTGCATTATAAAGTAAATAGCCTGAAAAAGGTAATTATTTCCATTACCTGTTGAAGAACGTTTTGGCAAAATAGCAGATGATGGTCAGGACAAAGGAGCTGGATTCTCGTTTGAGAAAAGTACACATAGCAAACTACAGTAAAGGGAATGGCTACAGAACAATATCAAAGAAATATGGAATACAAAAATCCATAATCAGAGCAATAGTCAAGAAGTACCACATAACAAATTCAACTGAAACGCTGGAAAGAAGTGGACGTCCAAAATACGGGTACAGGAGGTAGAAGAATCATCCGAGCAGCTAAAACAGCGAAGGACTTCAAGAAAGATTCAGAAGCATCCGGCATAATAGTGCATGAAATAACTGTACAAAAGCACCTAAACACAGAAGAGTTGTATACACATATGTCTGTAGAAAGTCTACACCCCCTTGATCTTTTTTCACATTTTGTTGTGTCAGTGCCTCAGAGTTTCATGCATTTAAATGAGGATTTTTTCCACTTATCTACACACCAACTTTGTCTGGGAGTTCTTTTGAAAGCGCCTTGGTGCTCATGGTTGAGTCTTTGTTTTGAAATGCACTACCCAGCAGAGGGAACCTACAGGAACTGCAGAATTTATCCTGAAATCACATGAATCACTACAATGTCACACAGGTGGAGGCCAATTAACTTAGTGTGTGATTTTGAAGGCGACTGGTTACACCTGAGCTAATTTAGGATTGCTATTACAAGGGGGGTGGACACTTATCCAACCAAGCTATTTCAGTTTTTATTTTTAATTAATTTTCTACAAATTTCTAGAATTTTTTTTTCACTTGGAAGTTGTGGAGTAGGATGTGTAGATAAATAAAAAAAAGCATTTTAATTCCAGACTATAAGGCAACAAAAGGTGAAAATTTTGAAAGGGGGTGTAGACTTTCTATAGGCACTGTAGACCTCCCTGCAAACCATAAAACAAACCATCTAAAATTTGCCAATCTGAATCTGAAGCATTCTTCTACAAAATTCTCTGGTCCAATGAGACTAAAATATAACTTTTCCCCAAAAATGGACCACTGTATGTTTGGAGAAAAAATGGCAAAAAAGGCAAAGCCTTCATTGATGATAAACCTGCAGTTAAACATGGACATGGTTCAATCCTGTGGGCATTTTAACAGTTCAAGGACTGAACACATTCATGTGATTGAAGATCGAATGAATACAGCCACTTATCAAAACATTCTACAGAGTACAATGACACCATCAGCTCGCAGACAGTTTCACGTCCAACATGACAACGACCCAAAGTCTAATTTTTGATGAAAAAGTTACTGAATGGCATTCACAGCCACATGATCTCAAAGGCTTAGGTCTTTCAGAAACCAAAAAATTACATGACCCTAATATGGTTACAATGTTAGGTCAAGGTATCCGCAAAGTTTCCACAACACAGAAAACATGAATTTGCAAGTTGAAATAGTTTTGGACATATTAGCAGCCGCTGGTGCAGTGGATTTGCAAATTCATAAAACACACAGGGATACTAAATGATTTCAGTGCAGTTATTTTATTTAAGTTTTGCCTTTTTGCAAATACTTCATATTAATGTCCTCTTGATGCTATTACACATTATTCAAAGCAGCCCACCAGAACCATCACAGTATGTGTATGGAGAGGCTCTTAGTGTGAAAGTGTAACACTAGCTACCTTAGTCTTGGGCACCATCATTGAAACTGTCACCTCAAACTGGTTAAATTCCAGTAAACCAGAACTGTCTTAGGAACAGGCTGGCCAGTTTCAGCTATCCATGCTGAGTGCCCACCCAGAAGCCCAAAACAGGTGGACTGAGAGAAACTGCTCCCCTGTACAGCAAATAACTGCTGCCACATCCAAACCTCTGATCCACCTCAGCCACCCTGACAGGTGGTAAATGTCATATCATGCGGCATTCTTTCACGTTGTGGAATTAGCACTCGATCCAGCAATGCGCCCAGCTGCAACTGTCAGTGCATTAGCTGGGAGTGTGGCCAATGACAGGTTACTTATATAGTGTGTCATCATCAGTTCCCATGATTCGTGTCAATGTCAGCTAGTGTCAGCTTGCTGCTGTTGGTCAGGAGAAAGCCTTAACTTCATCTGTCAGTGCCATCTGATTTCCCCTCCACTGTGGAGGAGATTGATCAAAGCTGGGTGTCTCAGCAGAAGCCAATTGATCCAGTGCTGGGGGCCGAGTTCCTGCATTCCCTCTGGTTTTGATAAGAGCAAATCGTTTCAAATAAAACTATATTGACACAATACAAACAGATTGTGACTGTTCGGCTCAAAGAGGGTATGAATTTTGCAGCCTGAGCTCCTGCGCGCTTATCTGATACTTGTCTTTGAGCCTAACACATGCAAACACAAACAATGTACTCAGTGCACAGCCAAAGCTCCCGCAAGACATACAGTTCAGCGATACAGCAACCCATTCATCTGGGGTGGAAATGAACAGTTTAGGGTTCTGAAAAATGATAATAAACATTGCTAATAGACACAATAAATTATTTTCATCAAGTTTTTGTTTGTTATTACCCCTTAAACCACTTTTACTGCAGGGCCCTGTGGCAATATATTACCCATAGTAAGACTTACTTAAGAATCAGTGTTCACAGCTGGTTAAGAGATGCTCTGCAGTGATACAGCGCTCTTGCCTCACGCCAGGATGAATCATGCTGTCCATTCACACTGGAGCAGACCGCTCCCTCCCATCCCAGGGTTAATGAGAATGCCGATTACTGACGACTTGCTGTGTACTGTACTTCAATTGACCTATAGCTGGTCTTACAACATGCAAAACCTCTGTCTGTGCTGGATCTTCTGCTTGTCGTAGCTGAACATGTTAGGTAAGCAATAGCACATACCTTACAGTGTGTCTGGGTGCGAGGACGTAAGATAAGTGCCTTTAACCACCATAGAGAGATATGGTATTCAGTCTCGCTTGGCAAGTAGTAAGTCAAGCATATGCCTGCTAAAGCAGGCTTTTAGAAACACGGGTAAAACAACAAAAAGTCTAGTTAACACACATTTTTCACAAAGCCATTCTCTCCATTGTTATTAGCACCATTATTGTATCTATTAGAAAAAAAACACCCATTAAAGTCACATGACTAGTAACAAATAACTCCAGAACTTAATTGGAGAGCTCTTATTCTTATTTGTTCAAAAGTTGTTCATTTCTAGTTTTGTCCAAAATAAAATTTAGAAAATTATTTTTTGAGGATTTTGAATAGTCGGCTCTGATGTGTGTCTCTTTCGTGGGTGTTTGGCTCTTACTTGGCGGCGTCCTTGCGCAGCTGCTCGTGTTTCATGAGCAGGTTCTTGCGCTCCTGGAAGGCCTTGCGCACCTTGTAGCCCTTGTACACGGCCTGGATCTTGGAGGCAGCGATGTCCTGGATGGCTGCAATGGACAGGGCACCGTGCTCTAGCATGAACTGGATCACCTCGTGGTGCTCCCCTAGAAGGGCGTAATCCAGGGGGGTGTATCTGCAAGCAGGGCAGGGGTACAACAATAATCATACCCATACTCGAACTGTAGCTCTGGCATCGACGTCAACTTACTGACTTATTCTTATCCCTATCCCTGCCCTTTTAATTTCCACACATTTGAAAAGCAAACTAATAATCTACAGAATGTTCCATAAGTCAGGCGTCACAGGCAATATCAGACATTCTGTCCATTAAGGTCCTCTGTTAAATCGGGTGGCCACACCCACGCTGACTATCTGCACCAGATGTCAATTACCTGAATTTGTTATTTGCTTAAAAACACTTCACACCTGAAAGAAAGTCACAACCAATACTAACAATTATGATGATGATGCTTTGACTTACGGAACACCCTGTCTACTGAATAAAAAAACACTGTACACGGTGTGCATTTTTAAATGAAATCTATAGTACAGTAAATTATAATAAATAAAATGCCATATGCAATACCAGTTCCTCCCTTGCATAGTATAAAAAAATAATATAAAACAAGACCCAATGCAGTGAGGGAAGCTAATAGTACAGAAGGTACTGAACTTCGCACATACCTCTCCTCGTTGTTCTCCATTTGATTGGGGAAGGCACTGTATCCCAGAAGCAGCTTGATGGCATCCAAGTAGCCATTATTACAGGACCAGTGCAGAGCTGTCCTCCCCTGCAAACAGAACAGGACTTTACTGTGACTATCCTGGGAGGTGATGCAAAAACACCGGTTTAAGGCTGGTTCATATTTTTATGCAACCGCCACCATGTGTTGTTCTCTTTAGTGGTGACTGTCTGGATCAGGAGAGGAACAGGAGAGGATTTATCAGTATGCATGATGACTATGAAGAGGTATGTGAAAAATGCAGCAAACAAGGGGTGGGGCTTGGCTGGAGACGCAATACTGAGTGTCCTTTGCTATGCAGTGCCTTTTAAACCTATTTTACTCTGAAAAAAAATATTTTAAACAGCACGTGTAAAATAAACAGCGCGTGTGAAAATAAATTGGACCTGACACGCCTGACAAACACTGAATAAATGGACTGCTAAGGGTTAAAGATGTAGCAACTAAGGATTCTCCTCTGAGTCCTTGAGTGGCTCACCTGGTAAAAGCACAGCCACGTGGTGTGCAGGGTGAGTAATACTGCGCAGGTTCGTGTCCTGGCTGTGCAAAGTAGCCAGTCTTCGCTGGGGATTCCGAAGGGAGAGTTGCATTGGCTCTGGCGCTCCCAGGGGTTAGGGAGGCAAAACCGTCAGGGACTGTTTCTCCTGATCACACTACAGTGAACACTGGTGGCCAGGCGCCCAGTGAGCTCAAAAGCGGAAACCTCCAGAGGTCAGTAGCTCGCTGGCCGCTCTCGAGTTCCTGGGTGTAAAAGAGGAAGCTGGCTCATGTGTGGGACTGGATGATGCCCACTGAACCTTCAGTTCTCATGAGCAATAGGCAGAAAATCGGGGGATAAAATAATTGGGCACACTCAATTTTGAGAAAAGGAAAAATAATCCATTCTCCTACCCTAACCCCCTGGTGATTAGATAAGCCTGTCTTTTAGTGTGTGTTGAATGGGATCTTTATGGAAAGAGGTTTAAGGGAAGGGCGAGACTTACAGCTGTGGACCAACATGGAGCAGAGGGAGATGCTCTACATAGCTTGAAGACCAATTCATAAAATCAAGCACTGCCACCACAAAGTATTGTCTACAAAGAAACTGCCATAAATCATGCTCAGTGAGCTTATTAAGAGGACCGTGGGGCTCTCTAATGTGACAGTTTATTTGTGTACCAGCACCACCTTGCCGTTTCAATGATCTTGTCTTTTTTGTGTGTGTGTCCTGCCCAATGTCTTGCTAAACGTGAATACAGGATTCATGCATCATTTCAGAAACAAGACCATCTGTCAAGCTGTTCAGTAGGGGGTCCTATTAGGCTCAGTCTAAGACCTGCTCAGCACGGCTCTCAAAGCATTAGCTCTTCCTCAGTCAGTGATCCACCGCAATTAATACACTGTCAACCTGCAAATCTCCTTTCTCTACGATACTCGGAGGCAACAGATTTCCTGGCAGACAGCTGGCAAAGACTGACATAGTCTTAGTAAATTGAGGTCTCCGTTTGCCTGCTGTTTTTTTTTTTTTTAATTGTACAGAGAGGTAGTAGTTTTGGTTTGAGTACCTTTGTGGAAAGCCGGAAAAAATCTGCATATCTGGGACCATCTCCGGAAATGAAACCTTACATAAATGAAGTTTGTATTTGTATTGCAACCAGTATAAAACAGACCACACAATAAAGAAGTACAAGGAACCAATCAACATATTTTATGATAAGTGTTCATTTTGTGAATTCTTAATAGTAAAACATTAAAAGATAACAGGATTGTCAGCGAGGTCCTTCCAGGCTTGTTTTCAGCAGCACGGTCATCCTCTTCCCCACAGGAGGTGAGGTGCTTCCTGAATGCCTTCCCAGTGTTTTAGCCTATGTGACCCACACTGGCTGACCATTCTGTACATTTATTAACCCTGGATTGAAGGAGTGACTCTTAACTTGTGCTGTGAATTTGCTCTCTCCCCCTTCCTGTCTGTGTCCCTCAGTCCAGCCCCTCTGCACTCAATTTAACAATCAAACCTATAAGCTGTGGCCTGACCCTGAGATTTACTGTGTGCTTCCGCAGACAGGATGTCAGACATCAAAATACATTTTCAGAATACAGTAAACTTCTCTATTAAGGCCAAAAAAAGGACCAACACAATGTGGCTTACGGGGTAGCCTTACAGCTGAAAAAGACAAAGTCAAATTATTTTTACTAATAAGTTATTTATCTGAGCTTTTGTCACGTTGCACCTCTGTTTTTAGAGGGTTTGGTCATTTACAGAATGTTGGTCTTATTAGAGACGCAATTTAACATCGCCATGATATGTTTTTCGTCTGCAGATGGTGGCCTTAACACTGAATACAGGGGTGGCCTTGATATTGAGGGTGACTTTACACTGCTGTCAACTGGAGCAAATTGTGATTTATACTGAAGTTTATTTCATTAACCTGCTTAATATATTGTTACTATGGTTGTTGCTGCAAAGAAGTCCCCCCTAGTTTACATCATATTGCATATTGTCTTGCCATTTGTGTTAGAGCTATAATAAATCCATTGTTTATCAATCAAAAACAGCAGATTTCAGAACATCCCAGCACACCTTAATATGTCAAAGTGTCATCTTGTGCGCGGCAGAGTAAACAAATATAAAGTCGATGACACGATGGTTCTTTATAGGTAACTCAGTGATAAGGTCTCCCCCTCACTCAGTGATTTTTTCACATTACCCACTTAGCATTGTGTATCCTCTCTATCTGAGAAAGCACACCTCTTTATCCTGGATGTTGGGGTCTGCCTTGTTCTCCATGAGCACGGCCATGCAGTTGATGTACCCCCCGTATGCAGCGCACTGCAAGGGTGTCCTGCCTGCCAGGTCCTGCATGTTGGGATTGATGCCGTTCTCAATCAGTGTCTGGCACACGTCTGCGTTCCCTCCCAGCGCAGCCCAGTGCAGAGGAGAGTGTCCGTCCTGGTCTACCAGGTCCACTCTGGCCTTACCTGCAATGGTAAAGAGAGGTGCAGGCTTAGAAAGACCTCCAGACACAACGAGAAACTGTAGTCTAGTGAGCAGAGTTGAGGGGTTGGGAGGCAGTGTGGTCTAGAGGTTAGAGCTGAGTGACTTGAAGGCAGTGAGGTTTAGTGGTTAGAGCCTTAGCACTGGGAGGCAGTTTAACCATGTGGTTTGAAGTGATGTATTGGGAGATAGGAAGCTAGAGGTTAAATCAATCAAGACTGAGTGGGTACCCTTGATGAGTGTCTGGATGACGTCCCTGTGTCCCATCTCACAGGCGCGGAACAGCGGCGTGTGCTTCATCACATCCATGGAGTCCACCTGCGCTCCGTGCTCCAGCAGCAGACTCACTGTGCTCACGTGACCCGAGAGAGCAGCCGCATGTAGCGCTGCAGGGGGCAAAGGGGGGCACGCGGTTCATGACAGTTGAAGCCCACAAAATTTGATCTTACAAAGTTAAAATATCACCCTTTGCATAGAACATCAAAAAATATAGAATAAAAGGTGTTGTTAAAACGGCGTGTGCTACTCCTTAAAATATGGGAGATTCCGCTTATTCATCTCGCTCTATATACATTAGTGGGATCTACAATCCCTGAACTAATCTTCTCTGTTCAATACTTAAACACACTCTGACTTCAACTTCAGCTACTCGCCCGGCTGTCAGCGGTTTCATTTTCTTTCCGTTTTGATCCTGGGTCACTCTCACGACGATCAACGGATTACAAGGTCTTTAGGACTCATTGTCCGAGTAGCGTGGATGATCTTCAGCACGTCGGCTTTGGCTTTGCGGCGGCCCGGGGGTGAATAAGCAGGACCTTTTTATACCCGATGCCCCGCTGGAACACACATACCTGCCGATTATCCACAGCTGGCAATCACACACAGCAGGCAGGCTCTCCCAGTAGCGTCAGGTACTTCATTAATTATTTACAATAATTACAGTACATTTACACAAAAAAAACCCTCTTCGTGTGTAGGGCTCCTGCCCTGCCCGCAGTCCCCTGGCTGGATTCAAACCCTGTCCCATAAAAGGAAGGTGCCTCGTGTCCTAAGCAAGGAAAATACCACTGCGCCACCCAGACTGCCTCTCTGAAGAGCAGGTGGAGCCTGAAACACAATCACCATGGTGACTAGAGATGGCAGCTCAGAGCTGGCGAGGAGAGGAGAAGAGAGGATGGTACCGACAGCAGTGTTAGTCACTGGAGACTGAGTGCACTTTACTGGGCAGTGTGACACTCAAGCAGACAGGTAAACACTAACAGCACTTTGGAAGGCATAGTAAGGTTTTAGGAAAGTCAAGCTAGAAATCTGACATCTTATTGACAAGCATGCACACAGGCAACATGCAGCCTGGTCTTATGGGAGCCCAGAGAGGCTGGGTTAAAATTCCCAGCCCTCACTTCCCAGCTCACTGTAAGAAAAAGCTGTCAAACCTTACATGTGTAATACCTGGATTGTCTCTCTATGGAGGCAAAAAAATAAAATGACCCAGACACCCGACTGCTTTCTCAATCCCCAAAGATTTTAACACCATTCAGACAGTTGCTCTTTGAATTTTAATGACAACCAGGTTGGATGCAATAGGGTAATGTGCTTGTCTTTCCTAGCTGAAAGTTGTAACAACCCCACTTCAGAATTGAATCTGACAGTATTCTTAGGTGCCATGGAATATAGATGGGAAAACTTCTGTCCCCAGGGATGTTATTAAATTGGCTTTAAATTTGACTGGTGCTGTACATTGGAGATTAGACCTCTGGTACTGGTGTGAAAGTTTGATACCCATATGAAATATCCGAGTTACTAATCGTCTTCCTCTTGTTTCACTATGTCAGTTTGCATTTCATTTTTCACATCTTGGTGAAACAAAAGCTTAAAGCACCCATGTGGACTCGATGGCTCAGAATCATATCTATATATTTTTTAGACAGAGGGGTATATGATGTGAATTACACAGGCATTCTATCTTTTGTGGAAGCTACCTGAAACTCGGAAGCAGTACAGCTAATTAATCAAACTGATTTTCTAGGCAACCAGAATCTTGTTTGCATCTTTACCCAAATGGACATCCAAACAACACACAATGATTAGACCACTTCATTCTCTTCCCAGCAACAGGAGATCAAAATGTGCTTAGTTGCTGCTGCGTTCCCTGTCCTACCTAACACTACGCATTACATCACTCCTTGGGCGAGAGTAAAGACACTAGTTTTAATTCAAGCTGGCTGGCTGCATGGCATTTTGTGACCCTACTCTATTTGTATGTTCCCCATATGGTACGAATGGCAGTAAATAGACTAAACCAAGGACACGCAGGGTGAGTGTAACAATGTGCTGAGAAAGGAGGTGCACTCTTAGCAGTGACTGTACTTTTCTTTCCCTGCCCCCACCCCCCATACCTCAAAACTTTGTCTATTAGTCTTTCTGACATCAGTTGTTGGCACCTTGTTTTCCCCACTCCAAGTACATAGGTTTTCTTGTAATCTGAAATTCACTGGGACAGAGTCACAGTGACCAAACAATTCCTCCGGCCAAGGCAGGCACAATGAGGCTTTGTCTCAGGGGTTCCCTCGGTTACCGGGAGCGGGAATTTCACTTCCCCAGTCTAACAGCACAATGGAGAGAACGTTCACTGTTCCCAGTGTTCTGGGGAGGGGCTAGTTTCACTTGTTTGTTTTGTTGCAGCAGACAAATAATTCCATAAATCTTAGCCATTCTGCACTTCCATTGGCTATGTAGGTCTAAAACTTAAAACATGTTGCTAGGGGAAAAGGGGTGTCCAAGACTTCTTCATTTTAAATTCTGTGTTGGATTTTATAACACAGGACCACCAGCTGGCACTGCATGCCAAGTCAAACAACAATAAACAATAAAGCAAATATGATATGAACATACTGTACATTCCCAGCCATAGCAGTAATACAAAACTTAGAGCTACAGTATAAAACTATTGCCTACATTCACCATACAGTATGTTTAAAAATGTACTGACAGATTCCTACAAATGTTCCCATATTCTAATTCTCTCAATATTTTTTGCAAAAGAATGCCAAGTAACCAAGTTTTATCACAACTGAACAAGTGGTTTTCTAGTCATAAATAACAGTGAAAAACAGTAGATGCATATTTAAAGAAAGACTCAATTCCCCAGGATTCTGATAATCTGATTGACTAGTCCTAAAGAATGTCCTAACCAAGTTTCATCATTTTTTCAAAATATGTGAAATTAAAACTCTATAGTGCAACAGGGACCTGCCATATATCCCTATAGCTTAAAAAAGGGGACGAGACAGAACCAGAGTATTCAGGTTTCTTACACATCCTTATAGTGAATACTCTCAACGAAGATAGTCAACCAATTTTAACTTCCTGATTTTATTTGAAGCCCAGTTTGTGAGTTATTTAGAGTAACGTGTTGAAAGCGCTGATACTTCTGTACCCTTACAAAAGTTTACCATAGTAAGAGCACTGAAAAGAGTAATAAAGCATATTGAAAGCAATGTAAAGCACAGATAGGCAATGGAAACCCCAAACAGGTATGGTAAAGCATACTAAAAAAACAATTGTAAAATAGTGTAACCATGGGAAAAGTGTGGGAAAATTACAAATGTACAGTGGTAAACATTTACAAGCATATTCACCCAAGACATTCTTGCAACATCTCATTGATGTTTCCCTGGTTTAATATACTGTACAAATAAATTAGTACATTAACAAATAAATAATAAAAGCATGTGTAAAGTGTAAACATGGAACTGGGAAGAGCAGGAGGAAGGGGTCACCCCAGATAGAATAATGGTTTAGTGTAGCAGAGACTAGAGGGCTCCAGGAGGCTTGACACTGTGATAGACTGTAGCTGCAGCTTGGGTGCAAACACAACACCACCATCAGGTCCGAGGGCACGTTGAGATGCAGCGTCTTACTTCAAGCGGCCTCAGCCTGCAACATAGCCACAGAGCACACATGCACTTTTGATAAGCAGCCCTGTTAATAACCGCAAAGAACCAGCTGAAAAAACTACATTTCCTTCAAACCTTTCTTGACCGTAGTACAGCTTATTGTGTAGTCTGTAATTCGGCAACCTTCCAATGCAACGCCCTGTCAACAAGGTAACACAAATTGAGGGTCACAATGCCACTTTAACCTGGCGCTGTCGCCAAGCCCTTTACAGTCAATAAACCTCTATCACCTACAGGGCCCAGTTAAATTGGCATATGTAATAATGAAAGGGTTTATTGGCTTGGCACCTCACCATGTAGAGCATCTGTTTCTCAAGCCACCAATACTCATAATGCCCTTTGGCACCGCAAAGCACCGTTTAACCGGGCACAATAAAAAGTAACACCAGTCAAGCCTGTGGTGTAGCTTTAGCCAAAATGTTGGTCTACTTGACTTTCCTTCTTATAAGCTGTTTATTAATACTTAAGTATTAGATGGTAGGAGTGAAAAGTAGTTTAACACAGTTAGCAATTGGATTTATTATAGTATTATATCACCAAAGAAAGTAATTTACTTAAAATATGAACACTCCTGTCTGAAATGTCATTCATTATTGCATAATCGTACCCATCCTAAAGAGTTATCCACAGTAAAATCAAGTTTAGTTCACTAGTTACAGTGCACTCCGTTTATAAGAATTACTGATATAAGAATCAACTGCATATAGTGATCAAAACCACTGGATCCAAATCATTCCAATACTAACCATGCTAAAATACTCTGCACAACTGCACAATGACGTGTACAACCAATAAAGCTGGTTTTGAATTTGAATTTCAACACATCTCGTGTGATTAGGCACGTACACAGCGTGTGCAGAATAATCTCTGGTCCACAGCAACTCCCAGTAGAAAAAAAGCAAGTTGCGCAGTTTATGTGCGTCGACATGGTAGGAAAAAAAAGGGCATGCAACTGCTTTGCACAGGTATTTTCTGTGTTTCTTGTTAGTGAAAATTTGTTTTAATACAGTGAATACACATTCATTGAATACATACTGAGTACAACACAGGTTATTGTGCGATATGCATGTACAGCAGGGCTTCTCAAACTCGGTCCTGGGGACCCCATGTCTGCTGGTTTTCATTCCAACCAAGCTCTCAATTACTTAACTATACCCTAATTGAACTAATAATTTGCTTAATTAGACCTTTTTACTTGTTTTCAGCTCTTAACCATTTGCAGTTTAAGTTACTTATCAAATGTTATAGGTAACTGTTGCAGAGCTTTGAAGCTCCACTTAGTGAAAAACTGATACTTGCACCACAACTGAAAAAAAGCAAGCCACAGAGGCTTAAATGCAGTGGTAGTCCTGACAGTAAAACGTAGTAACAAAGGGTAGTAACATTTCTGTTCGTCTTTTCTCGTCAGTCAGTCATGTTCCTATTTGTACTCGGGGAGTCACGTCTTTTGTTGATGATTTTAATACATGCATCACTATACTCAAATTTAAGACATTTTTGAGAAGAAAAAAATATTTTAAAAAGTGCGTCTAAATTCAAAGGAACATAATATTTTTACGCAACTGATGCAGAGCAAGTTTTGGATGAACTTGAACAGAGGAATTTGAATGCTCTGTTCAAGTTCATCCCAAACTTGCTCAATTGAGGATCAGGGATTGTGTTATACTTGTAAACCATCCGCGCACATTCTGGCACGGTGGATGGGTGAACGAACACCTTCAAGGCAGCCATCGTGCAGCACTGTTGGATGGACTTGATCTGTAACAACGCTTAAGTAAACAACTGCATTAATTTGGCCTTCCAGAGTAATCAATGAACCCAGGGCATACCAGTAAACCCCAATACAGTTAATGTACCTGTATTTGGAAGCGTATCCAATATTTTTTTGTCTGTAATGACAGCTGTCGCCACTCTGCTATGGAGTTCTTTTGTGCATTGAGGTTATGCCCTCACCACAAACAACCGGTAAAGCAATTCAGGAAAAGTGAGATTATACTTTCTGCTGGAATTATGCAAGCTGCCTTGCGGCTGTTTTGGTGGTAAATCGTTTTAAAAAAAAAACCCTAAGCTAACATTTAAAGTCCTAAAAATCAATGAACTGGCATTAGTACATGCAAAATTCCTCTGGCTATGTTAAAATAATAATAGCAATAGCAGCACTGTATTGGCATCTGCCAGCACTCTCGTATCTCTTTGTTCAACATACCAGCATGCAAACGAAACACATGTTCTTTTCTTTAATGCTGGGTGAGATTAAAGGAGAACAATAATAACAGATCTCTTCCTTACCTTACTCCCAGACTTTCTGCAGAAGGCACTGAGGGCTACTAATTTGTTCTCAAGAAATGCACTTTTACAAAGAAACAATAAAGTTTGTGTATGCTGTATATACTAAACATGCTATAAACAATATACAGTAGGGTACTTTATTGTTAACCAAAGCATGGAGTAGTTGCTGCCAAGGGTTACAGACCAATGAAGATGACTGGCCATCATGTGAGTTTCTTATGTGTACACTTGTCTTTAAAAGCATGCAATATGATTCGTCATCACCAAGATCACTTGAATATAACCCTCCTGTCTCCTGTCTAGTTACTTACAACACAATCAACGAGTTCCATCCTTGCAGCTCAGACACAATGGCAAGCTGCCACTTGAAAACTTTACTGAGGCTCTACTGAGTTTATTCAGCAGACAATAGCCTCAATCTAATGCATATTGCTCCCAGACACCCCTCTGTGCACCGAACAGCAGCACGCACTATGCCTGTGTAATGATGCCGTCATCAAGGCCCAAGTGACACATTTCACATATTACGGCCCTGCCCGCCTGCCTACATATCAACCAGCTTGTGCAGAGAATTTGCTTTGCATATTTGTGCACTCCCTACAGTGAAACTGAAGGCTGCTTCATTTTCACAGAGGATTTCAGAAATGCTCTGCTGCGGCAACATGCCGCAAATCAGGGACAATATAATTATCACCAACACTTCTGATGACGAGGGAAATGCTTCACATTGTACACGTCAGCTCCAGGGCCAGTCAGCAGATACCACGTGTCAACTGAAACAATGGCGACTTGCAGACACAGTATAATTTAAATGTTTTTTTTTTAATAATTTTAACACTGTTAATGACTATTTCAGAATCCCTAAGTCAATTTGTTTTTTTTTGTAAAAATAAAAAAAACATAGTAAAATGATTGCCTTAACTGATTAGCTACTTAACTGATACTCGTGATGTGATTGTGCTACTTTCCAAACATTCTGCACCTGCTGGAGCTTACTTGGTTTCATTTGATGTTGAAAGCCTATACACCAATGTACCACAAAGAGATGGGTTGGATGCAATGTCGTTTTATTTTGCAAGTTAACCTAATCATCAGATTACTGATTTACTTTTAGAATGAGCTGAATTTATTATCATCTACTTATTTTTTATTTAAAAGACAAATACTTTTTACAAATACAAGGTACAGCTACGGGCTCCGCCTTTGCGCCAAATTATGCAAAACATTTCATGGGCTACTGGGAAAGACAAAATATTAATGACGTTGCTTCTAATTCACTCTTACAGCATGTTATGTTTTGGAAAAGATTCAGCGATGACATATTATTAGTATGGACAGGATCTGAAAAAAAAAAATATTTTTGTTCAAAGATTATATAAACAACACAAGATCAACTTTAAAATTTACTACGGAATATAACCAGCCTGAAACTCATTTTCTGGTGTTGTTTAATACTTCTATTTTTCGTAAACCTACAGATAGGAGCACAATTTTATGAGGTGACGGTGACCATTCTAAACATCTGATAAGGAACATACCTTATAGCCAACTCTTAAGATTAAAGGAGCACTGCAGTAATACTTTTGACTTTCAAATCAAAGTGAAGGGGATGCAAAATCAGTTCTATTATAGAGGTTTCAATAGAAATCTATTAGATATAGCACTAAAAAGAATGGATAGTATAGACCATAGTGAGCTTTTGAAATTGAAAAAAGGAACAATTTAACTACAGACAGAATTACATTTGTTACTGAGTATAATTATATTTCCAATGATTTTAAAATGATTATTTCAAAACACTGGTAAATATTAGAATGTGATCTACAATTATGTCCCTTTGCTATAACGCACCCTAGATTTTGCTATAGAAGGGGTAGGAACATAAAATATTATTTAGTGTCCTCACTGTATAAATCGTCAACTACAGATAGCAATTAGCTTAGAAAAACAGAGATCCATGGACATTTCGGTCGTAAATATACCATACAAAGTGTTATCAAATGTAATATAACCCTAAAAGGAACTTGAGAATCAGTATAGCAGAGCATAAGGCAGCGATATAGAATGACAACATAGATTATGTAATCAGAAGACACTATAAAGCTTTTAATTGTGGTTCTGCATCAAGCCTCAAGTTTACAGGGCTTGAGAAAGTTTCAGTTTCGAAGACAGGAGGTAATATAATTAAACAATTAATTAGAAGAATCTCACCTTTTTGGATTTCAACCTATAATAAAATCGAATGATAAAAAAAAAACCTTTAAGGATGAAATTGGGTGGATTGAGTTTTAAAAGTTGATGGTATTCTCACAAGTTTAAATCCATATATATGATAACTTGTTGGATGTTATGTGAGAATGCAATAACATGTTTGCATAAAAAGAATATACGTAAAATGTATTAGAAATTAATAGTGACTTAACAGAATCCCAACTAATTATCTGCAATGATGATCATTTTACTGTTTTGACTTTAACGCATTTCATTTTGTAATTGAATATGGTTGTTTTCATGTTCTTTAACTATTGGTGCAATTGTTTTACCTAATGATTTTATAGTGCAATTAGTTATTTCACCTGTGTATATACAGACCAGCATTTGTATGGCACTTTATAACACAGTTGAAGCTGATGAAGCATTTCTTACGCTGATGATTTTTTTAACAATAAAACTCCTCTTGTTTTGGAATACGGAGTGTTTCAACTTTCTAGTAATGCTCACATTTAAAGATCTAAAAGGATAAAAAAGAATCCTTTGTGTGTGTAGCCAAACCGGTTCTTTGCAGCTGCTGTGTAAGCTTTTTTGATAATTATATCCCTGCTGAACAATTCCCGCTCATGCAGAGACACTTGACTAAATATACATTACATCCCATTTTAATAAACCAGAAAAGCAAGCTGAAAAACCGTTTGAAAAAGATCCTCGTAGACTTCTCCCTCTAGGTGGCACTGTTTGCTGTGCAATAATATTAAATACAATTAAATTCAAACAATGATAAAGGTCTTCATTTATTTATAGTGACTCTTTTATTACAAGAGTATGGCCCTACGTTACTGACACCTAGGAGACACTTCTTCAGGCAGAGAGAGGAGAGGGTATAGAATGGGTTATCTAGTCATGCTGTTGATGCTGAATCAATGGGATCCTTTAGACCAGGGGTTCCCAAAGTTTCGGTCAACGAGGGCCACTTAACTACTACCACTACTACTACTTCTTACAGGTATTCATATGTGTGCCGCGTGATAAAATTCACCTATAATTAAACACCAATATCTACAATAAATAGAACATGCCTTTATATATAGACCCAAGATGCACGTCATTTTGGCTGCCTTTTTTTCTTTGGTTGCTGAAATATTATTATTATTATTATTATTATTATTATTATTATTATTATTATTATTATTAATAATAATAATACTTTCTTTATTGGCTGGTTTTACAGATGCAGATTATCAGATTTTATATACCCAGTTTTATCTTACCTAACATTGGGTAGTCCAGGACTAGTACTAATCAGTGCCTGTGAAACCAGCCATGTATGCGTACGTTTATTGGGGCATCCTAAAATGCTTATTGTGGCTTAATGTGCTTAAATGGAAAACAAATGCTTACAAACTTTGCGAACATCAGGCAACACTTCCCAATACTATCCTAAAATAAGTCGTGGTTTTCATTAACATATTACCGATAAGCCCTAAAAATGACCTGCTTAATGTGAACTGCTCCTAATGTGAAAAACGCTTAATATGCAAAATTAAGTTATTTATTATGTTTACCCTTATTTAGTGAAATCTATTGGGATTCCTTATTTAAAAAAAAAATGCAAACAAATGTTTTCAAATTAAAAGATTCATTCATCTGAATTTATTACAAAATACCAGTGCCAAATAAATAAATCCGTAACATTGGATAGCACAATTATAGTGTGCATGTGAATGTAACCAACGACTAACTATTATTATTATTATTATTATTATTATTATTACACTTCAAGAAGCTTACCTAGTTTCTGCTTCAGTGGGATTTATGCAGCTGACTTTTTCGGTGATCATTTGGGACAGTTGATATCAGCGCCCTGGCTGAACGTGCGTCTTGTTTTCATGTTCTTAAAACTGTGCTGCTTGTACCGATATTGAGCAGAAAATGAACTTAAAATATCCCAAGCCTTTTCTTTCCAAGAAAATATAGAAAAATCTTAGATCTTAGTTTGACAAGGGCCGCAGACAGTGCCATTGGGCCACACTTTGGGAACCCCAACTTGAGCACGTTTTGAGATCAATCCATGACTAGGAACAAGAGGAGCACTGGTGGGCCAAATGACCTTCTCTTGCTCCTAAATCTTCTTATGTTCTCTCCTCCACAGTATTTGTGTAATGGCTTACCGGTTCCACCATACTTGTCCGCCACGTTGATGTCGATGTCACTCTTGAGGTGCAGCATGGTCCTGATGACCTCATCGCTGCCCTTTCCAGCTGCCCACATGAAGGCGGTCCTGCCCTCCAGGTCTGGGTCATCCTTCACTGACGGGTGCTGCAGGAATACCCGAACTGTCTCCTGTAGAGAACCACACAACAGAATCATCATCATCATCCAGAAACACCAGCCAGCACTGCCAAAGACAAAAACATTTCATCCATTCTCACTCTCACACTCACATTCTGTGTTTATAATAATGTAGGGTTTGGATGGCTTTTAAACATTTTTTGTTCTGATTATTCTTCTGTATGTACTCTTAGTAGCTGACAACTCCCTGTACCGTCACTCTGTATTCTCTGAAGTCCATCACGCAACTTATAGACTATTAGAAAACACTAACTAGAGAGCCACATTTTCCAGTTTTTAAGAATCACTTCTTACGCCCTCCTCTTCGCCTCTGAAGTCTCAGCTCTTTTAAGAAATTTTAGTTCGGGAGGCTAGTTGTGAAGCAGTCAGCTCCCCGGGAGAGCTGAAGCAGTGCAATGGAACAATACAGCAGTGGATACGCACCTCCAGACCCAGCACGTCATTCTGACCCAAACCAAATATAACTGAAAATCAGTCTACCCTGACAGCTGTGTAGGTGTCACTTAGAGTGAGTGAGTGAGGGGCCACCTTAACACCTTCCCTAGAGATCAATCACACCCACACACAGCGAGACGCGCACACACATGCATAGTGTGACGCACACAAGCAACACAGTAAAACTCACACAGTGACACCTACACACATTTATGCAATCTAGGCTAGACCAATGTATCTATGTGAGGTGGCTGAACAGTTGCAGTAATGGAGAACAAAGCGCAAGGCAGGAAGTCCGAGACAGAAGGTGCACAACTGGAACATTTATTATCAAAAGGAACTACAAAAAAAGGATAAAAGTGGAAACATTTAATAAAATAAACTAACTGAGCTCAATAACAGGGTTATACTCAGCTTTAACAGAGGATTAGCTCGCCTGTGGCCTCTCCAAACATCAAAACTGTTATACAGCTCCAGTCTGCTGCTGTTCCAGGATATCAGACCACAAAAACCACAAACACCACACTCGCTACTTCCTAGGTGAGCTTATATATAGCTGACAACCCTTAGCTCAGTGCTCTGAGAAAGGTTAATAATTTCAAATGTTTTCTAAAACAATTAATTTGCGTCACATGCTCGCCCCTATAGCTCGCTACTCGCTGCTCCCCAAACAAACAAATGATGGCAGAATTTAAAAGGCTATTAAAAAGGCTGTTACTTTATTTTTTACTGTGTATTTTGTATTTTAAAGCACAACCCCTGCAATATTCTTCTAACAAAAGTGTCCACCCTTTCATTAAAGAATATGCACATTTCGCCATGTTTACCCATATTACTAAATCTAAGTCTCCCCGGCAACAACAACAACTCCCCCTCCTACCAGCAAGTACACTGATTTACATACTTTTGTAATACATGACATATTGTTTAATATACAATTAACAATTAACAGTACAAGCAGTTAACCCAGCAGTGTCCCTTCCAGTCCTTGAAACCTTGTTGATTCCTTTTAAAACAGTGCAATGAGACACAGACTACGATTAAATTGCAATGCTAGTTTTTGTGGTTTTTAGTAAGGGTTGGAATTAACAACTCCCTCACATTTCCCACTACCTCCAGTTTCTTGCTCTCAAGAATGTAAACTTAAAAGGTTGTGATATGAGTTGGTATCTCTCGTTTTATCCAGCCAAGGTAAAGTGATGGTCCGTCTCCAGGATAAAATTACCGCCAAGCAGGTAATATTTTAAGGAATCTAAGGCCCATTTAATAGTCAGACATTCCTTTTCCACAGTCGAAAAGGGTTTCCCTGGGAAACTACTTTTGGTTAATAAAGGTTACATGTCTTTCCTCACCCAGCTCTCCTTGTAATAGCATGTCTCCCAGTCCTACTGCAGATGCATCCGTCTGGACAGTAAATGGCTTCTCAAAATCTGGACAGGGTTCCCACCCTTGGTTAAGAATAATTTTCCAGAGGATGCACCCTATAGCCTGGAGGTCGCCGGTTTGAGTTCAGGCTATTCTATTGCCGACAGTAGACGGGAACTCCCAGGAGGCGGAGCACAATTGTGTGCCGCCAGGGGGGGGACTTAGGTCGGCCAGGGTGTTCTCGGCTCACTGTGCACCAGCGACCCCTATGGTTTGGCCGGGCGCCTGCGGGCTTGCCTGTAAGCTGCATTGTCCTCTGACACTGTAGCTCTGGGAGGTGGCTGCACGGTGAGTCTGCAGTGTGAAAAAAAGCGGTCGGCTGACGGCACACACTTAGGAGGACAGCGTGTGTTCGTCTTCGCCTCTCCCGAGTCAGCGCAGGGGTGGTAGCGGTGAGTTGAGCCTAAAAAATTATTGGATATGCCAAATTGGGAGAAAATAATAAAAAAAATAATTGCCGATTACTAAATTAAAAAAATAAAAAATAATAATAATTTTCCAGTACTTTTCCAGGACATTTCAGCCGTTTTCCATGACACTTTTATAGCCTTGCATCAACCTTCATATCTAGCCCATCCTCACGCCTTTTCAGTTTTTTAAATGTAATTAACCACATTTTAATTACATTAGTTGTTCAATGTAGTGATTAACATTTATTAAATCAGATAGTGCACTTCAAAATGTCACAGAAGATATTTTTTATCATCATTTTATCAATTTAATATCACTGATGCACAATGAAAACACAACAGTCTAAACTTTACATCAGTAGCTCATTGGGCACATACATAATGTTATTTATACTTTAAACAGTGAGCAGACAGATTTGTTGATTGTTTGAGTAGTATTGTTCCTTGAGATAACAAAACACTTTTCATAAAAATGCCAGGTGCTCATTGTTTGGTATTTGAAGTTTGAAGTTAAAGTTGCCAAAATGATTTCATCAAGAATCTGCATAGCCATTCAAAAAGACATGATTTTAATTAACACAAGAACAACAAAAGATACGACGATGCCCCGCTTGAGTAATGAAAATAGCCTGGTTGCTATCGGCATGATTGAAGGCGGTCTGTCTATGACAGAAGTTGCCCAGAAAACGAGATGCTCTGCTTCAACAAATCAGCAGAGTAGTCCAGAGAAACCAGGGAACCACGTCCTGGAAGGCAGAGGGTCACCACACCGGCCCAGGACCGGGACATCCAACTGATCCATCTGCGTCATTGTTTTCAGACTGCAGTGGCTACAGCATAAGAAATTCAAGGAAGAAATAATCTTCGCATCAGCAGAATGATTGTAGTTTGCCATCTGCATGAAAATGACAGCTGAGAGATGAAACTGCCATCTTCTGTGGGCCAGAAAACATCTGAGGTGGCGGCAGAGATGAATGCCATTTTGCACTGATGGAAGACAACGTGTGTGGAGATGTCATGGTGAACGTTGTCAAGGTCTTGCCGTTGCCAGCTTTTTCTCCTGACCTCAGTCTAATAGAACATCTGTTGGACCAAATCGCCAGTGCCATCCACAGGAGACAACCGCGACCAGCCACCCTTCACCAGCTGCACAGGAAGAGTGGCGGAACATCCAACAGCAGTCTATCCAGAGGCTGATCAGGTCTATGCGTCAACCCTGCCAGGATTGTATTAATGTTCAGGGAGGTCATATCATACTAACTTTGTAATGTTTTCATTTTGACAGTGTGTCACGTTTCCTACTGAAAACTTAACATGATTCTTTGATCTGTATTTTTGTTCACATTTTCTGTGATATCTGTTTAAATATCTGATTAAATCTATTAGACCTGAGTGCTGCGTGTGCATCATATATACTGTTTGTGTGTGTGTGTCTATGTATATGTATATATATATTCTATATTAGATATATATATATAGATATAGATATAGATATAGATATATATTATATAATATATATATAGATAATATATATATATTAGATATATATCTATAATATATATATATATATTTAGGGCAAAAGTTAGAAATGTTTATTTATTTTAGAACGGGTACCCCCCCCTTCCACCCCACTCCTGTGTATAGTTTGTATTTGTTTTGTATTATTATGCTTTATTTTAGTGATAAATATGACGGCAAAGCCGTGGAGACTTCAGCCGTTGGTCAGGATATTGTGCACAATATTCATTAAGTGTTTTCCTCTTGCCCCCCATTTTCAAATCAAACTAGTAACTGTCACTATATATACCTCTACTAGCAAAAGCTTAGCTAGACCTTAACTCGCGAATTTCAAAGCAGGCTCTTTGAATGACAGGTGCTGTAGATGGCAAATGAAAGTGCACAGGTCAGCCTTGATGATTTTGGCAGTCATTTTAACGAATGACAGCATTCTACTGCTGCTTCAACCAATGAGATTTCTCAAAGCAGAATTAAATGACCTACGGTGAAACTACACTAGACTATTAAGGGACCACTGAGTTGACTGACAGCGACCCCTAGCCATTCAGAGAGGAACGGAGACGGGACAAACTACAAAGACTAGAGATGACTTCAAAATTATTATTTTTGGTAAGAAAATGTGAGTGGTTTTACCAACGTTTATCTTATATAAATTTATTTCAGTCAAACTCATTTTTTGGGAATTCTACGTTTAACGAGTTTTACTGATCAAAATCAAAAAGTAGCAAGCCTAATTATAACAGATGCCAAAGGAGTTTTAAAAAAGTAGGCATTCTTAAACAAATGCCAAGCTTAATGGCATTGGTTTAAGAATGCAGAGGTGCTGTGCTTCTTGCAACACATTGTGTGGCAGTTGTCACACAGTCGTGTCCTGTACATTTCTCCTGCGTGCATTGTAATATTACGCTTGACAACTCTGCGCTATTCCAATCTGTTGTTGTACTTCTTTAGCCAGCTTTTCCTAGTGTTCTACCACTGTGTACTGCTGAGAACTCGGAGAGGGAGCCACTCCAATTAACTGGTCTTTAAGTTTGCGTCTAATTAGCAACTCAGCTGGAGACCAACCAGTGGTTCCATGTTTGGCAGAGTTGACATCAAAGCAAAATTCAGACAGCCATTCATCCCAAAGCTGTTGATGCTCACCCACGAAGGAAGCAATCATGGTTTTGATTGTCCGGTTGGCTCTCTCTGTGAGGTTTGCCTGAGGATGACAGGCTCAGCTTTCGGATGACTCCCTGTGATTTGAGGTGTATCCCACTGGCTGAAAATCTCCTGAATAAGGATTCGGGAGATACTCTGTGTTTTACTGTTTCAAAGGGAAAGACTTCCACCCATTTGGAAAAGTAATCAATCACTACTTAAAAGATAGACATTGCCTTTTTTACTTTGTGGGAAAGGTCCCATTAAGTCAATTCCCAGCTTCTCTCCTGGCTCACAGACGGCAGTTGGCTGCAACAATCCTGATGGTTTATTATTGTGTTTCTGACAAACACAGCATTCCTTCACATGTTGCCATGTATCTTTGCGAATGGTGGGCCAACAAGCCACCTCTGAGATCCTGAGCAAGGTCTTCTGACATCCTAGGTGTCCACCCAAAGGATTATCATGGAAACAGAACAAAAAAGATTGTGCATACAGCGGGAACCACTAGATGGGGACCCTTCAGTAGACCCCTGTTGTTAGACAAAGGTGATCCAGTTAGGTCCTACCGGAGATGACATCTTCATCTTGAGAAGTTAAATTACTGTGGAATCATTTTCCTGCGCAGCCGCCACCTCATCGAGTGAAGTAGGAAGATTGATCCTGAAGATGTCCCTCTTTCTTACACACACTGCTGTAACTGCCACAAGAGTGACAGGAGCATGGGACAGGGCATCTGGAACTACATTTATGCTTGCTTTTCTGTACAAAACAGTGAAAGAAAACTGCTAAAATCTCAGGTTGAGGTTGAGCCGAGAGGATGTCTTTGGAGCATTAAAAGCCCATGTTAGTGCGGCACGATCCAACACCACATGAAACTGTACTCCCTTCAGGTAGTGACGGTACTTTTCAACTGCCCACACTACTGTCAGACATTCTTTTTCAGAAGTGGAATAATTACTTTCCGCCCTGTTGAAGACCCTGGAAGCGTACGCAATCACATGCTCTTCATCATCCTCTCTCTGGGCAAGCACAGCACCAAGACCCACTTCACTCGCATCTGTGTAGACCCAGAAGGTCTTAGAAAGACCTTGATGTGACAAGACCGGAGGGGCTTGAAGAGATTTCTTAAGAAGCTCCAGGCTGGTCTGGCATGCTGTCATCCATTCCCACTTCCCATCTTTCTTTTTTAGATTTACGATACATTCAGGGGTGATGTGATGTCTGCAAAATGTGGTATAAATTAATGGTACCAACCTGCCAAATCAATGAAATGCGGTTTTATATAAAAAATCCAAACCCAGAATCAATGAAACTGCCAGGTGTTGGTCTGACAAGAAGCAAGTATCGACCATCCAAATTTTGCCATGAAAATCAAAAGGAAGGCAGGGTTTTCCCAGGGCACAGTGAGTCTGTCCAACTGCAAACACAAATGCTTGATCATCACATGCTGCAGTGTGTCAGTTGGCTTCTGGATTTGCTGCCATAGTTGGTTCTTCATTAAAGTAAAAGTACAACTAGTGTCCGATAGGAGCCGAAAAAAAGGGGGCAGATCTGAGCAATACACATAGCCCCAGTACCACAGACCTAACACGGACATAAACAAACAAGATAGCTGCTTCCGCATCCAGCGCTCAAAGAATATCACAGACATTTGCCAAGCTTTTTTTTTTTTTTTTTGGTGATAAAACAAGTCATCAGGAGATGATTTATCAGTATGCACGACTATGAAGAGGTATGTCATAAATACAGAGAACAAGGGGAGGGGCTGGGCTGGAGCAGAAGTGGGCACCCTTTGATGGTGGCAGATGTGACCACTGCCAAAAATCAACACTACTTAAACGTGAAGTCCTTCAGTCAGCAGGAAGAATGCTTTTAACTTGTACTGTGGAGGGTAATTGTTTCTCATCAGCTTGTCTCCAACAAATTTTATAAGTCTTCCCCTCCTTTCTTAAATGCACAAACCCGCTCCATTGAAAGAAACCATTCCCAACATACAAGGCTTGTTGCTAGGGAAGTAAGTGACGTCATTGCCCTGTGACTTTGATACACTGCTGCCTGCTACAACTGAGCAACTCGTCTGCTAAAATAACAACCGCTTCAGCAAGTAGATATTTCATTTGCTTTGTCTTATTGTGCAATGCACGTGTATATAGCATAACAGTAACGTTATGATATTAATGCTTTGTTTTTAATTGTTTTGTATATTTCTGTTTGTGATGTATATCATGCACTACAAAATAAAATTAACAATAATCCTAATATATAATCAAATATTGTGGCTAAGGGTTAAACTCCGATTATTCTTTAGTAATGTGCGACTCGCTATAAACATTAGGGTTAGTTTTCTACTTTTCACTAGTTTTCTAGATAAAATTTTGGTTGCACATCTTTGGACTGAGCTGATCAAATTAGAAGACTAGGAGGCAAAAAACTGAATAATTTATATAATTAATATGTTCATGTAATTCACTTTAGCACTCATACGCACATGTAAGTTTGTAACCAAGTACAAATTAGTACAGTGTTGAAAATGTTTTGGAAATGTACATTATTTTTTACCATTGCTATTCTTTTATACTTTTGTACTAAAATAAAATTCAGTAACTAGCCACAAAGGGCATTTCAATGCTTTTTTACTACTCATTTGCACAGGTAAAAAATGGCAAGTTATCAAAAGTGCCCAGCCATTTAAAGTGCAGATATCAAAAACACAAGCCAAGTTTCAAAGCAAATAGACACAACTCTAAAAGCAGTGGGGGGGTCAAGGTTGCCCTAATTGTTTCTACTGACTTTTGTGTTTTTCAGGCACAATAAAAGCAAATCGAACTTGCATCAAAACATTGTTTTTTCACGTTTCCAGTGTGTTTTAGTTTCAGATATGATTTACGAGGACACAATGTGTTACTAGGGAGTTGCTAGTTTTTAAAGCTTAGATTTAAGAGCAGGGAAAGTGCTTGTTAATATTTTTAAAATGCATTTCGTGTTCTGAATAAATGGGAACATACCGGTAGGGAAAATATATCATTTAGTTGGGTTTTAATTATAACATGTCTAACTGTTGAAAGTGGATATTTAAAAGGTCTAAACCAAAGGAAATGACCCCAACATTTTAATAAGTCATTGTAATAGTATAAGACTATGCTTTAATTTTAAGGTGTAGTGGATTCGTCTTTGGGAGGGGTTAGTGATAGTAGTACCTGTGTAGGGCTCATTTTAGGTGCAACAGACTTGAGACTCCAGTGAGCCTAGAGTGACTGATTAGCTGTGTACTCGATGTGGCATACCTGTGTTAAATACAGTCTTGTGGATGTGTTTGTTAAATTATTCGTTTTTTGTGTACTGCCATTTTTTCACCTGACGTTTCAAGACTGATTTTCCCATTTTAGTCTTGACTTCTGACTGTTTCCTGCCACATGCCACCTGACTACAATACTTTACAGGTACTAACTAAGGGGCTGCACCCCTCACTCCGGGACTCTTCAAATCACCCCCATCAATCTCATAAGGTCCAACTCTTGCTTCAGTACAGAGAGCAACCTTTCTGGTATTCTGTAACTCTTATCTCATTATTATCTCTCTTATCTCTTCCTTAATGTTAATATGATGCTCCACTTGGTTTTTATGCCAAGCATGAAACAGTCAGGGACAACACATGCCCTAAGTTGCTGTTGCTGAGTTTCTGTAAGATGATCAAAGTGCTGATCCTTCTTCTAAAGGGTTGTACTGCTCTATAGGCTCTTCCTCATCCTCAATGTCTCGCACAAACAGGTTGGTATGAAGGGGTTCTGCTGGAGGCATCCATTCCTTCAACAAGGTCACATGGAACTGCTGCCTTGTCTTATTATGATCCGGCATGGCCACTTCATAGGTGAGAAGTGCCATTTTACGGAGGAACTCATATGGGCTTCGCCATTTTGCTAATAACTTCCCCTCACTTGTTTTCCATAAAGAAGTTGAAATGGAGAAAACCCTGTTGACGCTTGCATTACTTAAAATAATAAATAAGGCAGCCACTTCTCCCAATCAGTGCTCGTTTAATTCACAAACTTCCTCAGCATGCTCTTCAGGGTTTTATTAAATTGCTCAACTAGGCCATGCGTTTGAGGGTGGTAAGGGGTGGCATTTAATCCCTTAATCCCTACCAATTGATAAACCTGTCTATGGAGGTTAGACAAAACATTAGTACCTTGGTCTGTAAGGATCTCGCAGAGTATTCCTACTCTGGAAAATAACTGAAATGGAGCATATGCCACCTCCCTAGCTTTTACATCCCTCAATGAAAATGCCTTCAGGCAGCATGTGGCATAATCACAAATCACTAATATGGATCTGTTTCCTGACTTGGTCCTCTCAAATAGCCCTACCACACCCATCCCTATCCTCTAAAATGGTTCATCAATAATGGGCAATGACTGTAGGGGTGCATGGACAGATTAACGTCACAAGTTAACTGAGAATCTGGGCATCTTTTACAAAAATCAGCAAAATCACTGTAACAGCCCAGCCAATAAAACCTTTGAACTATCATGGCTAAGGTCTTGTTCTTTCCCAGATGTCCAAACTAAGGTTCTGAATGCCCTAAAGTCATTACAGTCTGTCTAAGTGACTTTGACAATTAATTGGTCTGTATGCCCATACCTACGGTATAGAATTCCATGTTCTGTCAGATAAAAATTGACTCTAAAACCTAACCCTTCCGGCTTCTGGTTCTCCCAATCAACCACAATCACTTTCTCAAACAACGGTTTCAAAGTGCTATTATCTATATACAGATCAGCTACATCTCAGGGAACCTTCCAGTCTACTGGAAGAGGTGGGTCAGGCAATTCAGACTGCTCATCCAATCCTAAATCTTCTGTTTTCTGCTTTTCCACAGCTCCACTTCCATAGCTACAACACTGATCTGTTGTTCCAAGTCTGTCTCTTCTACCTCAGCATCTCTTGGCCCATAAAGATAAATAGCTTTAGTCTTCCTAGCCGGACACCATGTTTTTATGTGACCTAACTGACCATAATTAAAACATCTCACTTCTTTGTCTTTCTTCACTGACCCGCTAGACTATTTGCCAGGCTGACTAGATACTAGGTTAAACTGACTTTGAGATTGACCACCCCCTTTTTCCCCACTTTTGGTTTGTTTGTAGTACCATCTGCCGAGTCGATAACTTGGCTCCTTTCAGGACCATCATGAAGACTGTTACCATCCTGGCTGCTTCCTGGGCTATAGTTGGATTTCACTTCCTTACCCAGACCAACTCAGGGTTGAGCATGCATAGAAACTGTAATGTTAGCTTTTGTAGTTTTTAGTGAGGGTTTGAATTAACAACTCCCTCAAAGTCTTTCAGAAATAAAAGTCGGCGCCATCTGGTGATCTGCCACTTTGGAAGTAATATAAAGACACTGTTTGATCTAGCCTAAGTAACACATATCTATGGCAGGAAACTATAACTTCTGAACTCAAAGCACCACAGATTAACCAACAAATACAAAATGTCAGTAGGTACAGCCAGCACGGTATTCTGGAATATGAAAACAGTTATCGACCACTGTAGGCAGAGTAGTAACTAGGGTGGACGAGCAGGGCAGCTGTGAGGGGCAGAAAAATGTTTTCACTTGTCAGCTTTCAGTGTCCCCCTAGCATAGACTGAAGATCGCATGTGCCTCTGCACTAGCCAGGGGGATGCGTCACTTCCTTAGCAACGGTCTTAACGACAACAAACCTGCTTCTATACAAACACACAACATGGATCACCAATTCGTTATTATTGCATATCTGTGTCGTTTGCTTTCCCTGCTGTGTGCAGGATTGTTTATTTATTTGCTCCTGCAGCCTTCAGTACCAGAACTACTATAAACGTTTATTTAGTGTCTGAAATGTAAATGCACGTTTCATAACACGTATTAAGCACCTGTGTAATAAGGAAAACTAAAATATTAAAATTCCTTTGCTGGTGACTGAAAAATAATTGCCTTAATTGGAAGATGGTCAGAATGTATGGATTATTATGTCAGAGATGAATGGGCTCTTTAATAGGATTTAGATCCCTTTAAATTTCCCTAAGATTGATAACATCCATTAGCATGGGCATGTTTTCTTATGGATTTAATGAGCTGATCAAGGGCCAGCAGTTGTGGGTCTTCTCTGAATGGGGTCTATTAAATTGAAATACAACGGCGCCAGATCTTAGTTTGAATCATTAAAAGAAGGGAACTTTGAGAAAACCAACTTACATTTAACACTTAGTATTTAGTGTATTTTTGTCTTTAAAAATAATTAAAATTCCAGTTTAGGTCTAATATTTAAACAATGGTGGTATTTAGAGTCGCCACTGTTTGGATTATTTGATTAGACCCTTATGTGTTTATAGATATCAGAGATAGTCCTAGGTTTCTGTTTTTCAGTCAAACACTAGGCACTTTCCATTGGCTGGAAGGTGAAAAAGTGTATTTATAATCTGTGAGAGGGGCTGTCATCACTTAACAACAACGACCCACTAATCCACAGAGCTGCAAACATAAGAAGCAAGGCTTCAGGCATAATTAGGTCCAGTTCAAGACTAGGTTGTTTTCAAATCACACAGTACAGCTCTCAGTAAGAGAATTTACTCCAGACGTTTGGTTAAATATTCTGAAATGCTGAATAAATAATTTCCCTTGAAGATGATTTAAAAAATGCCCAGTGATTTCCTCACTGGATTTTAAGTACGTCACACTTTTGAGTTTTGCATTTATCTAGAGCAGAGGTTCTTAACCACGGGATTGCACAACAACTATATAATAAGCAGACCAACTCCATTCTTTAATTTTGTTTAAATACGCACTCAATTACCGACTGGTAAAAAGCACAAAGTTAAACATGTACATCCCGATCTGTTGCATAATGAAATACATGCCGATGGCTTTATACTTACAGCAAAGTTGCTCTGAGCCGCGTAGTGCAGAGGCGTGGCACCCTGGCTGTCTGAAGGAATGGTACCTGGCTTGTTCCTCTCTAACAGCAGGTGCACAATCTGAGCGTGGCCTAGAAGAGACCATGGGCACTGAAACTCAAGTGACCTGACACAATGTGGATCTCTTTTCACTGCATCCATTGATCTTAATAATGGAAGTCAAATAAATCACTCAGGATGTGTGCAGGTTTAACATACAGGGTGTCCCATAAGTCAGGCATCACAAGAATAATTGTTAATATTGACTCTCTGTATTTCTTCCAGTTCTCAAATGGCTTTAAGCAAAGAGAATATCAAGTTAATATCATTTTGACGTATGGTGCACATAGGTCAATACCTAATTTAACAGATAATCTTAACAGGCATAACATGTGATAGTGCCTGTGTGTTCCACCCCTTTGAATAAATTTGTTTATTATTATGATTTATATTATATATGTAAATATATCACCGGGACCCTCTTTAGGGTTAAGCAGTTACAGATAATTGATGGATGGATGGATGGATGTAACTATATGACGGTGAAAAGCCAATATTATGTAGTAACTGTATTATTATTGTTTGTGACGCAGACGAAAAGTCACCGCCATTATTTGTTATTGTTTTGGTTTTAGAATTGCCTCGTCAGAATGCATGACTGTCAGCTACTGACTCTTTAACTAGCTGACAGTCATGCAGACTTAGTAAATCTGTGCAGAATGTGAATGAGGGATAATATAATAATTCATAGCTAGTTAGTCCCTCGGTCACAAATATAAAAAGACCTGCAGTTTGGCTGCTCAAAGTGAAGGGTGTTTGAGAGTGGAAAACGAGTGAGGTTAGGAGGAAATTTAATTTAGAAGAAAATAACAATTGCTAAGCGTGCTGGTTATTAAACCAGCACAATACTTGTTGTCCTTCTGTTTGTTTTGGCCCACGTGCCTTTTGTTTTGAAAGTGTTTTGTTGAAATTTTTTGCCCCGCAATCTCTTGTTGTGGTTTCTGTTTCTGGTCTGACGTCACTCCTGCAGCCATCCTGTTCACAGCCTGCGATTCCTCATTTATGGGACACTCTGTACAACTAAAGGGCAGCTGTATTTAGATATATTTAAAGCTGTATGTTATCCTGGCAGTTCCACTTTTATTTACTCGTGTATATGTTAAAAAAAAAAGTACTTGCATATAAATAAACAAACTTACATAAGCATATATATCGTTTTAATGATAATATTACAATTCCTCACATTCCTGCTGAAAAATTATTGTAGTAGTTGGTGTTTAAGTCACACACCTATTTATAATTCCAAAATTATATACATAAGGGTTTAGTACATTTTAGCTCAACAGAAAATTAACTATAAATTCTGTATAGAAAACAAGTGAAAATTCGTCAAATTACTTTACCGGATATACTGCATGTATAAAGGCCATATTAATATAGAACCCATTTGAAAGATCTAAAACAAGGATGGACAATACAGCTCAAAACTACTATGCAACTTTACCATGGTAAGCTTTTATAAGGGTCCAGACAAGAACACAATAATGCTTCTCCAGCACTTCCCAAAGCTGACAAAGGCCCTAATGGAAGCCCAAAGCTGCAGACAGCATTACCTAGCAGAGCTGCCCAATGCAGAGGGGTCCTGAACAGGTTGTCGTAGGAGGTCACGTTGCAGCCCTCGTAGCAGGTCAGCACGTCCACCACAGCCTCGTTCCCATCCGCCACGGCGAAGTGCAGGGGGGTCCGACCCTCATAGTCCTGCCAGTTCAGCAGCGACTCTGTGGGGGCTGCTTCCTGTCAGCACACAACACATGCATTACACCAGGGACCAGTTGAATAAATACACTTCACTATTTCACTTACGATCAACAGATTCCCACTACTATTATCACATTGCCATGGTATAGACTTCCCCTATTTTTAATAGAATCAGCTAAAATGGGTATACAAATACAGTAATCTGTCACATATCCGACTGCGGTGGGACCAAAATAAAGGTGGCCAAGTAAAAAGTTGCATGAATTAATCTTGTTTTAAATCCCATTATACACAGCTGTAACAATTATTATATTCACACAATTATTGTTTTGTTAGCTTTTATTAGGGAGCCCTCACCACAGCTTGAAAATACCTTAAAAAAAAGACGGCTCAAAATACATTAATATACTGAGCCATGTTTGAGATGTTCCTATAGCAGACCGATGTCATAGTGCACTCAAATACTGACACGTTTTAAAAAGAGAGAGGCAGCTTTTTTCTGTTACAGGCACCAATGGCATCTAAGTCGCATCGGTGACAATTTTAAATCGCAGTTTGGAGCCCTGAAGCTGTCTATTCAAGACCTGTGTACAGATCTGCAGTGTTGAGTGGCGCTCTCATTCTTTGCTACTAAAGTAGTCTGCAGTGTTTTGTAGAGTTATCTGTACTACTTCGAGAGCACTCTGCAGTTTTGACCTTAAATTACTTAAAATGAAGCATTTTTTTATTAAGGTCTGAAATATTAAATACATAGACAGATCACCCTCTTTTCTGAGGTCAGGCATATAGAAAGGGGGGGAGGGGGGTCTCTGTCACTTATTGTTTAAAATGATCCAGCAAAGTCGAAACATGAGGTCACAAAACCCCCTAGAGCTGGATTAATTGCACCGTTAACCCGAGTTAACGGCACTTAATCGAACTGATGCTCAACGACACAGAGCATCATTGTTTCATTGTTAATCATTATTAGGGTTTAAACAGTCAGTGTGCAACAAGCCGAGAGAATGTACTGGGCTGGAATGAGTGTGGGGTTAACACAAAAAAACTACGCGCTTTGTGTGGACAGCATCTCTAGAAACACAACCAGCACTTAAAAACACAGGAGAGACATGTCTCAGGTAAAGAAAAACAGAGAAGGGGGAGGAATTTATCACTGGTTTGTTCACTTTTTTCATGATCTTTGAAAAATATTCAAGTAAAAACAAAATAATTTTTAAATACATTAACCTTGCCAATAAAAATCACTACGGGCTAAAATAATGCAAAATGTAGAGAACTGTTTCTGAAAGGAGACACAAAACTATTACTGTTAACAACAGACAAAAAATTAGGGTTACGTAATCCACCATCTTCACCTACAAATGAAACGACTGTGCATTTAATTCAAAAGTCCGCCTTGCATGTCACGAAAGGGGTTACTTTGTGATGTGTCATATAAGAGGTGAAACGTGCACTCCGATTGCCTACAAGCAGACTCTAATCTTTAATTCTGAGACTGGCTCACCAGAATGCAGTGGACGGTGTGCACGGCACTGGGGTCCTTGTTGTTGGCTGCCCAGTGCAGGGGGATCTTGCCCTCGACGTCAGGGATCCCGATGTTGGAGTCGTGCTTGATGAGAAGCTTCACGTGCTCGGGATTGTTGTAATAGGCACTCCAGTGAAGGCTGGTTTGCTGACGATGGAAAGCTTCAGAGGTTTAGTAATGCAATGGTCCTTATACAGCTGCTGTACTATTCAGGGTAGTACTTTTTGATACAATCTGTGTTCCACGTACCTGAGTCTGCCATGTATGTACATAACAGTCAAGATATCGTTATTTTAGTAAGCGCCAGCTCCAGCCAGCTGTTTAGTGCCAGTAATACAAAAGGTAACTTGATCCTTCAAGTAGCTGGTAACTAGATGGTGGGCTCTTTACTTCAATTAAAGACATTTTGGTTGAACTAAGACCTTTTTTATGGTTAGATTAAACAATGTTTAATCTTAATGTTTAAAGTTTTTTAATGAAACAGAATCTAAACCCTTAGTTCAAAGCAAAGACGCCAAGGAACAGATGGTTACATTATTCACCAGATTCTAACACAACTTTATGGCACTTTTTAGTGGGTTTAATTTCCTAAATATCCTACATGGGTGAATTTGCGAACAACCCAATACCTCTTTAATGACGGTGGCCTGCACATGACCCATATGCAACCTTTGCTTTGAACTTCAAGGAAACAGATGCAGATTCATTTATGCTAACAACACTAAAAAAAAGAAAACAAGTATCACATTCCTTTTTAATGAAACCAACATCATTCCAATTAAAAGAAGCTAAACAAAACTTTTCTGTTGGCAGAGCACTTCCCAAGGCCATACTAGAATGCAAAGTTATTTCAAGTCTCAGTTAATATGTAATAACACGTCTCAATATACAAATATATACCGTTAAATTGCCATGTGCTGGTAATATCCTGTAAAATATAATTTGGATAATAAAATAACAAGTAAGGAAAAATGTTATCTTGGTTTTTCTTCAACACTCATACTTAAGGGAGCACTTAATCTTAGTCACAGGAAAACAATTGTACTACAGTAGTC
Source organism: Polyodon spathula (assembly GCF_017654505.1). Taxonomy (NCBI): domain Eukaryota; kingdom Metazoa; phylum Chordata; class Actinopteri; order Acipenseriformes; family Polyodontidae; genus Polyodon; species Polyodon spathula. Next base: position 59,012,982 of record NC_054537.1, read on the forward strand.
TCTGGCTAAGACAACACCCTCGGGAAGCAAGTGGAGTGCTCTGTTAGACAGTTGACCACTGGACACAATATGAATCAATAAATACAAATGTATTTATTACTTATGTCATGACGCACGTGCATCAACTTGAACACAATAAGAAAAAAGCAATGTGTTCACAAACTATAATAATAAACTAACTGACAAACTAACACGAATAGGGTGCTCCCGAGGGACGCATCTGGTAAAGGCACGCCATGTGGAGTGTAGGATGCTCCCTATAGCCTGGAGGTCGTTGGTTCGAGTCCCGTAGACGAGACTGTAGACGGGAGCTCCCAGGGGGCGGAGCACAATTGGCCAGGGGGGGGGGGGGGGGCTTAGGTCCTCGGCTTACCAGGCACCAGCGACCCCTGTAGTCTGGCCGGACGCCTACGGGCCTGCCTGTAAGCTGCCCAGAGCTGCATTGTCCTCCGACGCTGTAGCTCTGAGATGGCTGCATGGTGAGTCTGCAGTCTTCAGTGCAGGGGGGTAGCGGTGAGATAAGACAAAAAAATAACTGGATATGCCAAATTGGGAGAAAATAATAAAATAATTAGCGATTACTAAATTAAAAATAATTAAATAATGAAACAAATAAATAAATAAATAACACTAATAAACAAACAGAGGAACTAAATTAACACCACACTCCAACACATAGTAAAAATGCAGCAGCGGCTGTAACAGTAATTCTGAATACAAGAATACATTTTAACAATGGTTATTAACCCAGCACCGCCATACACACATTAAAAAAATGCAGCAGCAACTCTAGATTACTCTCACGATGAGCAGTCAGTTTTTAAAAGATTTAATAAACCATTTGAATTTAAGTTTGATGATGATGATGAGTTATCAGGTTACAAAACTGTATCAGTTTTGAATCGGTTAGTAACAAATCGCTATCGGTGCCAAAAATGTGTTCTTTTAAGCGAAGCTCTTGTTCCTTTAGGCGGAGCATTTACAATGGGAAAATTCTGCTTCACCATAAGGTTGTTCCCTAAGCCAAAGTGTTCTCTTAGGTGGTGTTCCTATAGGCGGAGACGACTGTATTATTATTATTACTGTACAACCAATACAGGGTTTCTATCTGGAATCCTAGAACCACACTTCGTACTAACTAATGTCTAACAACTAGAGACTAGTCTACAAAATGAAACCTACAAAGCCTAAACCTCCTGACTACCCGACAAAAATTATTAAAGCAAAGCAATACAATTCAATTACATTTTAGATGACCATTAATGACTAATACCACTTTCAGTTACTAAAACTCCTGTGACTGTTTTCTAAGTATTCTTTATCTCTTTACCTTGTTCTTGTCCTGCGTGTCCACCTCTCCCGGGGCCATGTGTTTGAGCAGTAGGGCCAGACACTTGGGGTTCTTGTGTCGCGTAGCCAGGTGCAGAGGAGTCATCTCCTCCAGGTCTTTCTGCATCCAGTCGGCCCTTCGTGCCAGGAGCAACTTCATGAAGCGGTAATTCCCCTGCACAGGGAGCAGAGCAGCAGAGGGAGCAACGTTAACATTCACAGCACAGGACTTTCCCTTTGAGATGCAGATTCTTGTACAACCAGTAAGCACTGTGTGCCAAGTCAGAAAAAAATATGACAGAGGTGGCCAAATCGAGGCTCTTTTGCAGTGCGGCTCCCAGTGAAATGCTGGGTGACACACACTTTGAGGCTCAAATGAACTGAAGAAAGAACAATAAACAAAAACAAAGAGAGAAAGTAAAAATAAACAAAGTGCGTTTATTATTATGCTCGCTGGCATATGCGTATTTAGACTGAAAAGCCGGATGTGTAGTTGAAAGTACGTTTCATAATTTAGAATTAAGTGCTTGTTTGTTTTGTGGAGACAACAGCATTAAGCAAACCATCCCGAAGTAATAAACGAAAGTATGAGGCTTAAGCCAGAATGGGAGGAAGAGTCTGCTTTCACTGAAAACAGTGGTAAGCCTCTGTGTCTCATCTACAACAAATCACTTACACACACTGTAGTCTGTATAAGATGAGCAACCTCAAAAGGCATTATGAAACAAATCACAAACATTTTCATCTGAATATCCTCCTGTATCAGACTTAGGCAGATGATGCTTTCTAAAAAGCTGATAATGATTCAAGTGACTTTTGTATGACAAGCATGGAATATTGTTTGTGGCAAACATCCTTATTCAGATGAATGAATCCTTTTATAAAACTGGAGTGTTGGCACTCGACTAGAGAATGCATGTTTACATGTTACATTGCAGGTCTAAAATGAACATTATATTTACATATCTTATGTCTCGTTATGAGCAGGTACTGTAATCCCTTTCAATATAAATACAGTGCATCTGTCATCCACAAAGATCTCAACAGTATGTAATACACACAGCAGTCATACAAAAAACAGTGTCTTTTTTTTTTAAACCCAGCATTCGGATCTTCAAGGGAAGAGCTTGTCAAAAAGAATCCTTACAAAAATGTGTGTCTTTGTGTTGTTTTTGGTGAAATCAGATCAGTTACTGTATTTTGCTTCATAATAATTGAATATATTTTAATTAACGTGTGTAATACATACAGTATAAACTGAAATAATGGAAAAAACACCTGTGTGTTACATTTAAAGTTTAATACAATGCAGATCTACAGTACAATACAAATTACACAAACTCTCTAGGCAATGTTCCATTCCTTGTTCATGTGTATTTTTCTGCCATCAAAAGATAGTCTAACAACTACTGTACTGCACAGCAATGCTAGTATATAAAATGTCTCTCTCACAAACATTTAATGTTTTACAGTGTCTTGCAGCTCTCGACTACATGAAAATGTTGGTATGCGTCTCGTAGAGGTCTATGTGTGTGTGTGTGTGTGTACAGTGTATCTATGGAGTCTGGATTTCCACTACTTTTTGTTCTATAACCCCAGTCAGTTATTGTTATCCCTGCAGCTTTCTCTTAGCATGTCCTGGCTTTGTTACCAAGAGATTTTATACTGGAAGTATCAGTGTGATAAACTGGCCCTTTTAAAACAATGTTCAGGCTATTCTCCCTGCTTTCCAGGGCTTACAAAGTGTGGAAATGTGATTCTCTTTTAATACCGTGAAGCATAATCAATCACAATGCAAATTACACATCATGGAACATGGGAGATACCCTGTTCATAATAGTTTAGACTGCAGAATGAGGTGTTCTCAACCTTACATTCACAGTATTTTAATTAATAAGAGAAATAGCGAATCAATCAAAATACATATTTTCATGTCAAACAAACATAACTTGTAACAGTTTTATTGTAGCCTTTTACTGATTATTGGTTATTCAAAATGTTCAAATAATAAGACGGGCATTCTTCAAAAGATATTAACCAAATTATTTACTAAGGGGTTCATTTGATTAACTTATACCCGGTGGGTTTATCCAGAACTGGATTTATTTAGAGCATTTTATTTGACATAACCCTTAAACGTATGTTGTACAATAGTTATTCAAGTTAGATCAAACCAACTACTTAAACAGCCCTAAGAATCATACTAACAACAACTGCAATGATTTTAATTATATATATATATATATATATATTATATTATTAACTAATTTATATATATATATATATATATATATATATATATAATATGACAACCTTCTACTAGACATCAAACTGTACTTTTTTATTATAAAGTTGACACCTGTCTACTAGACATCAAACTGAAACTTCCAGAACCCATTTAGGAAAACCTCTCCACTGACTCTTTGGATTTGTGGCAATGACATTCAAATGAAACCTCCTCCAGCCAGATATCATCACTTTCCACATACTCTCTACAGACCACACAGGAAGAGACAGAGCAGCCTCTTCCATAGCATGGCTTGTGTAAGAGTAAAACAATTAATATCCATATTCAAAGCTGATCTCTCCTGCACTTATTGACTTGTTTTCCATTGCTGTTTCTTGCAAGTTTATTCGAGCAGAAGTTCCTAACACCTTGTCTCTCTAGAATGGAAACATGATTCACTTACATTCATCTGCAACCCTCCCCCCCAAGTCCCAGAGCAGAGACACATCACATCTTAAGGTTAACTAACTTAATGTATAGTACACAGTCTAAAAGGAGCCGCTAGGTAATTAAATACATGTGACAGTATGTGGTACTTGTGGTTATGTGCTAATTACTTGGTAATGGGGCTCAAGCTTCACACTTGTGGTTTTATCTCATCACCGTGCACTATAGTGGATGTACACCATTATTACAAACAGTTGGTGTAACATTGCTTGTATTATCTGTGAATTTTGTGAGAATAAAATAATTGTAACTGTATAAAAACTAAAAAGAAACTATTTTATTCATGCCCTGCGCTCATTATTAAGGGTGTTAAGAATACCCATTGTAAGACAACGTAACTGTATAAAACTAATGTTTAGTAACGGCATGAAACAAATAGATTAAAAAAAAACACAGGTTGAATTATACAGTAGTCTCCGGCTAACAGAATACCCCTCGGGAAGCAAGCAAAGTGTTCTCTAAGACAGACAAAATATAAATCAATAAATAAATAAATATGTATTACTTTTCATGATGCATGTGCATCAACATGAAATTAACTGAATAAGAACAAAGCAATAGGCAAGTGTAAAACAGACAAACTAACGTTAATAAAATCACTGTTAAACTAAATGAACACAGCACCCCTACACACGTGAAAAAATGCAGCAGCAGTTCTAGATTCATTACAAATATATGTACAGGTGCAATATTCAAGACATGCACACAATTATTTAACAGAATGGTGAAACAACTTAACAGAACGGGAAACGCAAATTTCTCATCGACTTCTGCCTGATTCAGGTTTTTTTGTTGCAAGAGAAACAGCAGCGCGTTTTGGCGTTTGTTTACATGCCATTTTGCAGTGATGAGGTGCACTCGTGGAAATCAGAATACACAACAAGTCAATGATATGATGGCGGTTCTTGAAAGATTGAATAAACCAATCAGTGTGCCTCAAGACACTATTGTGATGACAAGTCACTTTTGAAAAGACTGAATAAACTATTTTAATTTAAGTTTGATGATGACGGTACAACCCCTGTGTCAAGAAAGTTTACAAACGAGAGGAGGCCATTCGGCCTATCTTGCTAGTTTGGTTGTTATTGAGCCCAGAATCTCATCAAGCAGCTTCTTGAAGGATCCCAGGGTGTCAGCTTCAACAACATTACTGGGAAGTTGGTTCCAGACCCTCACAATTCTCTTTGTAAAAAAGTGCCTCCTATTTTCTGTTTTGAATGCCCCTTTGTCTAATCTCCATGTGTGACCCCTGGTCCTTGTTTCTTTTGTTGTTTTGTTGTTTATTTTAAGAGCTCCTAGTCCCTTTAACACTTCTGCCTTGGTTATGCTAAAGTTATTTAAAACTGGATAGGAACAGGTTGACATGTGGGGCATGTTGTCCGTATCCTCCTATGTAAAAACTTGTGAAAAGTAATCATTTAATATATTTGCTATTTTTTGTTCTTTGTCTATGATTTTGCCATTTGTATCTCTTAGACATTTAACCTCCTCTTGCTGTTGTAATATTGGAAAAACATTTTGGAATTGGTTTTAGCCCCCTTAGCAATGTTCATTTCTATTTCTCTCTTGGCCTTTCTAACTTCCTTTTTGACTTGCATTTGCAGTTCTGTGTACTCTTGCTGTGTACTTTGTTTTTGGTCCCTTTTTAAACGCTCTGTAAAGGGCCTTTTTTCGCTGAATATTTTTTTTAATTGATCTATTAAACCATTTTGGCAATTTAGTTTTAGATTTAGATTTGTCTACTTTTGGGATGTAATTGTTTTACGCATCTAGTACTACATTTTAAAAAACAGCCATCCTTTTTCTGTGGATGTTTTCTCTATTTTACTCCAATCTACTTCTGTTAGTCTCTGTTTCATACCTTCATAGTTTGCCTTTCAAAAATTGTAAGCCTTAGCTTTAGCCACTACTTTTTGGGTTTTAAAAAGCACCATGTTGTGGTCTGAGTTTGCCAATGATTCTCTGACCTCTGTTTTAGTTATTCTGTCTTCGTTATTAGGAAGCAGACATTTGTCTTTCCTATACAGTGTATACCCACAAATATTATATTCGTCCCCATCACTCTCAGACAACAAGTTTCTGTAACACCTATCACATCATAGTTACTTGTTAGTGCAGTAGCTTCAAGTTCTAAAATTTTGTTTCTGATGATGAGTTATCATGTTACAAAACAGTACTGTATCAGTTATGAATCACTATCGATGCCAAGAAGGTGTTCTTTTAAGCAAAGTTCCTGTTCCTTTAGCCGGAGCATTTACAATTGGGAAAAGTCAGTTTCACCACAAGGGTGTTCTTTTAAGCGAAGTGTTCTCTTAGGAGGTGTTCCTATATGCGGAGACTGTAGCTCTGAATTGTTTCTTGCTTGCTTGATACCAATGCATTTTTTTATTATTCCTCTCAGAAAATGTGTCTTTGTACTTTCTTTAAAATAAGGATTCTTAGTTCCTACAGTAGTGTTGCAGACCTGAGCCTATTTTACAAGGCTGTCCCTTTCATTCAAATATCAGATATAACTTCTGCATGTCTTCTATCATACATTATTAAGCCCCTCTCACTCAATTAAAAAATGTCTTTCTTTTAATTAAAAAAAATATTGTATGTAGAAAGGTATAATACATTAGCAAATAATCACCATTTTGTACGAGTGCTTGTTTTTTAAATGTATTTTACATTCCAAATTTACGTGGTCTATACTATACAAGTAGTGCTTGCCTTGATTCGCTATATTCTGAAACATCAGCAGGGATACTCCTCTGATTCAAGGGGATTCGTGGTGTTTGCTAAAGATAACTCTTGGTGTTTAATATGCAATGCCCACTGGAGATTTCAACACAATCCCAATACAAGTATGTCACTCAGCACCACTGCAGAGTGGCATAGACAGCAATGTGGCTCTGCACTAGGCTGGGGTTGGGCGTGAACAGTGTGACTAAGACACTGTCATATCCCAGACCTGACCAAGGAGGGACAGGGCTCTGGTGGCTAGGGTAGATCAATAATCTGGTTGCTTGTCACTGGCACTAACATAAACACAAACTAATGATGGGTGCATTTCTCCAGTAAAAAAAAAAAAAAATTCACCTCTGCTTGATGTACAAAGATTAAGAATTGGGTGTGGCCTCTACAACAACTCCAAAGCATCTGCTCTGGAATGCTCCCTATTACAGTTTTTTTTCAAGGATAACCAACACACAAAAAGAGGGGCTACACCCCCAAAATGTCTGCTTGCATTTACAACAACAAATAAACTAAAACTAGCCTAGCCTTTCACCTCCAGAGTCTCTCGTTGATTTAAACACAATTAAACAAATTTATCTGTAACCAGATAGTCTGTCTCTCCTGACGTCAGAATCCTTTCCTTTCAGAGCTGTAGACAGAAATGTGTTATACAACATTTCACCAAACTCAACGGAGATGGATGATTCGATTTTCAGTACAGGCAGCTCTCTAGAGTGTTGTAACAAGGGAAATAACTGAGGACCCAATGATGGGTGACTTTCACTAAATGAATGGCTGATGACCTAAAAGACAGCCAGCCTCAACTTCCCAAAAGAACGGGGACATGGAAGGCAGATTTGAGTTGGAACAAATCATAGTGTCATTCTGACTGCAGGGGGATGCTGTGGTAATTGGCTGGAAAAAGCCATTGAAGGGCAATCATTCACACTTCCCTCTGGATCTCCACAATGACCATGCAAGCAAACGACTGCTAAGAGCCACGCGGGTAAACTCCTTTGTTTCAAATGGTGGCAATATTTTAGGTCAAATAAGATCTAATCAAATACATTTTAAATAAGATATGGGTCATTCAGTGTGAAGTAGTAACACTGTCATGAACAAGTTTAAAGCCAATAAGTGTTTTACTTCCATCATACAGGATCCAAAAGGTCACACAATTCAAGGTGAAAGGATGTATGTATCACTTGCAGTGCATCCAACACTTATTTAACAAGTCTGAGCGCTTTGATAACACTATGTAACATAATTTTTGTTCCTGGGTAGTAAGTGTTATTTCCTAATTGCTTATGCCTCAAAAGTATAGAAAATGGCTACTATTCCCCACAAACTTTGCTTTTGTGACCAGGACAGTGATATTTTGAAATTGACCTATTTCCAATGAGAAAACGGGCGAATTTGTGTCTTTTCGTTCACACAGAGTCAGAAAAAAACAACATATGAATCGAAATTAACATGTATTTATACTAAAGTAATACAGAAATGACTACAAAAGATTTAGAAGTGAGTATTTTTTCGAGATTTACGATTATCAATAGGCGCAAATCAAAATCAATAGACGGGTTAGGCGGAAATATTTTGATGATCAAATAATTTAAACTTTGGGGAAGATTTACTACACTTTTTAAATGAAAATCTAATTGAAATGTTAAAATAAATACAAAATATATATATATATATATAATATATATATATATATATATATATTACTTCAATTTGACGCCGACCTCGAATTAAAGACTCCCTTGTATTGACGCCGCAGTTATATATCATCTTTATAATAGAGGCTGCCCTCGAATAAAAGGCGCTATCAGTAAAGAAACATTAAGGTATTTTTTTCACCCCCCACTAACACACACAGAGTAAACAAACACGCATCACTGACTATGTACATGTAACTCCCCCGAAGAGACAGTTGCATCAACTTAGCACGTAAATTGATTCCTGTACTCAATCCCATACAAATAAAAACAATGTGCTTACTATCTATGAGAAGATTTAGTTTCAATTTCTCTTGCTGAGATGTTACAAACAAGTACAGTCAGAAAAAAAATAACAGAGTAGGATATAATGTAGTTTTTACAGAAATCAAGCTGATATTCTGATGTCATTTTTGGTGCAGAAAAACACCTACGTCACACTCTTGGACTTAACTGCCACACCAGCATTGCCCCACCCCTTAACAACCAATACACACTCCTGATTCGCTGATACAGTACTCCCCTGAATTTCCAACTCCCACCTAATAGGCTCTCGGTAATTGTCACGGATAAATGTACTGTAATCAAAATAGGGTAGCGCACACTCTACTACATACAAGTAGGCTACCGTATTACAGAAAATAAGCAACCGCGATCCTTCTGATACTAGTAGTATATAGAAGGAGTCTGAGAGAGAAAATGACACCAAAGTTTGGTATTTCTTTCATTTGTTTGGTTTGCAAGGTAATCAAACATGCAATCTTCATGTGTGAAAAAGTTATTGCCCCCCTAGTTAACTCAATCCAATTAAAGGGATAATTAGGGTCAGCTGTTTGAATACTTTGGTTAACAATCAGGCCAGCCCTGCCCAGTATAAATCTGACTAACTTTAGTCCTTACCATCAGAGTGAAGTTGTCAGCACACAGGTTCTAGAGGCACATCATGCCACGATCAAAAGAAATTCCTGAAGACCTCCGGAAAATAAGCTGTTGATGCTTACAGGAAGCGTTTGGTTGCAGTTATTGCTGCTAAAGGTGGCGTAACCAGTTATTGAGTCTAAGGGAACGATTACGAGCAGACGGGGGCATTGGGTGTTGCATAACTTTCTTTAATAAATAAATTAAATAAGCATCAAAATTCTGTGTTATTTGTTCACTCAGGGTCCCTTTTATCTAATATTAGATTTTTGTTGAAGATCTGTTAGCAATCAGTGTCAAAAATATGCAAAAATGCAGAAAATCAGACAGGGGGCAAATACTTTTTCACGGTACTATATATATAAAGGGCAAAACCCTGTGGTCTGGCGAGTCTACATATGCCCGGCCAATCTAGCTTCACCAAGGGATTCTGGGCGAATCCTGAAATTACCACTCTACCCGCGTCCAATCGGGCAAATCTTGACTAGACCAGAACTTGAAAAATACGACTGGGTTAAACCCAATTTTTCAACAGTTTTCACTGAATTTCGGGGCTAGCCCGGGCAAGTCTAGTTTCGTCCAACGCTTCAAAATCGATGCTGGACAAATCTGGTGTGCCCATGCCATTAATTTGGGTGAATCTAGTTTTGTCCACTGCTTCAAAATCAATGCTGGGCCAGTCTAGTTTTTACCTATGCCAAGTATTTGGGTGAGTTTTTGCATTTCTACACTCCCCTGCGTGTCAGGGTACCTTTCTCGCCTCTACTTCTGACAACAATGTAGTGACTATGTGCTGGGTTTCCAGCAGCCGTGCTGAAAAGGCAGGACAACAGGGCTGGTTTTAGTAGTGATTAAAAGCACTCCTTTCATTAGCTCTCCCAAAAAGTTAAAATTAAAAAGTCTCACTCTTCCGTACGTGCAGGCAAACTTGCCACAAACACACACAACAGAGAGAAATAATATGTTAATTGTTTGTGTTCAAATCTTCTTTTGTTTCATCTTCATTAAAAGATAGTTAAGATTGTAACAGCATCAATAATGCCCCTGTTATATTTCAAGTATTTGTCACTTGTACGTTTTATTTTTATAATTGGACACTTTGATTTGATTAGTGCATGTTTTTTTTTTACATATTGTTGACTAGCACTTTGTAATTGATTTATCACTTTCTAGTAGCTTCTCCACTCAGTCCCCTTGTTATGCGTTATTGGGCACAGAATAATTGAGTTATTGATAGTTTTACCCACCTGTGTGTGCCGAGTTTGCCTGTGTGTATGGAGGAGCAAGACTTTTTGAGTTTTTGGGAAAGAGCTAATAAAAAAAAAAAAAACAGCCCTGGTGTCCTGCCTTTTCTGCACCGCCACTGGAAACCCAGCACACAGTCGCTACATTGTTGTCAGAAGTGGAGGCGAGGCAGGTACCCCGACACGCACTTGGAAGCTGGCAGGGGAGAGTGTAGAAATGCAGCATTAGACACCCAAATAACTGGCATATGCAAAACTAGACTGAGCCAGCATCGATGTTGAAGCTTTGGATGAAACTGGACTCGCCCGGGCTAACCCCGAAATTCACTGAAAAGTGTGGAAAAACAGATTTCGTCCAGTCATCTTTTTCAGGTTCTGGGCCAGTCTAAATCGGCCCGATTGGATGTGGGCGAGAGCCCAAAAAAAGTGGTAACTTGGGGATTCGTCTAGAAGCCCTTGGCGAAACTAGATTGACCCCGGGCAAAACTAGACTCATCAGACCACCAGGGGTGTGTGTGTGTCTATATATATATATATATATATATATATATATATATATATATATATATATATATATATACATACAAACACATACGTATATATATATATATATATATATATATATATATATATATATATACACACACACAAACACACAACAAACACACATACACACAGAAAAAAAAAATTCTAAAGGACTGTGGTTTAAATTGACTTTTTGCCACTTCTTTAAAAGTGGTCTCTGCCCCTGTTCCCAACTCAAACCCCTTATAAAGTGCAAGCATTGGTGCTAAAATCAGTTTATCCAGTACACAGCTCACTTAGAGAGTGAGGGAGGGGGAGTGTAGCAAGCAGTAAGATCCAGGATAGTGGACTACCACTCAAGTCCTCCTCCTCCCCTCTCTTTCAGCCCGAATAAGGTTGATGTCTGACAGCTTCACAGTCCTGACCGGGTTAAACAACAGCCCTCCCTCCCTCCATCTCTCCCTCCCTATCCTCAATCCAATTAGACTGCTAATCCCCCTGATGAAAGGCCTGACTCCTCAAGTTCCTCATGACAACGACAGCTATTGATTATTTGTCACTATAGTTAACACCCTCTCTGTTGAGATCATTCTGACAGAGGCAAACCTCTCAAATTATACAGCACTTTGCCTGCCCCAGGGGTCAAATGGCACAACAAGTAAAGGCTAATAAATGGTATAAAAATTAACAAACCATAACATTATGACAGGCTGATCGCTGGCAGCAGCCAGGCAGCATTGAACCTGTGCTCCTCACTGCTCCCCTCCCCCTCCTCACTCCCTCTCCAACTTTGACTGAATTAAAGGGCAGAACAATTAAGGAATTTGACCAGTCGAGATAAGCCTGAATAGAACTATCAAGGGACGCAGATGTCAATAGCAGGCTGGGGTTTTGTCAATACAAGCCTTTGCCACCCACACTTGCTTCAGCAGGAATTCTCCACTAGGCTGCACTGGCTGCCTGCTCTACTAGGATCTGCTCTTTATAGCTGCACTATATGTGCACAGTTAGGCTTCTGAGTCAAGAGAAGAAGAGTGAACACAGAAACAGAAGGAAGGAACCAAACAATTGAGACAAAGCACTTTTTGATGAGGCTGCTTGAAACATACATTTGAAACATATTAAACATATTTACTTCGGTTGTTTTTTGTATATTCTTACAAATGATATCCAAAGTGAAAATACACTGTGCAAAACAAAAAACACAAGACCATATAATGACTTCAGACAAGCTTTCTTTTTTTGTTGATTTATTTTGTTATTTACACACAACTGTATTCCATAATGACTACCTTTCTGAAATAAATGTGATTTTTTTTTCTGTTGTATAGCAATGTTTTGCTGTTGTTTACTCATGTAATGGACTATCGCCCCCCTGTACACTCACACACACAAAGGATTCACAAGACTCAGTGGACCTCATTTACTAAACGTTGTTATGCGGTAACATGCGTGTTATCCAAGGATAAGGCGCATGCTAGATAATCCCGTATTTACTAACCACGATACAGTGTAACTTAAAGCATAAGATGTGAGTGAGCATGCACACCTTAAAAATAACACAATGGGTCAATTAGCATCTGCTGAATATGGAAAATGCATGGTGATGTATTCAAATGAAGTGGCATGAGAGCACTAATGAGGCTAATGATATTCAGACAATATTTACTAAACTGTGCTAACCATGAAGCACATCTTAAATCGCGTGCTAGATAGCACTGATGGAAAACTGGTGTATATTACGAACCAAGATCCACCTTAAAGCTGTCTGTCAGCACAAGGTACAGGTATATGCATGTATGATACTACATATCCGAAACTCTGTAAATAAGACTAATTTTAAAATAAATGCGTTTGTATACTAAAACACACATATACCAGCTGAATGCATTAAAGAAATAAAGAAATAAAGAAACACTACTTTTGAACAGAAATAAAGTGTTCTCCTAAATCACATACCTGCATACAGTGCACTTTTTTTCTCCACACGATTTGGGCCTAGTTATATCATTGCATGTGCCGGCTTGCACTGGGGTCCATACCTTCTGCATACCTGCTTTTACTTCTGTACAAATAATTCTGTAACTTCACAGCGTAACCGATTTCCACTTTTCTGTACAAAATGATTCTTTTGTACAAAATGATTCTTAGCTACACTAGATTATACCGTAGTCTATGTACAGTACAGTTACTCCTAGTTATTATTACCTGTGCATTTCTTGCAATTGGTGTCTGTGAGATCCACGTTGTTGAACATGTGACTGGCATTTCAATGTACTGTTGATCGCTGAAATATGCCACCTGGTCTAAATGCCAACTCCATACTTTGTTGTAGTCACAGTTTCATTACTGTAGCCTAAGGGCTGCAGACTGATCTAATCAATGATGGCTAAAAAAAATACTATACTGTATAAGCGAAATTCTTTTTATACATACTGTACAGCCAGAACAGTGTCTAGGTCAGATGCTGTTATAGAGTATTTAATACACATAATATCACACACAATATCAAAACTACATCGAAAGTCTGAATTGCCACAATGCTCAACAGCTTTCTCATTTTTCTTTGCGCTATTAAGTTATATTTCCATGGAGACAGCAAGGAAAATAGACTATTAAATAAAGTAGATAACAATCATGTCCCTCTCCCACAAAATACAGCATTTGTCAGGTGTTATCTTTTGTGTCGTTTAGAAGTAAATTTCAGTTTCAGCGTGACAGACTGCCATGCATATTGGCAGTTAGGGATGTGCTGTAATACCGATATACCGGTATATTGTGATATTCATGAGGCATTACAATTACCGGTATTTGAATAGCAATACCAGTAGTTTTGACAAATTCAGGAAAATGTTGGCTATTATCTCACAAGATAAACACTTCCCGCGACAAGTCGTAATGCGAGCAGTGCTAACACAAAAGAAAATAATATGGCAGAAGCACACAGAGATTTTGAGCTGCAAATTTACTTTTTGTAAAGCAAAGCCACATGTCTGGAATAATTTCCTAAGAAAAAAATCAAAAAAGCATGGCTGTATCGCATCAAACATTGCGGTATGTTGTTTATGCAAGGCTGAAGTAAAATATGCTGGCGGGGTCATGGCAAATTTCACCCTCCCCTTGGTCCTAAACGAGCCACGTGGCGATTCTGTTTTGCGATTCAGTGAACAGAGTAAAAATTAAAATGCATATGTGCTTTTTTTTATTAGTTTTTAATAGTAATGTTGATCCTTTCTTGCTTTTGTTATTTATCATCTCTGGATGCTTTCCCTTACATTGATCTGTGTGTGATTAAATACAACCTTTACAGTAGAAAAAATAAAACATAGAATAGTGTTAATTACTATCTATCTATTATATATACAGTGCCTTGCAAAAGTATTCAGACCCCCGACCAATTCTCTCATATTACCGAATTACAAATATTACATTTAAATTTCGTTCGGTTTGATATTTTTTTTAAACACTGAAACTCAGAATCAATTATTGTAAGGTGTCATTGGTTTTATGTTGGGAAATATTTTTAAGAAAAATAAAAAACTGAAATATCTTGCTTGCATAAATATTCAACCCCTGTGCTGTGGAAGCTCCCAGTTTGCACCGATGAAAGAAATTGCCCTAACGAGGACACAATTACCTTACCATTGGCCTCCACCTGTGAACCATTAAAGTTGCTGTCACATTTTCTGGATAAAAACCCCACTGTTGAAGGATCATTGGTAAGGCTGTGAATCTGAAGGAAAATGAAGACCAAAGAGCATTCTACAGAAGTTAGAGATAAAGTAATACAAATGCATAGATTAGGGAAAGGGCACAAAATAATATCCAAGTGTTTGGATATCCCAGTGAGCACAGTTGGATCAATAATCAAGAAGTGGAAGCTGCATCACACCACCCAGGCACTGCCAAGAAAAGGCCGTCCCTCAAAACTCAGCTCTCAAACAAGAAGGAGACTTGAGAGAGAAGCCACAGAGAGGCCAATAATCACTTTGAAAGAGCTACAGAGTTCAGTGGCTGGGAGTGGAGTAATGGTGCACCAGTCAACTGTATCAAGAGCTCTGCATAACACTGGGCTGTATGGGAGGGTGGCAAGAAAGAAACCGCTACTCAAAAAGTACCATCTGAAAGCACGTCTGAAGTTTGCCAGAAAGCATGAGAGTGACCCAGCTGCGATGTGGGAAAAGGTTTTGTGGTCAGATGAGACCAAGATAGAGATTTTTGGCCAGAACTCAAAGCGCTATGTGTGGTGCAAACCTAACACTGCCCATGCCTCAAAACACACCATCCCTACAGTGAAGTATGGTGGTTACAGCATCATGCTGTGGGGATGCTTCTCATCAGCAGGGACTGGGCATCTTGTTACAATTGAAGGAAGAATGGATGGAGCAAAATACAGGAAAATACTGCAAGAGAATCTGCTTCAGTCCGCTAAAAAACTGAAGCTTGGGATTAAATTCACCTTTCAGCAGGACAATGATCCCAAGCACAAGGCCAAAGCGACATTGGAGTGGCTCAAGAGCAAAAAGGTGAATGTCCTACATTGTCCCAGTCAAAGTCCTGATCTCAATCCCATTGAGAATCTGTGGCACTATTTGAAAATTGCGGTCCACAAGCGTCGTCCAACCAACCTGAACAGCCTGGAGCAAATCTGCCAAGAAGAATGGGCCAAAATCACTCCGACACTGTGTGCAAAGCTGGTACATACTTACCCCAAAAGAGTTAAAGCTGTTATTGCAGCAAAAGGTGGCTCTACCAAATATTAATGTGTGGGGGTTGAATACTTATGCAAGCAAGATATTTCAGTTTTTTATGTTTCTTAAAAATATTTCCCAACATAAAACCAATGTCACCTTACAATAATTGATTTCGAGTTTAAGTGTTTTAAAAAAAAAAATATCGAACAGAACGAAATTTCAATGTACCATTTGTAATTCAGTAATATGAGAGAATTGGTCAGGGGTCTGAATACTTTTTCAAGGCACTGTATTACACACACACACACACACACACAGACAGTAGATCCCACTTATTAACAACCTCTCGGTTCTCAGCAAAAAGTTGTCATTAACCGAAAGTTGCTAATTTTCAAGTGTATTTATATAGAATAATGATATATACTGTAGTTGTACAAATATGGCATTGAAATACATGTGTTTTAAATGTTATAGTGTGTGACAAAGAAAGAATGAATCTTGGTTATAAATCTCCCTCCCGACTTGTGAGGGCGCTGTGCAAAGGGAAAAGAGTGCCCTTGACTGGATGGCCTGACAATTAATTCCCAGGGTTAGGTGGAAGTCGGCCATCTAGAAAGGGGGCAAGCTATGGTACACCAAGTCGTTGACCCAGAAGATAAGCGATGTGGCAACCGTGGATTGGAGGAGAAGCGGTTGCACTCACTAACCACGGGGGCATGACTGATGGTACAAAAGGGGATGTAGTGAGGTGATCTGTTCCTTTGTACGGTTAAGCTGAACCGGAAGGAGTACTGTGAATTACTGTGAGTGTTTTGTTTGTTCTGTCATGTCTAAAAATCTACTTGTTTGTATTATTAGACGGCTAACACGATTCGGAGCTGTCGCTTAAGGCCAGCACTAAACCCGGACAACACTGCACCATTGTACACAGATAAACTGCATTTCACCACAAGCACTATACACTCATTCTGGACGTGTGTGTACTACTGCGATTATTATTTACAAGCTGTGTCTTATTATTTTAGGACTGCAACCTGTTGTTTAGAAACAGTGCAATACGGTGTGTTATTGCCTGGGATTATTCTTTGTGGTCGACAGATCAGGATTATAAAAACAAAACCTGTTTGGATCATGAACTTTGTTGTCTGTCTTCTATTTCATAATCACATCACCACTACACCTGCGCACTGCAAAGCACTTTGACACACAATGTTAAAAAATTAACATGAGAAACATGAAATACCCAAACATAGAACTGTTTACTTCACGTGTGTAAAACAAAAAAAGGGAGTAGACTTAACTAGTACTACACAATGATGTACTACAATTGTCCTTACAATGACTAAAGCAAAAATGTGTTGCACTTACAATCAATTCTAAAAAACACAATTTTAAAATATGAAATTGTCCAACGTTGTCTGCTTTTTACAAAGTACTACCTCCCACTGCAAATCCATCTCAATTTTGCGTGCAGCTTCGTAGCCAGTTTCAAAGTCACAATTCTGCCTCAGTCTGCCAGAAATACGCAGTTGCAAAGTCGGTGTGTTATAAAAACTACATGAAGTATGTGCATAAATCATAAATCATGTAGCACTGGCAACTAGTAATAAAGCTGTCAATAAGTGAGGTGCAGTTGCTAATATCAGAATTCCATTAACATTAAAGTCTTGAGGGGCATTCACACCGGAAGCAGCGTGGTAGAGGGAAGTGGTACTCAAGAGGCACCGCAGAGTGGCGCGCAGGAGATAAAATATTTTCAACTTTCGCCGCACCATGCAGTGACGTAAATTACAAACAGCCAATCAGGGGAAAGTAGGAGGCTCCTTTGCGAGGAAGAAATAAAAATAAAACAGGAAAAGCTTGTGGTTCTGATTTCAGATTTTCTAGCGTTTTCTAATACAACATTAAGTAGGTTTGAAATCTGCCTTCATCAAACCGGAGCTCCTGTATTAGCAGATGATATTCGCCATACCCTTTTCTTTTCTTGAGGATATCATGGACCCACAGCAATCTAATATTTTTTTCTTTCATTGCTGTTCGTTGTGCCAGGTATTGTGTTGTCAGATGCAGAGTACCACTGATTGTTGCCGCTTTTACAGTCCGCCCCCCCACCCCCCTCCCAAAAACAAATTTGATATGATGGCAGTAGTTGCATTTTTTAAACATGTGTATACGATAATGCTCAATAATATAAATGTATAATGATGCCATTAACTCATACTCTCTTTGCCTATACCCAGCAAACCAGACAAAACCTCACAAAGAAAGAAAATATCTCAATTTTTAAAAGCAACATTTTTATTTTATTTTAAACAACACAATTGCCTGATATTTTGGGTGGGGGGGGGGGGGGGGGGGGGGTTAAAATTAGGTTTTATATAAAAAAAAAAGTTTCACCCTCATTGCTTAAAATATTTTACTAAGCTTTGTGTCTTCTGTATGAAAAAAGTTTTCCCTTCCCGCTGGCATTTACCGTGTGTTGCTTGTACATGCAGCCATGACAACAGACCGCCCACCGACTTTCTCCTGCTGCGTTCGGTGTGAATAGTGGTCCGCGGCGACTGCAGAGCGACTCGCAAGGATGGGACGGGATTGGTTGCCAGGAAAATGTTGTTAATAACCAAAAGTTGTCTTTATCAGGGTTGTTAATAATCAACATCTACTCTACGTATGTATGTGTGTGTGTGAAAGGTAGGTATTCACTGAGTGTAGGATGACTGAAGAAGTATAGTGTGAGGACAGAGGCGGAGAGACCACAGACCTCACAAATCGAATATTTATTAAGCAGCAAATTAAAAATTAACCCAAACACAGCGGCCAGGCCCTAATGTTGGTTTTTTCTGTTTGCAGTCTCAGTAACCAACAAAACTAAAATTTCATAAAACCAGACTGTGTAGCTGAGACTGTACTTCCCAGGCGTGCCACTGGGAGCTGACCCGTTGATCACCACAAAGGTAAGTAAAGTTATTTTTGTTTTAGTTTACGGTTTGTAGACTTGCTTATGGTTAACTTGCTTTCTTTCTTTTTCAGGTTCCCTCCAACAGAGGGCGCTTTTGTGGCAGGTAAGTAGGCTGCCTTTGCGGAGAGCTGGGGAATGCAGCTTGAGTACAGTGGCGCCCTTCCATGGTTGATGGTCCATGCACAAGTGGATGTCTGAGTGCTGCCCCCTTTTGGTCAGCAGGAAAAGGTCAGGGGGGTACTTGTCCTCGTACCTGCAATTATGCAGCCTGCCCCTTTAAGCATTTGTAATCCACCATTATTTCTTTGTTTCAGGTTGCAGTTCCTCAACTGGGTTTTTAAACATCCAATCCTGCTGAATTGCTGGTTTCAGAAAGCTATGTTTTGCAGTTTTGCCTCAACAAACAGTAAAACACGCTATTAAACCACTGTCTGTGTTTACTTTGACTTTGTTATTTTTCCTTTTCATGCTACAAACAATGTTCTCCTTTATATCTCAGGTTTGCTTCTCCCCCGAGAGTAAGTTTTATTTTTAGTTGTTGTTGACAGCATTTTTCTTTGTCAACAACCAGCTGCTAAATCACATTGAATATCATGCATTTATAATCTGTGTGACTGATATCGCCCGTGCAGTTTTCCATCTACACAGAGCAGGCAACCAGCATTTCACTGTTGTACTTGTCCATACAGTAGACTGCCTTTATCAGTAATAAACATTTGTACATCCACTTGTCAGATATTTGCACATTCGTATCACTCTGCACATTATCTTTGGGTTCTTTATTTCCACACAACACATTCCCATATGCATTTAGCTTTCTTTAGCACCCGTCAGCATATTTACTTTCCAGACATTTAAAAGCTGAGGTAAAAGTTTCATAAATCATAACGTTTGTACTTCTCCTTTCCTTCAGTGTTTCTTTCATAAGTTTCTTTTTGTTTTCAGTATCTATTACGTGTAGTACTCTTTTGACCTGACTTCCTGGTTCTCGTTCTCCCACAGACTAGCACAGCTCCACTGAAATTTACCTCCAGCCTTCCTAGCTGTCAGTTCTCCTGTCTGCGCTGGGAGATGCAGTCTTTTCCCCCCCATACACTTTGAGCAACATGTCTGCATGTGCCTGAGATACCACTAATATCACATTCGCCTGTATCACTTGCAGAAGGAAATTCGAGTCCCAGTGAACAAGTAAAGGTTGGTACGTCTATTTCAGGTCAGCAAACAATCACACCTATGCTCGGGGCTAATTATCCAGCTAATTCAGCAAGGGTGAAAATGATCATGGAAAAGTGCACTTTTTTTAATTGAAGGCCATACAGAATGGTTGATTGACTTCAGAGGCTTGGTGAACTTCCTGGACCCACGATACAAGTACTCAGCAGGAAACAATTCTTGGAGGTTATAGTTCCACAGATGTACAACAAAGTCAAGGCTGACGAGAAAGCTGAACAGCAGGCTGCTACACAAGTGTTAACTTATAATGATTCTGGCATTTATTCACACGTGTTGAGTTCAGAAAAAAACATGTTTAATATAAAATGAAAATAAAGATATTTAGAATAAATACAAAATTACATTTAAAATTAATATTTTTAGAGACTATTAAATAACTAATTTAATTAACTGTTCAGTTCTCATTTTGGTAGCAATAATTGAATTTTAATATGTATCGCAATACATACTGCAATATTGTCTTCTGTATTGCAATATATCACCATACAGATCCTCAGTACCAACCCCTACTGACAGTAGAGTAATAGTTACAGTAAATGAAATGAAAACTGAGCTAACACTTTTTTTTTTTTTTTTACTTTTCTAACTAATTAATTTTCCTCAAATGAGAGAGAGAGAGAGAGAGAGAGAGAGAGAGAGAGAGAGAGAGAGAGAGAGAGAGAGAGAGAGAATTAAGATGTATTGCAGTGAGGCTCCAAAAGCCATGCTAATTTTTTTCATGATGTATGTTTTTTTATGTTCTTGAGCAATTACTACAATACTGCATTAAGTGTTTGTTCTCCAATACATGACGGTAACAAGAATATTCTTTTTTTTTCTACAGAAAGTATCCTCAAAATCCCACGTTCTTAAACACATTCAGTGACTAAATGGAAATCCATTTTGTTTTAGCTCTGGGAGGTCTTCAGGCCATTGTTTCGAAACATGCTCTGACAAAGTTAATTAAGATTATTTCACCAATACAATTTAGAGAAAGATATTCTTAATTTGATCGTTGAATTATTTTTATGTATTTTTCCTTGTTAATCAGAAAACATGCTTTAAATTGGGTTTCTCTCAGCAAGCCATATATCACTGTGTAATATATGCATCAATATTTAATAATATGTTCGTGTCCACAGTGATTTATAATGCAGAAAACAGATTAAAAGAGTGCAACATGCAGGGTACTATCTACCCATATGTTTTTTCTGATAAATAAAATTGTTTTGTAATTCTTTTCATAGTTTAGAGTAGTGTGTGGGGCAACAAAATTTCTTCATTTCAATTTGCATTGGTCAACACACTATTTAATTTTTTTTTTTATACAATACAGTTCAATTTTGTATGATTTACTTTATTATCGTACTATATATTCCCATTCATAATTTGTTATAATTTCTTAAATGTTTTTTGTTTGCTTGTTTAGCTAATTCTGTACTTCAGAATAATGTACACAATGCAGATAACGTAATACATGTGTTTTAAAATTTGTGGTTTCAAGCATTATGCAGACTCAGAATTAATGTATTTCCCTTTCAATTCGAAGACGATCACCAACGACACTGAGTAGGTATTTCTGAGCTCTCTATACCAGAGCTGCTGGGATGATGCACTCTGTCCCACCCACCAAGGGATTAAAACTGTCATCCTGAGGAAGTCATTTCTCTTTTTCCTTCTCAAGACAGTACGGTAAGACCTCTATGTCTAGCTGAGAGTATTGATAGAAAGAGCTTCTGAGTTGAGTTGCATTTCCCTTGCATTTGTGCTGAAAGCCGGCTTGCCACTTTCCTGGAATCACCAACTCTCTATTTTGAGTCTCTTCTTTCTGTCTTTCAGCAGCCTCCTCGCTTGCGTTGTAGGCTACTGTTTTTTACTGTCTCGTGTGTGAGCGACTGCCTGTGCAGTCACCCTGTGATTGACTGTCTATTTCTTTCTTGGGAGAACGCAGTTCCTCCATGGGGCCAGGCCTTGCTGCATCCCTGCTGTCGAGTAATTCCCCCAGCCGTCGTCTGGCAGCTGGAGTAGGCCTTGTTGTTTGGCTGCCGCTGCGCGGCCCCTCTGTTGATAGACCGCATGGGCCTTGTAAATAAACAACAGAGTGTCCTCCCTCATCTGTTTCTACTATGTTTTTTTGCTTTATTATCTGAGAGCTTCTGGAAGTAGCCATGGCTAGGTTCTTTGACCAAATAGGAACAAATAAGCATACAGTACGAGGGGTTTAGTGACCTTTTCATTCAGTATATTTTTTTTTATGTGACTTCATTTATTCATTTCAAATTATTGCCATTTGACTCATAACATGATAGTGCTTTATAGTTTGGTTGTTTTATAAGCAACGTTATAAAAAAAAAAAATACTATTACAAATAAAATATAAAATGCAGCCCTTTGCAATACATAAATAAATAAATAAATAATGAATCCCTTTGCAAAGCACATATATTTGAGCATCCACCTACTGTTGTTTGTTTTAAAACATGAAAAAGAAAATCATCAACATATATTATATATTATAATATATGTACAGTATATATTATATTATATATAGATTATATGTATAATATATATATATATATATATATATATATTTATATATATATATATATAATATATATATATATATATACATATATATATATATATATATATATATATATATATATATATGTATATATATATATATATATATATATATATATATACATATATATATGATATGTACATGCCATTATATGGTATATATATATATATATATATATACATATATATATATATATATATATATATATATATATATATATATATATATATATATATATATATTATATATATATATATAATATGATGTATGAAATATATATATAAATTCCTATGAAACTTTGTACAGTACTTTGAGTCTGCTACATGTCTGTCCTAAAATATTTAAGTATGTTTGTGTGGTTTTATGTTTAAAAGAGCTCTAAAGACACTACAAGTCGTAAAAGACAACGTAACCCATTATATAGTAGTACAGTAGTAGTATTATTATAAGAACAATATGTAGTGGGAAATGTGGGCAAGTAGGGTAGCCTATTGTCGATTTACTACCAGTATTTGAAAAATGTACTGTACTAAACATTAACTTGAACTCCACATTTATTAATAACATTGCTTTCAGCACTAGCCTAATTTAAAAAAAAGTAGCATTGGCCTAGAAATTTCTCCTGGAAATCTGAAATCATTTAAAATTAAAATAAACTTTTATGCCTTAAAAGCTTATATTAAACAAAGACACTGCAATATTATTATTAAAGTGAAGAATGTACCATATCAGACCACACTAATTAATACAATTTTGGAGCACATTTAAAAGTTAGTGTAACACCGTATCTTTAAAAACATACATTTTCAAAATTGCGTTTGGTTCCGCTCTTAGAGCAGAAATGACTACCAAGAGGGCTTGCTTTCGTACTTTACTGTGTCAGATAGTAAAACTTGTCTCATAAAAAGAGGTTAGTAAATATCTTCATTTAAAAACAACAAAAAAAAAAAAGTCTTTCATAAAATATAAAGCGCATTAATATAGTGACTGTGTTTATGATTCCTCTGAAGGACATTTTACATGCAAGTCTAAAACAAAACCTGTTTATTTGCATGTTCAGAGCCAGCATCTTGCAGGTAATATCATATTATATTATTAAACAGGCAAGCTGCTAAACATTAACATTTATTCACGTCGCTCCGATAGGCCCCACTATCAAATTAATTAATTTGCACATTCCAAACAATAAAAGTTAAAATCTATTTATATAAAATACAGAATTAGCAATTAAATAATGGCTATCTTAAACACTGGTGCTGCTTAAGGCCTTCATGTGACTGAAGGGATGTTTAGCCTATCTGTGTCAATAATATCTATGGTACCTGAGTTTTGTGCACGGCCACCTGGTCAATTTACACGTGACCACCGTGGCTCTGCCTGGGGTCAGGAAAACATTAAGCCAGAGTAAGAAACATTACACAGCCATGTTTGATGAGGGTAGTTTGTTTACAACTTCTGGAGAGATGCTTAAAATATTCTGTCTGCTAAAACTGCATATAAAGCCAAAATAAATCAAAGTAATAGTCATGTTAAAGAAAACGAAGTTAAGCTCCGTATTGTTAAACTTCCTCACATAAAAATATTCACTTTCATATTTGTTTTACTATTATTAGTAAAACATTTTTATCTCATAAAGGGATTGTTATTAACAACACAGGGATGTTTGACATGGATATTCTGAATATATAACAATACAAAATGAAGATCAATGTGATAAATGGATTAAGCACAGGAGCCACACTGTAGTTGTGGTGGGATCATTCTCTAAAGATTACTGCAGATCGCATTCAATTATTTTCATTTCATTTTTTTATTATTTTAATACTGTTAAATCATAAATATCAAACCGATTACTGCATTATACAAGTAAACAACAAAAAGCAGTAATTGGCCATGCATTCATTTGCATCAGGGTAAATCTAATAAAATCACTAAAAAAAACAATGTTTTATTAGCATCACTAATAACAACGGAAAATGTTGTAAAGAGGGCGGAGTTAACTCAGTGTTAATAACGCAGTCTTAACAATCAATCAAATGGGGCCCTCTGTCCGTTCACGGTGCAATGAAGCCTTAAGCTGCCCGGATTAAGTCAACAGGCCTGCGATCAATCCTCCATTATTTCACTGAAACATCAGCAATTCTGGAAGCGCTGGATAAAGAAGCACTTGCCAAACGAGCTCCTGCAGTATCCAATAGAAAAATCCAGATTTCTCGTCCACACCAAATGGGTCCTTTCTGTTTAAAGCAATGCTTGTGGTAGGAACAGTACCTTTTTTCACAAGGTACGGCTTCTTTCGTAAGCATGTTTTATAAATAAGCAAACTTACAGGCCTAACCCTGTGATGCTGTAACAAGACTACAAAGGCAATAGGGGGTTGTTGCAGACATATGTAACTACTTCGCATACAGTCACTTACCCTATTGTTTTTACTAGGCACAGATTGCGACTATTATTGAAAAATGCAGGTTTAAAAATAAATAAATAAATAAAACAAAAACAAAAGCGCTGCAATAAAATCCAAATTTAAAGCAGCAACTCTTGGTTTACGGGTGTATGTGAGATTTTGTACTCGGAAATATTTTTATTGTACTGCACTAGAACTGCCAGGAATTCATTATAGAAGCCATTCATTATATACATCTTGCTAGACCATAAAATCCCGCTTGCAGATACTGTAAAAAATAAAGACATCAACTTTGTATTCAAATGAACAATAGCTTGATGAATTCTGAAAAAGGATTAGTTCTACTGTGAAAGAGACA
The DNA here is from genome assembly GCF_017654505.1 of Polyodon spathula. Lineage (NCBI taxonomy): Eukaryota > Metazoa > Chordata > Actinopteri > Acipenseriformes > Polyodontidae > Polyodon > Polyodon spathula. The sequence continues at coordinate 59,038,381 of NC_054537.1, forward strand.
GAGTGCAAGGAGCTGGCATAATGTTCGTCTAGTCAATCAGATGAAAAACAAACTCCCAGGAGAATGGTTCCCGTTTGGAAACAAGAAGGAAGTTACTTAATAGGGAACAGGTTCCAATCAGCATGATGCCAATAAAGTAAGGCCGAGTAACTACTACACAGAACACTGTACACAGAACCACATGACATTAAACCAAGTCAAACATGAGATATAAAACATGCAGATATGGAAAGAAAGTGGAAGAGAGAGTGAGGCTAATATATACTGTATAAGAAAATTGAGTACCATCATCTCCCAGCTCTAGCGGGCTTCACCAAATCAACTGTGAACCGAACTTAAAATCAATCCGCAACAGCGTTGGCTTTTTTATTTTGACTGGCTGTTGAAAGTTCAATTCACATCTATTGGACGGCAAATCCTAAAGAAGGACACAGTTGGTCCCAATCTATTTTATTATCCACTAAACCAGCCAATCAATACTTTGCACCAATGAAAACAACGGTCCTATACCTGCAACTACTGAATCAGCAAATCACAGCCTGTCAGCTCAGCATCTTTCAACAACAACAAACTGAGACACAGACAATTCAGTAATACTGCTCCATTCAGAACTGGCACTGTCCAGAAAAACTAGAAGTAACTCTGACATAAAGTTACTTGTTTTTTGTTCTCTAATTATGTAGGACTATTTTCCAAAAACCTCTCTCAGCGGAAGGGTAGCCGATGAATTAGTTTAAGTTTACACACACAGAGACTTGTTATTGTTTGCTGCATCTTCTTTAGCAGCCACATCTATCCCAGATATATTTGGTTACATTGTTTTACCTTCAGGAGTCTGAGGATTATTTAACTGACCTAGTTACATGACCAGCTGATAATATCTTTTGACTTCACCAAAGAAGCAGGCTTGGTAATTTAAGACATTACCATAATAAAAAACAATAAATGTAGCGTGGGTTCTGTACTAAAGCAGGTTCAGCTACTGCAGGGAAAACTGAGTTTGTTTCTCAAACTGACCATTTTAAGAATGGTGACAGCAGAACACATATAAATACTTGGTACTGTAAATTACGAAGTGTACTCCTGAGAAAAAATTATAATAATTCCACAAATTTATAATGAAATGTACTGCAGCTTACTCGATTGCAGCAGAAAAACCGTCGTCTTTTTGACGGTAAGTAATTAAAAGTCTAACACTATTACTTTGGAAACTCTGACCAAACCTTTGTAGACTCTACTATACTATGACACAAATGACACACCAACAGAAATTATAGTTTTATTGTCTTGTTTGAGTGACTTGGAATTTGACACCCCCCCGTTTTTTTTTTTTTTTTTTTTTTTTTTTTTTTACTGAAACAATAAATAGTTAGATTTATAGTAAAAAAACATAAGATCTGGCTGGGTAATATCAGGACTCCACTAATTAACACTTAGCATGCAAGCTGCTATTTCCCATATTACAACTGGACACAATCAGAGGTACAGTCACCAATTCCAGACACACCACTTGCACAATATGTCAAATATGAGTTCATTGCAGTTATCAGCTGCATACATTACCTATTCAACAGAATGAGGCAACAAACAAGTGAGTAGAAACATCAAGTTACAGTTTTACTATCACTTTAGTGTCTTAGCAAGTTGTTGTATTTTAAGCAGTTGAATATGATAGCAACCAACTTGCTCTTAAAGTGGCACCCAACAACTGGATTTGGCGACCAATTTTGTTTGTCTTCTAGGGCAAAAAGTTAGACTGGAGCCCTGTCTAGGCTACCTGTTGACAAAAAACAGCCTTTTCTTAACAAACAAATAGTTATTATTACTGTGTTTTTTGTAGCCAGTAATTAGCTTTTCTGTAGCCAGTAATTAGCTTTATATATGAATCCTAAGCAAAATTACACAAGATCCTACACTTCGGCCTTAACTTATGTGGCCTTGGTGCCCTCTAAATGTACTGAACTAAAGGCCATTTTCGCCTTGCCCTTCTTGCTGCCAATATAAAGCCCTGTATGTATGTGTGTGTGTGTGTGTGTGTGTGTATATATATATATATATATATATATATACACACACACACACACACACACACACACACACACACACACACACATATATATATCAAAATCACAGGAAACACAAACATGGGCAACAATGGTATTAAAATGAGGTCAGTTGCTCCTGATTTGATAGACCTTTCTGACTTTCACTTTTCATGGATAGGCCAGTGCTTACCAATTAGTGCCCTGCACAAACTGTAATTAAATTACAATATTCTATTTAAAATCGGACCCATATGGGGTCTAGTATAATGATCAAGGCAAGTGTAAATACTGCTGCCCAATATATCTATACTAACTATATTAACCAGGGGTGAAATGATGATCATCCTATTAACATTAGTACCATGCATAGGTAGGCCAACATGAAAAAAATCCTGTTTACAAATGTAAGGTTTAATGTCTGTAAATGTGTGGTCAGGTTAGGTAGATGTACACGTTTTTGTACAGTATATGGTCATAATTAGAAACGTATATAACCGTGTCCTGGGATCAAAGCATGGCAGGCAAACCTCAATCCGTTCCAGTTCAGATTATCAAGGTCTGGAGTGCGTTCAAAAGGAACTGAACCAAAACTGCCAGGAGGCAGGAAAGCCGAGTTTCAAATGCCTTGTTTCGATACAGCAACAATCAGAAGGACGTGGCAGGGGGCCCCCAGCTCCCCATAAACTCAGGAGATGCTGCAGAGTCACTGGACCACATCAATGAGGACTGGACTTCCAGTCTCCATCTGAACCCTGAATCTGTTCCAAATGGGCAGGGCAGAGGGTCGCCTTTGCTTTTTTTTTTTTTCATTGTTCAATTAATCTTCCTGGTGCCTTATTTGGAGCCACACTCCCACATAAATATTATGAGCACAGTTGTTTTTGAAGGTGAAATGTCTACATTTTCTGCTTCTGTCTTTTTAATTAAGTTTTCTCAATGCTCATATGATATTACCATATTTTCAGTAGTATTTGAGGTGGGCTTTTGTGAAGAGTCTACACTTTTTTTCTTGTTTTTGAATAATAAAGTGATTTAAATGCATCAATTATTGCTGATTATTACCCTTCTGATATTCCATTAGGAAATCAGTTGATGACTGAACCTCTCGAGATCATGAAGGCTGTTCTTTGTATAATGCATTCCAGCACAGACAATACTTTTTCACAAAAACAAGTGTGGTGATAACAACTGGAGGTTTTCTTCTATTATTATTGGAAGCATTTTGATGGCACTTTAAAACCATCCGACCCACTCAGCAATTCATGGTCTTGCTCACCTTCTGTGCGGCAAGGTGCAGGGCAGTCCTCTGGCTGTGGTCGGCCTTGTTGACATTGGCTCCAGCCTTGAGCAGAGACTCAGCGCAGTCCAGGCGATCAGCCAGCACACAGTACATGAGGGGTGTGCGGCCAAACTGGTCCTCTGCATCCCGAAGTCCTGGGGTCCCTGCAAAACACAGTGGCTCAGCTGAACGGAGGCAGATCTGCAAGACATGCTTTCCAAATGCCTGAAGTGTGTATGAAATTGTATTAAAGGCCTAGCTTGGAGCCCGTTTCTCATGCATGGCCTTAATGTGGTAAATGGGCTGCCCCGTGGGCTACAGCCAATTCTTGTCAATCTGCTTCATTCCAATCTCTGATGAGGATGTTTTCCTGAGATCTTTCCCTCTCCTCCAAGAGCTTTATAAAACCTGGATGCTAAACACACAAAATGCATTCATTTAGCCTAGCTGGGATGTAATCAATGCCTAGTCTTTGACTGCCAGAAAGTCACTTGCCCTTTGACGGTGAACAATAGGATAAAAGGTGAACCTGTTCAAGATCTTCTTCAGGTAGCATTTACAGGCGATTGGTTTGCAAAGGATATTAAACGGCATGACCCTGTGACCATTTCATTTAGTTCAAAGTCAGTCACAGATGTGTAACCCTTTCAGTCCCCATTCAAATACACACTTGATTGAACAATCTGGTGAACCAGTCAAAAATCTTTCCGTTTTATTTACTTAACTTTTAAACATACGGTTTTGTAAAGTACCCAGGTGTATACCTTTCTCTCTTTCTTTCTACCATTTCATTCTTTCTTTCTGTCTCCCATTTCATTCTCTCATTCTACCATTTCATTCTCTCTTTCTGTCTACCATTTCATTCTCTCATTCCACCATTTCATTCTCCCTTTCATTCTCTTTCTGACTTCTTTTCTTTCTCCCTTTATCGCTACCTTTTCTCTCTTGTTAGGCAATAAGAATCAGATTCATTAAAACCACCTATATTGTATCTGTAATTATTTGTCTTACCATTCTTGTATCTGATTGATATCAAATCATTTTGATTTAACTTTTTGCTAATTTTTAAAGAAAACTCCCACTGGGTACAATAAGTCTGCAGTGGACTGAGTACAAATCGATAATAATGACCATCAGCTGGGGCATTCTCCACAATAGGCGTCCACTCTCAACACATGCATTTTATGGTGCACTGTGTACTGTTACAGTGTAACTTTTTAGGCACTACCAGTATGCACATCATCAAGCATCATGCAGATGTTTGTTATTACTGTATGTGTAACTACCACGCAATTAGTGCCACTTATAAGGCTATACAATTAAAACAAAAAAGAAACTTAAAAGTAGCATCCGGGATTATGATTGTTGTCGTAGTAACCTGAAAAGGTCACGTCTTGCACGGAGCACACGTTGCCAGTGCCTCCTCTGAGCTTGTTCTACACGAGCCCTCCTTCGCAAAATAATTAAAAAAAAGTTAAAGCCGTATCGGGAGCCATGATAAATATCTCCTTCTGCCCCGGTGTTTGACACGGGTTGAAAATATGCTGGGTGAAACAGTCCTGTCCAACCCTGGGGCAAATCTTAACCTGAGTATTGTAGAGCAAAGCAAATGTGACTCAACCCTGGTTTTGGTGGTGTAGTGTGAAAAGCCCTTTAGAGAAAAACGATAGCAAGACATCCCAGAAACACTTCCTCAAGACCCATAAAATGGCATGGGTAATGCTATTAAAAAAAATGATAGTTGAAATTACATTTGAACTTCTCAAATTGGACCCACTGTCTGGAATGGCCTGTCAGAGTGTGATGCAGTGGCAGGGGTGGGTAACTCACCTGCGATGAGCTTGTTCAGGGCAGTCTTGTCTCCGTTGACTGCAGCTGCGTGGACCTGAGATGCCAGCGAGGAGCTGCTGGAGAGGGTGGGCATGATGGCGGGCACGTTCCTCTCAGGGACTGCCATTGCTGTAGCCTGAAACCAGTAGGGAAAAAAAAAACAGCTCAGCTTCCACAACATCATCCACACAGAACAAGAGTTAGGGCCTGGTAATTAACAAGCCTAGGTAATTACTGTACTGGTGCCATGACTCACCTTAGTTGATTGGTTTATTAACGTATCATTAATATTTAAAGCATGAGAGACTACCGGGAACGTTGTTCTCATTCACTGGGGCACGCCATACATGCTGCATTACAGTAACGTACAATTAATTATTCAATCATATCAAGGTTAGCGGAAAACCCTATTATGGTTTTGTAACAAATGATACTGGAAATCAATTAGTATTTTCTACAGGGATGTGAATAACTGCACAGCAGCTTAGTCCAGCCCAGGTTTCACTATGAGATTCATAGGAAACAGCTGAGCTTGTTATCTATACCAGGTTTCCAACCCCGGTCCTCTTCTGGTTTGCATTCTGAGCTCTCAATTAGTTAACTAAACCCTTAATTGAACTAATAATTAGCTTAATTAGGCATTTTTTTTTATTGTTCTCAGCTCCTAAAAAGTTGCAGATTTCAAGTTATAACATGTTATAGTTACGTTGAAATCTCTAACTGTTTAAGAGCTGAGAACAATTAAAAAAGGTCTAATTAAGCAAATTATCAGTTCAATTAAGGGTTTAGTTAAGTAACTGAGAGCTCAGTTGGAACGAAAACTAGAAGACACAGGGGGTTGGGGTTGGGAACCACTGATCTATGCGCTCTGGATAATCAGGCTCACACTGCTGTATTCCAAACCTGATCAAATTTCAGGCTATCCTGACACAAGGGATCATTCTCGCTTAGTTCATGATAAACTTACAGCAACATCAGGATCTCAAAGTTCAACCGCATGTATGGTTCAAAACAATAACCCGTTTTTCACTTATGGAAATCTGGTACAGTAATGTATGTTCAGTAACCTGCACATTAATGATATATAGCGTATCGCAATTACTATGGGTTTGAAAGTGGAAGACTGACTGTTGTAACATGGCATCACACAACAAAACTGTAGGAGTCATGTGGAAGTTAGTACACGTTTCATCCAAATATCGTAAAAAAAAAAAAAAATGTATTTTGATTGATACTTTAGTTGAACAAACTATTAAATCATATCATGCTCGAATTTATTTTAAAAGATGCATGCCAGGGAGTGTTTTTAGAAAAAAAAAACTTTTGAAAAAATAAATAAATAAACTCGATCCTGGATAAACAATTCAGAAGGAACTTAAGAAAAAAATACTTTGCATCTTGGAGATATGTTGGCATGTTATCTTGGTGTTTTGCTCTGTCAATACCCTTTAAGTGTTTCTACAGAGGTAACAAATGTAAACATTGTCTTAGACTGAGCAGTGTCGGGTACCTGTGAAGGTCTCCCTGAAATCAATTTCATAAGCGTCCACTGTCTGTGACTGTTGTTTTGAATTTTGTTTATTTTGAGTATTTTCTTGTGCATCAAGTAAAAGTGCACCATCTGGCTCCTGCTTTGCCGCCTGACCACTGGCTGTAGTACACATGAAAACAAATTTGGCACAGTACATGCTCGGAGCCTTTCCAGGTAGCCTCAGTGAGCTCCGAGATTGAACTGCCAATGCAAGCTAATGTCACGATAGCGGTAAAATGTGGGGATACTCGCAATGCCTCTGCCTCTGCCTCTGCCATGCCAGCTCAGTGGACACACAGAGAGGGAGACTGTCATCTTCAAGCTGTTTACATAAAGACACCATCACAGTTCAAGAATATAGCAAGGCAGCGACACACTAGCAGACAGACTGTCGATACTGTCGGATTTTACTGAGAGATCCCAGAAGCCTCTCTCACTAGGTGGCGCAGAGACACTGGGATCTGGACTGTGTCTGCTCTGAGGCCAGGGAGGCCATTGCCAACTTCCAGCCGACCGCATCAGGCAACTGTGCTACAAGGAAGCCTGCAGCAATTCTTACCTTGCTTTTCCCTTTAGAAGTCAATGGGCACAAATTGCCTCAATGGCTCAAGTTAATATTGTATAATATGTCTGGTATGTTCCCACACGGAGGCTGGAATATTTAAGCATGCTGGTTTTTGCTTTGAAACCTGCAGAGCACCATTTTAACAATTTGTTAAATACGCGTAGCAACAAGATATTTGTAATGTTGGAGCGCATCCCTTGGGTATTACCATGGGCTTGTAACTGGCGTCTGTAAAAATCAGAAAAAGCAGAAATTATATGCACAGTGGTACTTTAAAAAAAATAGTGCTGCTGCAAAAAAGGATAGAGGAGCATGGCTTCGATAAACGATATTTCCCACAGTTTCACAATGCTGTGGGTTAACAAGAAAGCCTGCCTCTGTTATAATTTGATTATTTTATGAAAAATGGTTAATGCTAGATGCTAAACAATGCAAGAAATATACGGTAGGAAAAAAAACAAAACACAGCGATGATCAGGAAAACGAAGCCAAAATATTTGCATGTTCTGGGTTGGAATTTTTGTGCTTTTTAACTAAGAGTGACTGTGAGGCTATAGCCTTAATAGGATGTTTTAAAGAGATGCCACACTTCTTAGTCACCACGTCTAGTTAAGCACACAGGAAAAAGTTGCAGCATTTGATCAGATTCTCAAAAAGTTTTACTTCAAATCTTTTACAGTAACACAAATTTGTATTCTGAAAGACAACACTAATTTTAATTAGGCACAATTTTCAGAAAGAAGTTTTGTAGAGAGCTATCTGTGTAATAACATCATCTTCAAGAGGTTTGTTAATAAAAACCCATCCACTAATGTTTTTCAAATGAAGTTGGTGAGGTTGTTTGGGCTGAATCTCTTCTTAAGAAAAACTTAATATTGCAGGATATTTACGTCACTTCCTGTCCCAGAGAGACTGGAATGAGGAAACCATGGATCAATGACAACCACTATCGACTTGCTTCAGCAGGCAAGCCGTCTGTCTCCTTAACTACGAGATTTCTCTATCAATTAAATGAGATATTTTTTTTTTGTTCCGTAACAATACAAAGGCTTAACAAATTATGATAAGAAAATTAGTATAGCAGTCTTTAAAGTATATTGGAATTACTATTTACATGGATTCCACGATACAGAAAATGATAGTAGTTTTTTTTTTTTTTTTACACATTGGATACAATCGTCATGATCATTTTCATGTGTCTACGTAACTTTGCCCAACCACTGAATAATCATCATTCCAGTCAATAGCTATGGAGTTACTCCAATGTATGTTTAACTAAGGAGTCATGTTTAAGGTTTGCCAGATGCACACTAATATGCCTTTTCAACGGCACTTAGAGGAATTTACGTCAAATGCTACCACTTGTTATGTTTTCTTTCACAACAACAGAAATACCTATAGTAACCAAAGTTTAAAACTTTTGACTTCACGGAACAAGCACTCAGCTGTGTGAGATTCACTTTTAATAACTACAGTTTTCCAGTTTTGGTAATGTAGTGGGTTTATTATTTGAAACTTGGGGTTGCACTACAGGATTCTTATACACTGGTATCCATTACCAGACTAATACGAATATTTAACGCCTGTATTTAGGTAGGCCTAATTCTTCCATATTTGTGGGTTCTCTCTAGAAACATTAAAAAAGGCTATGTGCACCTATTTTCACACAACACTTCCATGTTTTTGGACGTGGGATTACTACTTGGAATTTAAATTTAAAGAGTGCAATGTAAATCTGTTTTCTGCCTGTTCTCTGCTTAGTGAAGCTAAGTGTGGATGAAAGGTGCTGTATACATGGAAATAGCACTGCACAGTACTGTAAAGAGCTGCTGGTTCAAGTCACTTAAACCAAGAAGCCATCCTGTTTTCCCTATAGCAGGTGGCAGTGGGTGCAGGTTAACCTGTGCCTGCTCTATTCCAACAGATGTCATTGTTTTGCGGCGTTCCCTGACGGCCAATGGGAACAGAGAAACTCAGAAGTATGAAACGTTTCCGTCCTATAACAAATTACCCCCTCTCACCCCTTTTTTGTTCTTTTATGAAGAAGCACGTTTCTGAAGGCCCGGTCTGAAGCGGTCACCTCGCTGAAGTAGCCTGTCTGATGTCACCATGGTGCCACGTTATTCTAGCAATGTGCCGATAGCGTGAGAGCGCCTTGTCCGCCTCCCAGCACAGCATCCCTCCTACGGACTGGGTTTTAGTGAGCACTCTGGAATGCATTAGGGATTCATGCAAACAGCAGACGAGCAACCCTGCCAAAAACAGGGAAACTAAACACAGGATTCACGTTTCTGATGTGTGCAGGCACTTTTCCAGCTGTCTGGCAAAAAAAAAAAAAAAAAGCCTTTTTTAAATTGTCAATCCAGCTGAATAAGTGTTTTGCTGTCCAAACAATAAAACAAAACAAAACCAAAAAAAAAATAGCCAATGCAGAGCAGCTGCTGACTCCGGGCTACAGTCTGAGGCCTTACAGTAGGAACTGTGGAAACATAATGAGGGAAAAACAGGGAGGTCAAAAGTTTAGGAAGAAGGTGTGAGAGCATGAAAGATTGCCGCTTAGAGCAGTACAATTTAACCCCTTGGCTTCCCAATGTGAGGGTTCAAAATGAATGCCTCGGTAAGATAACGCTACCACCACCCACACTTGGGCTAAAAACAAAATAGGATGCATGAAAAAATTTTAGCATTTGTTTCTTGAAAGGAAAGGCATAGTTCAGATCCTTTCTTTGCTGCATAACCTTGATATCTCCATGAAGATGTTTGGCATAGTGTCTATTTTAATGACCCAAACTGCTTCTAGATGCTGCTGCTCACAGACTTGTAAACCCTGCTCCATCATTAATAAGGGAGTCAAAAAAAATCACCCCTCGAGGAAAAACACATGAGGGATTAATAGTTAAAGCGTTAAAGGGAATGGGTATTAAATCTGCCACTGCTCTGATTGTAAAACTGGACCCAGGTTGTTTTTTTTATGTAAATCATGATGCCCAATTGACGTCTGCTTTGCAGACATGAAGCCTTCCGCAGCCAGCTAGTTAACAAGGAAAGGCATTATTACAATTATTATTATTACCTCCGTCTCCAATCCCGTTCTCCACTCACCGAACACACAACCCCAAGTGAGTGAAAACATGCTGCTTTTGTGCAGCTGTACCGAGACTCGACTGCTAATCAATCATTCAATTGGAGTCGCGGTACAACTGCACGTGAATTAATAAAGTGCAATTCCCCATGCTCACATATTATTACATTTTACTTGCATGTGAAGTGTTGTGCAATCCTCGTGCCTAAATACAAATATACATTTTAAACACTCGTGTTACACAGACCCGTTTATATCCTGCGTACCAACGACTATACACCAACATTAACATACAGCATATAACACAAAATACACACAGTGGTGGGCACTTTGCCACAGGTATACACAGAGTTAGGGAAAAAAAAAAATTGTATGTAGAGTCAATGCAGATGTACGAAATGTTGCTGGTTTTTGCCATGTTAAAAAAATGCATACAACTTTTGAAGTAGATTTCACATTGGCCTTTTGAAGAAAACAGCAACATTAGCAAATACGTAGTTATTATGAAAAATGCTATTTTCTGAGCACTGTCCCGTTTGTTGGCGCATGCGCAGAAACATTGCTTTAAAGAAACGTATTGATTAAATCATTTAACAGTCTGGTAACACCGGTTACTTTAGAAATACATAACATTACAACATAAAATATTATCAAGACACAGCAATATAGTACAGTCAGCAAACTACTGGCATTTTTTTTTTTTAACATTGCGAAAACAAGCAACATTCATCAATTGACAAATTAATGAATGAATTATTAGATTAATTAACAAATATGTTTATGAATTACTGTATGAATTGACAAATTTATGGACGAAATGCTGGATAAATTGACCAATTCACAAATTGACAAACAAATTCACGAATTAACAAATGAATTGACAAACTAACGGCCAGATAGTTTTGACACAAATGGCGCTCCATAGTTTGGATCTCGTTATGTGCCATTAACATAGACTTAAATAACAAACGCACTGCTTATACTGTAGGAATCGCTCTTACTAAAACACCAACCGGCTGTTTTCACCTTGTCATCTTGCCATTCACATAGATTTCAATACAAAAAGCAGCACTTGACTGTAGTAAAAGCTTGACAGATTGATCAATCAGCTGTTTGCAATTACCCCTGGACTGTACCTTGGCTATTTAATCACTGTATGAATTATCACTATCGTTGAAGAACAAGGTGACATGCGATCATAGCCGTTGTGTTGCCTTGCACCTTATACTTTATACCGGCAATTGCACAGCTCAAACTGAGGTCACTGACAGTTCAAATCAACTGAACTTTGACCTTGTCACTATGGTTATTACAACGCCAAAATGGATGACCGGTTGTTTGTCGAGAAGCTGCTCAGTGTTTATCCCTGTGTATATGCAGTCGATAGAGCTGATTATAAGATCAGATGAAAAAGGAGAACGCAAAGGTATTAACTCCTGAACAAATGCAGTCAACTTGAGTATTTTAACCTCACTGAAAGTGTAACTGGTGAAGTTTTAATTTTAATACAGCGACTGCTGTTTTAAACACTTTGTACATTACAAAGTGCCCCAGGTCCAACACGTTGTTGTTGTTATTATTATTACTGTGCTACAAGATTTTTTAATACAGCATAGCATGTACAATATTTTCTGTAATAATAATAATAATAATAATAATAATAATAATAATAATAATAATAATATTTTGTGTGCTACAAACTCTGAAAAAGGGATTCAAATGATTGCTAGTTAACTACAATACAACCACGCTAAATAAAGTAAACTTATTTACTATTTAACAGATACATTTTGGTGAATTTACTATTTACTGGAATCAATTGTATCTTGAACTGACTTGTTTTAAAGCTTGAAAAAACACAATAAGTTAATGCTTAGCAGATCCTCAGTCAGAAAGTGTGACAATAGAAAATAGGATTTTTAAATTTTTTAATGATTTAATTGTTTTTAATAATATAGGGTTGATGAAAAGACCGGTCTAAATCTAGGAATGACAAACAAGCAAGAGTATTTATGCACTACATTGCTGAGGTAGAAAGAAGGCAGCTGCAAGAGAATGAAAGTTCCTGTCAGTGATGTCAGACAGTTCAGCTGATAGCACTGTCATAGAAGAGGAGCTAGTATAAGTATGATTCTGCCAGAAAGGGCTGGTGACTGTGCAGTCTGTGAGCATGCAGTCTGTGGAGAGGGCAGATGCCCATCACATCTCAGAAGCTACATCTTCACTCATGAGGCAGATTGTTTCAGACCCTGTTGAGACAACTCATAACTGTTGCTTGTTTTTGCATTTTTTTCTGTCGTCATCGCCCCCTGGAACGATGTTCATTTCAAGCCCTGTTAACCCATTGGGTTGTTGCTTGAATGACATTTTCTTTACATTTTTACAGCAATAATCTTTCTCTTCTAGGCTGTAAATGCACCACTGTGGAGAAGAGTGAAGAGGCGAGAAGGCGATGAAGCTGGACTATCGCCTTCCATGTATTAGGTTTTATTTTTTTTTATTTTTGCACTTAGTTACTCTGACCAGCTCAGTTACTTAACACGCTACTTATTCCACATTTTGTAGAAACCAGTTCATACTGTAATTCCAGCTAAAAAAACAAAACAAAAACAAAACAAAACCAAAAAAAAAGCAATTTAAAAAAGACTAAAGAGGCAGGTTTGCCAAGCTGAGCCGAGGCACCTAGCTGGAATCCCCTGGCATAGAAACACAGGGAAGCACTGCACTGCACTGGATGAAGCCAAAACATCTTTCCAGCCAACAAGGAAGCAGAAATCCAAACGCTTTAACGGATTGCATGATACAAGGGGTAGGGTTTCAAAAATCATCAAAACAAAGGAAAACCAAAGACCCTCCGCAACCATGAATAAAGTTTTTTAACCAGAACACCATCGACCATTGGTATGCACCAATTTGTACCAGAACCAGTTCTACTAGTAATCAAATGAAAATATGCAGAATGACACTGAATGAAAATGTCTTAAATATGACAAATGTAAAATGGTTCCCCAGCACCTGTTATATCTGGGACTGCTGTTTCTATATGCATGCTTTAAAGCTAAATTGATTGTAAAACAATTGATGAACCATGGCTGTCTGGGACTTTGAAGTTGTAGACCTATTGACTTCTCTTGTTCGTCCTGCTGAACTGCCAAGTGCCAGTATAGATATTTCAAGGTCTCTGGTTTGAACCTGAAGGAGATTTGGAGCAATAAGTTCAGTGTTGTGCAATCGACTAGAAGAGGAGCAGTAAGACTGTAGCTTTCAGTTTGAACAGTCAGATGTACAGGCAACATTTTTTTCTGACTTCCATTAAAGTGACTAGATATGTAACCAAGTTGCTTAAATTGAGATTGAACTTTGCACAAGATGGAAATTGCTTGACATACAGCAAGTTACACCAACAGGTGCCAGAAAAAGTTTCATGGTCTTCTGGGTTTATGTTGCTATTTGGTCTGTTTCAGTTATTTCCCCCACCACGAGAACTCATAATACTATTAGAACACAACTGATAAATGCCTCAGTTTCTGCTAATACTTTGCATTTTGACTTGCTTTAAACTCAGATTTTCTATTTCATTTGCACATTTGTTTGTTGTGTTGCTTGCACTTTATATTTCTATCTTGGACAGCTGCCGTCCTCTAGACCAGGTCTCCCTAGTAAAAGAGATTTTTAATCACAATGGGGCAACGTGTATCAAGGTAAATAGCACCCCTCATTACCCTTATAAAAGTTTACGCTAGTAAAAGCATAGCAAAGCATAACAAGTCAGTAAAATTCCAACCCCAGCCACAGTGGTATATTCAACATGAGAGCTATCCGTATGATAAAAAAACCCCAAAAAAACAGTATATGATCAGGATGTCAACAGTACAATAGTATACTGTGAAGTGTTTAATCACAATTTGATAAGCGATTCTCTAGATACAGGCAAACATGTAAGTGTGACATACAGACGGGTTGATGAACAGAATCTGATATTCTCAGTAATAAACAAAATAATGTTAATATCAAGTTTAATGACAATTGGATAGGTACAACCTCATCCACTACATCACCTTAGCAGGGACGTCATCCCCTGTGGGGGATAATTCAACATAGTGAAAGCATGGTAAAGCATAGGTAAACACTGTAAAGACCGGAGAGGCATAGAAAACATATGTCAGACATTGTAAACTATGCATAATATAACCATGGGAAAAGGATGGTAAAATGACCATGGCTGGCTTCTTTATAAGGGGATTGTCCTTTTATAATCATGAAGGATCCAAGTGTATGGACTAAGCCTCCACAGATATCTCGCTTCCAAGGAGGTCAAAGGACAGATCTCCATCGATCTGTAGAAACACACAAGACTGCGGCCCCCATAGAGACTTGAGCCCACTAGAGCAGGCTGACATTTACTGTTCCTAAAACCAGGTGTTGCCAGCCCTCCTGGGGTATGGTAGAAGCTTACTCACTAGCTAATGCATGCTTTAGGAGTGTCACATGCTTTATTTACAGCCAGATAGCTCACCATCTATATACAAAATCATTATTACACTCTCCTCAGTCTACCTTATAGTCATCAATGTATTATTGTGGCACATACATATTTTGAACTATTAAAGGACAGACTTTTCAAAGGTTTTTTAAAATGTTATTGGAACAGGCTCGGTACACAGCAGTGATCAAAGTATTAGCAATGGAAACAAGCAAATGCATTAGGGAGGTGCCACGCCCAATTAAGCTGCAGGTAGAGATAGCGCGGGGATGATGCAAGATGACAAATGAACACGGCAGGGACTGTGTCAGGAGATTAATGCAATTAACAGCACAACAGCCCTCACTCAGACTTGCTCTCACCAATGCAGTGCGGGGGTGTAAAAACGCAATGAGAGGACACTATACTTGTATTCACTGCCATCTGAATTAAACAATCAACTGTAAACCTCAGAACTGATTCATTTACCTTATTCAATATAGAACTGAATGGCACAGAAACCTTCAATCAATGCTACAAAAATCCCATGCCCAGGTAGCCGGAGCAGGTCTGAGCTCTTCGTATTTGTTTTTTGTAAACATCAGCCACTTCAATGAATGGCACAGTTTGTTTACCTCATATCAGAGGCCAGTGTGCAGCGGCAGTTAAAATAGAGAGCCTACTAGAGGAGTTAGTTTAAAAAGGTAACTGCCAGCCAACAGTGCTGTCTGAAGCTACGCTCTATGGGTAATAGGAGCTGCAATGTTCTGGAGTTTTTTTTAATTTTTTTTTTAATTTGTTTTTTAATTGCAGTCTGCAACGTGTACGCTATTTGAGTATCTCAGTTTTCTATATCTGTTTTTGTGTCTCTTAGGCTGTGTTCACACTGGGTCCGTTTAGAGAGTTTGGTCTGCACTCTGTATGGTTCGGTACATTTGCTGTGAAGTGTGAACAATAAAGTCCGCTTGGGAAACAAACCGTACCGAGTCCACTTAAAGAGGTGGTCTCAGTCCGTTTGGCAAACGCAAACATGTCTGGTTTGTTTGCTAAATGTCAATATATCCTTTTGCACATAGGAAACGAACTATGCATGGTAACCTGACTAGGAAGTAAACATTTCGTGCAAAACAAGTAGAGCAAAAAACAAAAAATGTCTTTGGGAACTACAATAGGGTTGTGAGAAATCCCGGGAAACCTGGGATTGTCACGGTTTTCAGCCTTTATTTTTTGTCCCGGTCGGAAACAGTAAAATTGTGTGATACAGCTCCAAAGGAGACGGTGGGGAGGTGGAGGAGAAAGACTTGCAGAACAAGTACTGGAAGGTGAGCATGGACTATACAGGTTAAATCAGGGGTTCCCAAACCTGAGGCCCACCTGTGCAGCTGCATTAGGCACTGTGGCCCACTATTAACAAATCTTGAAGAAAATGAACTGAAAACATTGTACTGCATATGTTTAAACCTGTAACACTGCAAATACTTTTTTTTTCGTTATAATGTTAATATTTTTTACGCTAGAAATCACTAGGAGTATGCACTGGATGAAGTGCTTCTATATCTTTTAAACATTCTTTGAAACACTTTAGTTTTATAAAAGTAAATTGCAAGTACTAAACAGATGTTTTAATCAATCACACTGGGCAAACAAACGCTACGACCGCATCACCTTGCGTTCAAATTGTAGAAGCTGCGGACGAGTTGGTAGATTTCAACTTCAGGGTCAAGTTGGTGACGTCACTAGCGTTCAACCAATCACACACCTTTCTCTTTCCTTTAGAATTTTACAAGTAAAATACAAATTTACCATTTAGTATTTGAAATAAATTATACTTGTATAGCTGTAACAGAAAATGTCTAAAGAACTAATACATAAGCATGTACGGTACCATAAATAAACAGATAAATAATCAGAATGAAAACTAACAACTCAGGAATTTAAACCGTGTTTGATGTGTGTCTCTCAGCAGCCTATGTACAGTGTTCACTGAAAGCGGGATGGTTAAATTGAGCGGGTCAGCTCAACAAAGTCTAAGCGAATGTCAGTGATTTTACCATGAAACTGAATGGTGGCATTTGCTGTCAATCACACAATTATTTTATTTTTTTTTGGATCAGCTGTTTATAAAAAAAAAAAAGAGGCGCTTCAGTTATACAGTATACAAGTTAAATGTTCAGTATGAATCAGCCTTTACTATTAAAATCCTAATTTCTGTACTTTGTAACTAAAAGACACAACTCTAGTCTCAACTATTCAAAAAGCAAAAAAACAAAACAAAAAAAAAAAACAATATGTAAGTAGAAAATATAAATAAAACTTACAGTCCAAGAGTGATCTTAATCTGATGGATGTGCCTGCTGCTCATTGCAGTTTTTCCAGCTGGGTACATATATCAGTGAGGCTGAACCTGATTTCATCTTCAGTTTTTAGCCTTTCCTTTCAAAAAACTCTAGTGGTTTACTTTGTAACATACTATGTTTTTGGCAAAGGATACTCACTCGATACGGTAAAGGAAAATCCAAACTAAGTACGCATATGTCCTCATCGGGTATGAAGCAACCCTTACATAGAATCAACATTAGTTTAAGGAGAATGTCTGATCTAAAGGGGCAGGTGCTTTTTTGTGGATACCTCAGAGAAGAAGTTTTATAGATGGTTGAGACTGGAGAGGTGGGCATGGAGATCCAGATAGATTGATGTAGAATTGTGTCCCTGAAAGAAAAAGGAGAATGACTATCACACTAGGTTATAAAAGGCAAGCATGTGATTAAGTTTGAATTCTGTCAGTGAAACTGAAGACACGGCACAGAAAGACATATAGGCTGCCCAGTCTGACATAGGTTTTTGAGCTATAGAATTGGCCATGTAAGATCTTGCTGAGGTGAGAAGCTGGGAATTCAAGCCAAAATAAGGGGAATGGTTGTGAGGATCGGCTGACGGAACCAGTTGACGGAATTTCTGAAACTGAAATTGAGAGAGAGCGTCAGCTACGGGATTGAGAAAACCAGGCACATGCTGCTTTAAAGAGAAAGTTGCTGTTAATAGATAACCAAGTAAGGCGGTATAGCAAGCTATTGATGAGTGGTGTTTTGGATCGTCCTTTATTGAGAATGGCTACAGCAGACTGGTTGTCACAATGCAAGATGATGGATTTTCTTGACCATTGGTGGCCCAGGATGAAAGCAGCTGAGACTATAGGGCAGCACTCATGTGGAGCAGAGGAACGTAGTTGAGGAGGGGGAGATCCCGGATTGGAGCTGGCCACTGCTGAAAACCAGGAAAAGTTGAACAGGCCCCAAATCCTAATGATGATCGCAGGTTTGAATCCAGGCTATGTCACTGCCGACCATGACCGGGGATCACCAGGGGACGGCGCACAATTGGCTGAGCGCCGCCTGGGCAGGGAGGGCTTAGGTCGGCAGGGGAATCCACGGTTCACCGTGCACCAGCTACCCCTGTGGCCGATAGGGCGCCTGCGCTTTTAAGTACAATTATCAAACCATTCGATTTATTTACATTTCAAAAGTATAAAAGCAGATCTTTTTCAGATCGGCTTCGGGTAAAGTGAATTTTCTGCATCGTCATTGGGTCATTTGCAAGACAACCCCACCCCAAACACGAAAAGATTTTGGGGCTCTAAAATTGTAAATGAAGCCCAAGCCGATGGGGTTGTAGTTTGGCTTGGGATCCTAACATATACCCTACATAATGAAGTTCAATCAGCGACCACAGAGCAACAGTTTAGCAACTTTATGTTATAGTAAGTGTATGTATATGAAAAACTTATTCATTTCTTCCCTCTCACACACTGAATAATAGGAAAACAGGTATGCGTGAATCAGCATTGTACCCAAACTGTACCAACACAAAATGCCCACTACAGCATTTACAGCTTGATTACATTTGAACAACTATCTGTTAATGCACATTTTTTACTTGTATAACAGCCCTGTAAATTGGCCCACATTGCATGCCAATTTTCTATTTCCAGAACAGCATGTAAATCATGCTGTGTATATAATTATTAATATTAACTGTCAAAAACTGAGAAATAAAAAAAATACTAAATAACAATATTACGTACTGTCTTTTTTTATTTTTTATCTTTAGCGTTGCTGTAGCACATTATGTTTTAATGTTCACATGGCTGCTATGGGTTACTAAAGGAAATCATGGGGACAGTTGTTCAACCCACTTTATTAAACCCTTTTTAAAAGTTAATTAGTATAAAGCATTTTCTCCCCGTTGACAAGTAAAATAATACTGTTACTTGCCAAATATACTTAACATATTTTTGCTGTGTCTGGTATGTTCAGTATTTTACCTCAAAGTCCAGTGCAAATTTACCTCAATGCTGGGCATGGGAAAATCTGGATTGGGCATGGACATGTAAGGGTATCGTGCCTTGTGGGCATAAGACATTTTGGAGAAAATGTTCTTGACATTGCCTAGATTGTGTATCCCTTTGGTGACTGGTTAATTACATTTGTACTGCTTATTGAAACAAATACGGCATGCAAATCAACATACAGTATCTACCACCCCGCTCTGCATTGGACTCAACATCCATTTGCATCAAACTAGGCTTTCTAGAATGGTGACTGGCAAGACTGGTGCAACATTCAATGTGGACCAATATTTTATTTAGGGATATCAAGATAATAAGGATGCAAACTGAGTAGTGGGGTAAAGAGGGCACAAAGTGCCCCACCACCAATCTCTTGTCATTCCAGTAACCTGACAAACATATTTACAGTGGGACAGGAAATGGATAACATCACTACACTGATGAAGGTGAAACGTAGGTCTAACTGTCTATGTGACTTAGGGGTCTACCTATATCCTCTCAAAAGCCTCTTGGGATTTGTTACTTTAGGAGTATTTTACACGACAAATCTTCATTGTATCATCAACCAGGGTTACCCTAAAAAATAAGTGGCTGATGCAATCCAGCTGTGTGTGTTATACCAGCATAATATTGGTTGATCAAATAAACTGTGTAAGTTTTACCTTCTACATCTTTGCAACAACAGAATGCTTTTCTGAATTGCTCAGGTTTTGCCAGAACACAGGAAAGGAACTCCGCAGGGGTACCACTGGCTGGAATGCAGTGGGGTAAAAGGTTGATGTTTGTTCCATAAGCTTAAAACTACTGCAGCAGGAATAATAACACAGCATTATTATTATTGCCAGACGTTTGCCATTAAACAAGCCAAATAAAAGGGTTGAATTGTTTGAAGAAGGCTCTGTGCTGTAAATTAGACTATATATAAAACACTAATACCACCTACTATTATTATCAGGACTTCTCATTTAAAGTTTTTATTTTTTTTTATTTATTTTTTTTAATGATCAAGCCGTTTATGTACGTTTTAAAGTTGGTATGATTTTCACTTGCTCTGGTAATTACATCAGGAAGAAGACCACGTCGCAAGTCAATGTCGATATGAAACCTAAAATGTATTGAACCGTATTTCTTAATCAGTACTGTCCCCTTGGACTTGTAATTCTTGTTAAAGAGTGATGTTTCCTAATTTGCTCATTTGAGATTTCTATTATTATCTGTCAGCGTTCTTTGAAATTAACCTAACCCATGCTGGATTAACCCCTCAAAGGACCACTGTCAAATATTCTTTCATAAAAGTTTACCCTGGCACTGTATATTTGCATGGTAATTTTGCAGTTTCCCATGCTTACAGTATATTATCCAATGGCCTTCCCTTATGTTCCCAGTGAGTCTTCTCAACGCTGGTCTGTGAATTTTAAGAAAACTTATTTTTTTTCTGTCCTTTCAGAGACACACACATAAAAACAAAAAATTGTTTGCTAAAACAAAAATAAATGTTTGTTGGGCTTCTGTTTATTTTACAGTTAAATGAAGATCATAGTTATTTGTTACAGAAGCGATATTGAAAACGGAGCTAAAATGGTTAGAACTGGGATAAAGGATCACTGAGTCCCTATTGCAAGCCTAACAATAATTAACCACTTACAGTAAGTAGCTTCATGTCATTTAATTACTTTTCTATATTTCCACCTGCTATTTAATGGTGCATGCTGTCAACCTGAGTGGTTCTGGGTTGTGTTTCTCCAACATGGAGTTATATTTTTCTCTAAATTTGCCTTTACATGGCTTTCAGGGTCTGTACAATCCTAAGTGCTGAGTTTGAACAGGCTTTTGTCATTCTTTTCAAATCATGCGACAATGTAAACTTTCAAATCTGGTCATTAAGCGGTTAAATGTGAAACGGTAACTGGAACACTTACAAGAAGTGACTTAAAATAGAACCAACTGTAATGCTCTCACTTTGTAACCACTCGCTGGTCATGTTCAGTTGCTCTTGCGGTCTCTGAGCAGATAACTGACAATGCATCTTTAAAAGAGCCATTTTATATTTCCCAATTAATTCTAAATGAGGTTGTTTTGGTTTTTATCCCTCTAAAAGCTGTTGCTGCAGTATTGTAAAGCAATGATCCAATACTGTCTGGGACGCTTAATTAGGCGCAATCTGTAATACAATTACTTGTCCAATTAAACTGCAATAAACATTTTGCCAGCTAGTGAAAGCCTTCATGATAAATATGATTTGACCAAATGAAATATGTTCTTGGAAAAAATAAATCAATAATTCCAACAATGAGTCCAAAAAAGCTAATTTAAGAACCATGGTAAGTCTGATTCTTATCACATCAGTCATGCCCCCCCCGAAGCGTTGACAGTATCAGACACAGACAGGACAAATGCACTACATGTCTGTGCCTCTAACTGAAAGAGCTGAAAACCCCTGCTAACTGCATTCGGCAAACAGCAAAATTACTGTGGTAAACATTTATAAGGGATGCAAGGTATAAATACCTGCAAGGGTTTGCAATTTTTGAAAAAAACCCGTTGTCCAAGGGATAAAATACTAGAAAAATCTACTTGCCCTTCTTAAAAATCTACTTGCCCCCTCCCCGTCACACAAAACAAACACGAAAAAGTAAAATATAACTTATAGGATTTTGGTTTTATTTAGCAGTCAACACAATCAATAGATTGGTGATTAACTAAATTCTTCACATTCCCTGTGATCCCACCACGTCTCAACAAATTTATAACCTACTTTAAGGAAATGTTCCTTTCAGTGCAGTTTGGAACACATTTGCTAGTAAATGTAAGTAACATACTAAGAGTACAACTATAATACCCAATACTTGATAGTTATTCAAATCTAAATATACCTTCTGCCTGTTTTTTTCCACTCTTTCTCTATAAGCTGAATCCAACACCCGATGTACAGGTCTTTTAGTTTGTTGCATCACAGATATGAAATAATTGCCAACTATTACTACTGCTTTGTGAAATTCAGATTGTTCTTGAGTTTTCAGTTTTATAACTGCTGAACCCTGGATTTGTAAAGTACTTGTGTATAACCTGTCAAGTTTATCTGCATTTTTTACTGTTTTTCTACCAAAATGCAGCAATATTTACAGTAGGCTCCATTTTTGTTAAAAATGCAACCAATGCAATTACAGAATTGTACAGCAGGACTTTAAATGGTAGTTTATATAAATATGTAGACTATAATGTAGAGCAGTGGGTCCAAACTGAGTGCCATGACACCCAACGAGGCAACTACTGACTACTATGCATGAGTAAAGGTTCAAATGTCGTAGCTCCGAGTGGCCACATTACAAAAAGCCTTTACTCATGGGATATTCAAATACTGTGATATCATTACAAATACTACACCCAGTCTAACTGCGCGGTGTAGTCAAATGAGATACCATAGTGTTCAGTTTCATTTGAGGTTTATCATATTTCCCTTGATTTTATCCCCAAGAATACCATTGTTGTGGACTGATTCAAATGACTGTGTTTTAACTTTGCATGTGTGGCACTCTTTGCATTATCTCATTTGAAGAAGGCAGTCGCTGAGAGCTACCAACACCACATCCATGCAAAATAATATGAAAACAATGAGTTACTACAATTCCTGAAGTATATCAGTGTAACCCCAATAAATACTATGCCTTTTAATGAAAGCTATCAGGGACCCTCAGTATACGTTGTAGGTAACTTCTGTTGCAGATTCTTCTGTTCAGTAAAGAATATCATTGCTTATTGTGAAATGAATTACACATGAACAAAAATGTTAAAAAAAAACACCGCCTTTAAATCTGTTGGTTTTCTGTTGCTAACTAGACTCAAATATTGTAAGTTTAATGTATAGGTTGTATAATAGAATAAGGGTGTAAGTGTATTCCTATTGTGGGTTCAGAAACCCCACAACCATCCACAAGGTATAAACTATTTAATTTGGTTACATAGACAGTATATTTTGTATATATTATTAGATTAAGTAAATTCTAATGGTATGGCATTACAGAGCATGCTATACATTATAATATTTAAAAAGTATGTATCAAGGTCCTCTTTTTGTGGGGACACATTTCAGCAAATTTCCATTAGATTTTAAACTTTCCAGGAGGGTATTTGCACCCCCTCCCCCTCCATAATACACCCCTGGCATAAGAGGCTAGCAGGCTGGATGTACAGTACACACTGTAAGCTCAGGACATAGATTTTTGGGCTGAAAAATCTTCATCCGTGTCATCTGTATTGCACTCTACTGAAATCAAGACCACAATCCCCAATAAGGTTGTTAGAGTCTGTTTAATTTTCCAAATGTTTACAAATGTAAGATTAAACATGTTTAAACTTAAATAATCATATAACCCTTAACAGCAAACACTTTTGAGTTTAAAATCAATGACTACAATATGAATGTGTATGTATAACACAAACACATAAATGGAACAGAATATGAATATATAATATCCTCACACTGTATAAAAAAATAAGGTCAACATCAGTATTTCACATGCATATTTCTGTTACCATTTAACAGTTTGGTCAAAATTCTAAACATCTCAAGTTTTGAAACCCTAAACAACTGTTATATTCATTGGGGCGTGGGGAGGGGGTCATTTAAGGCTTGTGTAAACTAAACTGTTACTCTCTTATCTTTGTCTTACCGTGGATGCCATCGGGCAAGCTTTGTTCTTCATCCAGTAGAAGTCATTTCTGTACAGACACGTCCCGCCCAAGATCTAAAGAAAAAATAAATATGAGGAGATAGTTGCTTTGGTTATTGTTAACATTATTGTAACACTTGGCACAGTCGTGGTAGAACATGTTTAATCGTGAAGTTTAAACGTTTAGCAAATTAAATTGAAACTACCACCCCTAGTATTTGTCACAGAGAGTTTCTGAGGGGAATAGTTTTAGAAACTCTGCCATTTCTGCCCACCCCCTCTGTAACTATGGCATCTGCAAGACAGTAAATGGGAAATCTCTATAAAAGCAGACTGGTATTGGTAGAATGCAGTCTAGCCATATTGCTTACTGAATGTAATACTTCATATAAGACTATAATGGCAAGCCCAATATGTCATTGTTTTATGGTGATGGGCCTCCCCTAACACAGTGAAACATTTCATGCATGGACGTATATTAAATATATTTTTCATTGAAAAAATGAAGTCTTTTCATTGCTTTATATGAGGAAAATATTACATCCTCATAGGCGGACATCATGCATTTGCGTCTTCCATATGCCCCCCACATAAAGATGGGTTTTGTTTTTACCTGTCCCCACTGAGATCGCCATGCATGAAAGGGTTAAAGTGATTGACTCAAAAAGCTCTAGGTATTGGGTGAACTGCAAACGGCATGTTTTTTAAAAGGTAATTATTTCTTTGTCTTTTTAGTTCTTGTAGCGTCTTTACCTTGATTGAAATTCCAGCAATGATCTGCACTGGTCTGCACTGGTGTACGCTGGTCAGTGCTGGTGCATGGCTGATTCGGGAGTCTTGGTGTTTATTGAGAAGTTGGTTGAGCTGGTACCAGGAAAAAAAAAAAAAAAAAAAAAAAAAAAAAGTATATACTTTACTGTATAGTTCTAAACTGAAGTCAACTGTTTGTGGTCAACACTAGAATTGTCAACAGGGAATTCAGACTCATGTGTGTCTTTGGTATATTATTTTTCAAAACATATTATTAGACCCACCCTCTAATTTGCCAAGAAAATGAGGTGCACCATCACTTTCTGATCTGGGAAATAATAATAATAATAATAATAATAATAATAATAATAATAATAATAATAATAATAATAATAATAATTTGGAAAATCACATAACAGAGGGCAGGTTACTGTCAGTCAACATAAAAATTAAAACACACTAGCATTTTTGAGAGTGATAACTTAATATTTTTTTAAGGACATCTAAAGCAAATGTAGAATTAGACCAACAATTTTCTATGGACTAATACAGCTATCAATTATGGACTAATTCATCTAGCACCTTAGACAGGTTTAACAATTTAGTTTTTTTTAAGCTAGTTTAAGAGGCGGATAAAAAGATTATGTTGTGAACTTTTTACTAAAAGTACATCCAATTTGACCCCTGCCAGGTGAACGGTGTCAACAAGAGTAGCGCATGCGAAAAAACGAACTCACCGCTAATTGATTACAAAAAATAAGTCATTTGTAAACACAATAATCATATACAAATAAAAATAAATCTCAGTTTTTTAACGTCCTGTCCATTCTTCCGGCATTTCATCATCAAACCAAAATACTGCTCCCACTGAACTCTGGGAGCTATAGTTCTTCCCAATCGACTTCGATGGTACGAAAACTTGCGTCGCAAAACCCTTTAAAAAAAAAAAACTACAAGTACCAGGCTGCTTCATAATGCTCTGAATAAACTTGTAGTTTTTATACGTTAACTAGTTTCGGAGATTCTTAGGTTTTCAAACTACAAATCCCAGCACCGCGCGAGGATGGACGCGGAAGTGGTAGCTCTAGCTCCGGTTGAGAGACGGCTGTTGTCTGTTTCCTGCAGGAGAGAGGAGGTAAGAAGATTGATTCCAGGAAGATACACCAGCATTGTATCCTTAACAACTTTACAGTACAATGAAATTGCCTGCCGTCCTACCTTCTATTGATTTCAAGTACATCACTATATTGCTGGTAAGTACCTCTGTTTCTGTTGCAGAATCGGTGTTTTAAAAAAATTCCAATGTACCGGTCAGTAGTCCATGTCCAGGCTTTGCTTGTGTAGCCTACACACTGCGTTGTGACTGACTGAGTGTGTGAGCAGACGAGTGAGAGAGCAACTCAGTGTGGCCTAGTACTGGTGACTAAATAAAAAATAAAACCGAAAAGGGGGAGGGCTGTACATATGGGTTTATCGCCTGCAGCTCAATGTTTAAAAAGTCAAGCGGCCAGTGGAAAGGTGACTGTCCACTCTAGTACAGTAGGTACGTGCATGTCTAGACTTTAGTCAGTCAAAAGTTGTTTATTGTATTTTTTTTAACAACGACACATTTTTTGACACACACTTATACATGCACTATATATATATATATATATCATTATATATTCACGTTGCACTGGTATCTATAGTAATAATGTTAATTATATTTGATTGTTGTATTAGATTTAATTATGTATGGTGCAACTAACAACATAATCTAAATTTCACACTACCATGTGACGAGGTCTCTTACATATACAACTCCACATTCGGTGTATATATATTTACAATTTATATATATATATATATATATATATATATATATATATATATGTATATATATTCTCAGCCGCTGTACCCACTTTGTTAATTACTGCCCCGTATGGATTGCATTAAATCAATGTAAATAAATTAGAAGCAGTAGAGTCATAGTAGTGTCAGAAACACAGGTTTTGAAAGAGAATGGATCATCAGCAATACAAAGAAAAAAAAAACTCATAATACTGCAGCCAAGATCCCTAAAAATACATTGTGAAGGCCAGTTATCAACAGGATTCTTTCACTTCGCACCCGAATTGCCCAGTCTTTGGTTAAAGGTACTTCTGGCACTTTCTATACAGTTGCTATACCAGTGTTTGCTCAATTTATGTCTGCACATTTAACTACAAACACCTGTTGAGCTGATCATCACAGGTTTTCAATTGTGCAAAAGGCTGAGTTTTTTTATGCAAATCAAATACAGAAGATAACACCCATTCCTAATCAGAAATGGCTTTATCATTGGATGGGTTAACTCTGTATATACATCAAGCTGGTATTCAATATGCACATCATGTTGTTGACAGATTAGTACATTTGAGCTACTTTCTAGTAGTTGTTTGTAATGTGCAATAAACAAAATGCTAGGTGAAAAGGGTTAGGAAAACCAAACACATTACATGTTCATACTGTATCTAGTTGCTTCGAGTTCACTATTTATAGAATGTGTGGCACTAGCTGTCTTCCTGAACAGAATGGCTGGCTTTTGGTTACTGCATGTGTAGTAAAAAGTTACTATGGTTGGATGTGCTTTCTTTTATGTATTTATTTATTTATAACTGTAATTATTTTATTTTATATACTGTATACTGAAAATAAGTACAAGTAGGCACAGGTATTCATATTAGTATATTTTTACATTAGTTTACTGGTCTTCAGTTTTGAATGGCAGTATCTTTTCTACAAGTGTTACAGGTCTGTTGTGTAGAAAGGTTTAAGGTCTTGATCTGTAGTGACCAGGTGTTTTCACAGTAATGTTGGGTTAATCCGCAGTTTAACTCATATTCACAAACTCAACAGTATATGAGTCGCTGTACTAAGCACAATAGTATTTTGGGTCATTCCATATGAAATCAATAAAAAAAAAAATTCAATTTTTCAATTGACCTCCTCTGATTTTGATAAACTTTTGCACATACTATTGTGTTTGGAATAAATGGTTCCACTGTGAATTGTAGGCCTGAATCGTCTCCCATTCATGAGTTACAGGTCACTGAAGCTTGACCTGATTTGGACACCCACCCTACATTTACATGATCATAACTTCCTCCAGAATTGACATAGAAAGCTGGTATTGGTGTAGTTTTAAAGCTACCAAATAGGACTATATACTCACCATATCAGTTGATGTGAAATACAAGAGAAAGTTTTGTGACTCTGTGACCTTTGACCTCACCCAGGTCAAATTGCGTAACCTTGGATTTTTTTCAGTTTTTCATAGATTGTAGCCTAGACCCTTATCTATTTCCTGTGAGTTTCATTTTGTGCTTGCCATTGGTTGACGCACAGCACAGAGTTGAATGCAGAGTGTCAGGTGAATCTTCTAAGTGAAGCGATAACACACCTAATACAATAAAAAATATATATTTATTTGCAATTGAGCATATCCTGTTAAATTGAAGTTGCAGAGAACTGGTGCAGCTGTAACAGCTATTAATATGTTAACGAATTAACCAAGTTACACAATTGGCTAAAACAAACAAATACAGGTGAATTAAATATAAGTCAGTACAGAATTTTGCATGTTTAATTTCGACCCCACCAGTGGTACTTCTGCATGTTTGGTATTTTAAGTGATGCTTCTCTAGGAGCTGTAATTACCACTGTTCAAATCCAATGAATCACTGAGCCAGAAAATAAACCGTATTGTTAGAAGTGGTGGGAATGTAGATATTTCATTTTCAGGTCTCTGTCCTTATAGTTCTGCATGCAACACAATTTACCACTGACCTATGCTTAAGTTGCCCTTTTCCTTCGTAGCCACTCTGTCAAGGCTTTTGATGCTTTGGCCATCTCCATGTCTCTCCTGTTGCAGTTGTTGGCTCCACTGATGTCAGCACATCCCCCATGTCTGCAATAAATTGATCTGGGCAGCGTGGGAAACAGAATGATCATGTTGGTTGTATGAACTTGCTGACTTTGTCTGATATTTGAATTACATTTTTATTTCAGCCTGGCCATCATCTGTTGATATGCCTGAGCCTGCTCCTTGATTGTTTCACAGTTTTCCACTTCTGTTTGTGGGAAACCTTTCTTGGCTTTTTCTTCATTGCTTCTAAGACCTTCTTTATCTTCTGAGCTGCATGTCCCTCTTGTGACAATTTCCATCTCTTCAGTGGAGATTCTTGTATTCCTTTTCAACTTTTTCAGCATTTCATAACACATCGCAAGTGCTGTCGCTTGTGATCACTTTTACGACCTGCATTGAGAAAATCTAGTAACTACGATAACCTATTTTAAAGCACAGTGACTGATTACATATAATGGTGGGTGTGTCAAGGAAAGTCAATTTTTAGAAAGAAGAAATTGATACAATATTTGAAATGGTTGGTCAATACAAATATATTCTAGTTGGCAAGTTGTCATTAAGCTACTCGCAAAAAAAAAAAATGATCATGGATGCAGGTAACACTGTCTGGGGGAGCAGAGAACTAGCCGAAGTATGAAAGAAATTAGTAGATCTAGCAAGCAGAATTAATTTAAAAGAATGGAGATGAAAAATATCTCACCTGAGGATGAAAAAGTGGTACTAAATTGGCTAAGTTGCTGATACTGATAGTAGATTGGATATAAGCCAAAAATGAAAAGCTGATAGCAAAGCTCTGCCTGTTACCTTTGACCCAATGTAAGTAAAAAACACATTTCTGTTATCCATCTAAGTAAGAAATGATTTAAATAGATCAATAGTTATGTTACACAACTGTTAATAAAATGTACAGGGTGATTAGAAAGTAAGTTTACTTCATTTCAAATCACCCTGTTTATTATTATTATTATTATTATTAACTCACCCACTGTCTCCCAAAAACCAACCGTCACCAATAACTCTACTGACGAAACGATTGGTAATATCACAATTTGCCCAAATGGAACTGCCATTTGTACTCCTAAGGTATGGAATGACACCTTCTAACATAGACATTTTGGTATCTGAGATGGCTTGAATATTAATGGAATGAAAGCAGGTGCTCATTCGCAGCAGGGGACAAAATTGGTATTTAAGATCGATCCATCTATGGCAAATTTCTTGATCTAATAAATCGCACAGATTAGTGATCTCCCTTCTTGGCAATCGGTATTTTGATATTAAATCTGAGTCGATGGTGAGCTAGTAGTATACGTGACATGACATGTCCTACATCAAGATCTGCAATGAAAATTGCTACTTACAGTTGCTTCTGGCTGTCACAAGTTTCAGTGGAAATTTTATGAAACCCGCATTTTATCTGCAAAGTGATTCAACGCAAATCACTTTTATGAAATGAGCCCCTGGTTATTGCAGTGCATCTACACTGTGGGCACAAAAGTCCCCCTCGTGCCAGCAAGCCACTAGCCACATAGGACAGTTCATGCAATAAAAAATGTACAGAGGCAGCTTTTGTCAAAACGGAGTTTTCTGAACAAACAAATAATCATGAAGGTAAACGTTGTTTCATTCTGTGGCTAATAACTGGCTTTATATTTGAATCCTAAGCAAAATGACACATCATCAAACAGTTTTACCTTGACTTAAGTTTTGTGGCCTTGGTACCCTCTACAGATTTATTGAAATGAAGGCCATTTTGGTCTTGCCCATCTTTATGCTAATTACTTCAAATGTGAGGTTAGTTTGACTTTAAAAGAAGATGTTATGAATTGTGTATATTGTTACGGTGTGTACAGTGGTTTGAAAGTTGATTAATGGTATTAAGCCCCTGGTGATAAGTAGTAAACCATGCATTGCGAGGAATGCAGTTCATAAGCAATGGAAAAGCCCCCCCTCCCCGAAAGTGAGACTATGTTCTCAGGGAACCAAACTGAGTGTTTGTTAGCTTTACATTGTCACAGACACTCATTATAATATCATAGTTAGATCAACATTTTCGGAGTCATCAATCACTTTCTGTTTCCTCCAAGTTGTCCGAAGCGTCTGTTGTATGATTCGGCTTCATCAACCGTTTTTAAGCTTTGTTTTAAAATGTATCTGTGTTATGATAACATGCTGTGAAATATAAAGCTATGTCCTCATCGACCGCAATCTGTGCAAAATGTGACTTAACTTTGTACAATGTTCTCACAGCAATAGCTAAATATTGCATCAATCGGAGTAAAAATGTAAAAGCAGACTATTTAGCAGGCACAGAAATCTTCCAGAAGCAGGGAGATTGAGGGAAGGGAGAAAAAAATAAAACCATAAGTGGCAATTTCAAGGTGGTGAAGGTAAGAAAAAATAAGTTATTTGGAAGTTTCCATATTGGTGCATGCTGTGGACGCTAGTTTAGTGGTTTCTGGATTCTCTCAATGAGCTTCACGTGTGCGGTTTAATTTAGCTGTTTTAATGCCCTGGCAGTTTGCTGTATATGATTGCACTTGCTGTATTACCTCCGAACTCCATGAGTGGGATTGCCAAGTACCTGATTACATACTGCACATGGCAACTTGTACTGCTGTAGACGACTAGCTTTTGGAGGCTGAAGCACTTACATATTAATTGTACAGGGGGAGGAGGATACGTCTGTCTTAAAGGGCCTGAATACTTTTTGGTACACACAGGTATAAATCACTAGCTGGAGGCAGTTTTGAAAGGTTTATTTTATAGGTGCTTAAAGCACCTGAGTGTAAACTGAAGGTGGGCGCTTGTATCTGAAGGATTGGATTACAATATGATTCCCTTTTATTGTAACATCAGTAATGGTGGAATCCATCCTTCTCACTCTTACAAGATTGGATTTGTCTGTCTCCTGTTTTTATTTAGTACTGAATTGACCCCTTGAGGTTTAATACTCGGCAGTACTAAAACAAAAAGGATTCCAGATCTAGCAACTGTTAAGCAAACCAGAAACAAGTGCAGGGACTGTACTGGGGTGATTAACATTCTTGGACGGCGCTTGTAAAATCCTGAGAAACGTCCTTATCCTGCCAAGCAGGAGAAACAATAGGGAATTCCACAATTGAATTGCTGAGAATGCAACCACACATGTTGAAATTTTAATTCAGGGATGTGTGTGTAAACCTGTGGCTTGGGTGAGGTAACTGAAGAGATCACAGCCTTTCTAAAATGATACTTGAAGATCCACATTAAAATACAATAAGAAGGGGAGTTCAGCAGTTGTACTGAGTTTTTTTTTTTTTTTTCAAGCTGATATAGTGTCTCTCTTAAATTTATTTTAGAAACTGGTGAAACTGTAGACTAGCCTGGCTTTACCCCTACCCCTATGTCCTAAGTAATTCATGACCTGGTCCCATCCTAACTACAAAAAAAAAAATGGATTGCTTATGTGTCTCATAAGTATATTAACTTTAATGTCCGGTCTCATAGACCCCAATTGCCATTTGTTTTTGGCAACCATAAGGTAACATTAGGTAGTCCAAGATGAGTGCTAATCAGACCTAATTGCTAAAATGTACAGAACTGTTTGGGGAGGGTGGCATATACAGTAGAAGTGAGGGCTTTGGTTAAGTTTTGAAGAGGAGAGAGATATGCACAATTTTAAAAGGAACAGTTATTACTGAGTGTAGTGAGCTAATTGATACAGTCATCACCTTTTTATCGGGACATCGCTGGAGAATGAGAATAGTCCCGAATAAGCGGCTGTTCCAGTTGAGATGACCTTAGTCACACTTTTTTGTTTCTTAATGAAAAGTAAAAGAATGAAGTCAAATCACATTATGACTAAATATTAAATACATAATTTAAAATACGACTCGGGGTTTTTTTTTTATTTTATTTTTATTCCTGAACAAAAGCAAACGCTGTTTTTTATTTCTACATGCAATGAAAAATAATGAAATCTCATCTTTTCACAAGGCGAGGCACCTGCGATGTTGACACGCCAACTTTCTTTGCAACAGCAACCTGAGAAACCACAGGAGGCTCCAGCTCCTTCAAGAGTTCAGCCTGGTTTACGCAAGTTACAGTGTAATCACGTACTCACTGCACTGTGCTACGCGAAATGTCTGAAAAGTGATCTCCTTTCATCTGAAAATACTGCATCCCAATTAAACTAAGTGACGTCCAATTAAACTACATAAATAGCATTGGGAAGAACATTTAAACAGACATCCCGGTTATCTGTATCCCGATTAGGCGGCGCCTACTGCTAACAATTCAGTGAAGTGTGGAACCAGTACAGAGTTCCTGCCAGTGTTTGGCACAGATTTTATAATAAGATGAGTGTGGCTTCATTCCACACTGAGCTCAAAACTTGTGCAACTACAGTATGGAATTTTAATACAGAAATGTTTCTGGCAAAGTGTGTTGGTACAGTCTTTCAGAATGTGTGCTAATATGAGAGCAGTGTTACGGTCATGACTTTTGATGGCCTGTTAAAGAAATGAAACGGCATGCCCCCCCTTGTATGATATATGAGCCAAGATTTGCAGATGGGACTAGGATTAATGCTTTTAAAATCTCCCCAGTCTGTGTAATATGAGGATTCATCTCACAGCATATGAGTAAAACGTAAAAATAGGACCAAACTGGGCATTTTATACACTCTAGACTCGCACACTGTAGAGATGTTAGTTGTCACAAAGCCCCCTTCTTTTAATTATTTAAATGCTGCCGGTATTTAGATCAATTGAGACGGTCATGACTGTTGATCTACAAATAAACAGGTAGCTGGCTGGATCCTCTGAGGCAAACATCGACCTGCCATTGCTACATAATGGAATTAGTCTACCAATCTCTGTTGAGTGGATATTAGGATAGTAAGATTGTGGTTGCATCCACGTTTATTAATTATCCTTCACCTGGATATAGTGGAGGCGCCTGTTCATACCTATGTGCAGACAGGTTATTACATGTATTGGAATCTGGGAATATAAGGAGGTGCCAGTCCATCTGTCTTTCTGCATGTTACTGTATTTTTACTGAGAGAATGTCTTCTTTGAGAATGATCTGCATTTGATAAAATGTAGTGCATTGACCAATAAAAGTAATACAAAATCGGGATGTCTGCTTTGCCTAATCTATCTGAATTATAGTAGGGTTTGTAATACTTCCACCCATCGCTTTGTTCAGTGCAGTGTTAAGGAGTAATATTAAACAAGGCTTTAAAAACATGATGCTTGGCATAGCAATATTCTTCCTGATTGTTTTTCTGTTGCTTTGATTGTGCTCCAGACTCCTGTCCATGTGTCTTGCCACAAAACATTGTTTATTGGTAATTCCGGTACTAGGTTTACAGACAAATGGAACTACTCCTGATCCCACATACTTTCCTACAGCATCTACAGTATAGAACACTGAGGCTTGTAAAAATGGCTTTAACTAAACCAAAGTGATAAATTAAATAAGGAATATTAAGAGCAAAACAGTAAGATATGTTTGAGAATTTTATGGTACTGAGAGTGAAGAGGAATATATATTTTTTAAGCTTTCGGTATTATTCTTATGAAGAGGAAATTTGTTTAATGGGCTCACTAAAATATTCAATTGACTTGAATGACTGTAGGCTACATTGGCACTCACAAAGCTGTTGACCGTGCAGTCGATAAGCTGTTTGTGAATCTCATTTTTACTTGCAGAGAACAGGATTATGCATGGGCAATTAGGAATACATTCGCCTCCTATTGACTCAGGCTTGATGTGTTCAGAGGGAGGTTTGAACTTTAAACACACCCGCCAGTGCTCCTATGACTAGTGCCACAGCAGTGATTCCTGCTCTGCGAACATTAACGTTTGTCTTCAGAAACAGTGATGCAAAATACTTCAACTGCTCCAATACATTGCTCATGTAAAATACATCAACTTACTGTACATGCATAATTTCACTTCAGTTTGGCCAGAGGAAAACTGTGTTCCTGACTATATTAGTGTCATATAAATAAACTTTTTTTCTGTTAAATTTAATAAGGAACCAGTTTGTTACATAAATGTGTACAAAATTGTATCCAAATTAGATCCTTGCTTCTACCCCAAGAGGCGGGTTCTCATTTAGTTTATTTTGCTCTTCCTGTATTTCTTAATTTGTCAGAGGACCAACTTTCCACGCTTTCTTGGTGGAATCCCAAAGTGCTACAGCGTAGCTTCTACAGAAACACTTTCATCTGTGCTGATAACTTACTCAACACATGAATAAATTAGCCCCTCTGGTAAGGAGCCTGCACTCCACACGTTACCTGATTGCGTGGAACCAGGGTAGACTCGCAGGCATCTCAGACTCTGGTTACACAGCAGACAAACACACTTAAAGAGACTCAATTCAATTTAGGGGCTGAGAATGATGTGTTTGTCATGGGCAGGTTTTGGAAATCTTTAAAACTTGGACCATGTACCTCCTATAACCTCAACACAAACCTGAACCAAGTATTGGGACATAAGAGCATGTGACAATGTAGAACAAAATAATGCATATTCTGTGTTAGCAGTTCAACCTATTTCATTTTTTACATGTATTTATTTTTTAAATATCCATTGTGCAAGTTGGTCAGAAAATGCATAGTGTGTCTAATTAATAAGCTCACACAACAGCAAATACAGACAGTGTTATGCCATACATTCAGATATAATGCAGACACAATGTATATCGCTCAGTAATAACCAATTTTGTGTGACCCTAGGTCACTGTGAATTACATGGTCCAAAGAGACATTTGAAGGGGGGAAAAAAAAAAAATATATTGTTATACTGACACCAAAGACAGGTGACAACAAACTGAAGAAGAGGTCCAGGTAACCTACTAAATCGCTATAATTACGAATACAAACGTGAATAAAAGAGGGCATAAAAACGCATACTGTACAGAGATTAAGCAAACTTCAATCAAATGGTTGGAAAAGGGCGAGAAGCTTTCAGAAATACTGATGGACTCCAATGGTGTGAATTGCAAGATGTGGACTACTGTGAATTTAAAGTCTTTAATTTCTTTCTGCAAAGAAAGTCTGACTCCTAGCAACAGAGGAGATAGTTATATGTACACTGCAAAATGTTCTATGTCAATTTAAAAATGAGTTATTACTTCTGTAGAGTGTGTGCAGTATTTCCTGTTTTTAGTTTGTTTCAGTTTCATAGATTTCACTTTGTCAATTCTGTTGCTTTTTTCTAGGACTTTTGAAAACCACAATGAAGTGCTTTTGTCCAGCACTGCTTGTTGGTG
The DNA here is from genome assembly GCF_017654505.1 of Polyodon spathula. Classification (NCBI taxonomy): domain Eukaryota; kingdom Metazoa; phylum Chordata; class Actinopteri; order Acipenseriformes; family Polyodontidae; genus Polyodon; species Polyodon spathula. The sequence continues at coordinate 59,074,096 of NC_054537.1, forward strand.
TGGAAAGCAAACTCATTGTAAAACATTGACTATTTCTTACATGTGTAACTTGACAAGTTCTAATACACAAAATGCCCAGAACTACTCCCAAGTGAACTTGCGCCATATGGCCTGTCATAGTACGGACAAATAATATATGAATTATGTTCACTGACATATGAATCGCCCAATGAGAGAGGGCAACATTAAAACAATAATGTATTCTTGTTAATGGAATCGTTTATTTCACGTTTTTATGAGTTTCATTTTCTGTTTTCGAGCGATTGCCACTGCTGTCTTGTGCATTCTTTGTATTTGTGGACCCAGAAACCAAAGGTGTTAAAATAAAAGGTAGCCCTGAGACATGTAAAAAAAAAAAAAAAAAGATGATATTATAAGTCATTTTGCTACAAAAGGAAGCTGTGTGTAAAGAAAACATTTAAAAAGCCTGTAAAACTAGAAATTCCACTTCTACTGGAGACATGACTTTTACTAACCCCCCTTAAAAAAAATTGTAGATCATTTGAAGAAATTACTTTGCAGGGACAAATTAAGCACTGAAAAGGCTTAAACTTCCCTCTGTAGTTTATATCAGGGGTCTCCACCCCTGGTTTCATCTAAGCTCTCAGTTAATTCATTGAAGCAATTATTGGCTTAATTAGTCAAGATTAACATGTGTTCCAGATCTTTAGCCACTGATGATGTAAGGACACCTAGAAAACCTGCTGGATAGGGGCTCTCCAGGACCGGGGTTGGATACCCCTAGTCTATATTGTTTGTGTGTTAATAAGCATGTGAATGTCACCCAATGTATGAATAGTAAGTGTAAATTCAGAAAATAAAGATTTTGCGGGAACAAAAGCATGCAAGACGATGTGAATTTGCTTCTGAAATTGAAACAAGTTGATTTAATTAAAACTCCACAAAAGTAAACTTTGCCACCACTGCACAAATAATTTTGTATTTGGCTGGTTTTAGTGAGTGAAGTTTAAGTGATGCTTTTCACAGTACAAGTTGCATTGGTTGTATTAGAAGAAATAATTTAATCAAGATACACAGCCAAGTTACTTAATTTTGAGAGAAAAAAAGTCAAGACGGGAGAACAAAATCTAAATAAAAATTCAGTTCAGACTTTTTTTAAAATATATATATTTCAAAGTAAACAACTATTTGAGCATATTTTAAAGCTAGTCTTCAGATCATTTTTCTTAGAAGTACTTTTAAAGTGTCTCATTTGGCACAATTCAGGCAGTCAATAGCAAGGTATACTTAGCTGGGGCTTGGAAAAATACATGCTTAAGAGGCATTTTAAGCCTTTAAATCTGAATGCCTTGAGAGGGTACAGTACCTGTTTCATTGTTTAAGCATTAATTGAAAATAAAGGAATGTACAGCAACGTTTGTATGTAGAAAGCAGTGTGTCCCAAAAAGATCAATTTCCATTGCTCCAACTGGACGGGGTTATAACCAGGATCACCATTTACTTCCATAAAGTTATTAGACATGTAATGTATTTGCTTTTGTTTCTTTGGCTAAATCCATCAGTTAGTTTATGTACAGTCACCACCGCATAGAACGGGTACGTTTGTGTTAATGTGATTCACCCGCAGTAAATGATGGACAGTATAAACTCCCACACAATAACCGGACATTCAGAATGTCCCCTCAATCACCAGCACAGTATTCAAAACAAACAAGCGTGTATGCGGCTAAAATCTTTATTAAGACACTCATTACACTAATAAAAAGATGTATTAAAACCTATGAATGTAATAAAAAGTACAGTAACCTGTCACGTATGCAATGGGGCCAGAGTAAGGGTGGATATGTAAAATGGTGGATAAATCCTGTTTTAAATACCATTATATACAGCTGTAACAATTACTGTACTATATTATTATTGTTTTGAGATTCCGCTTTTATTAGGGAGCTCCTCTGAATCACTCGTTTAGAAAGATCCAGGGTATTAATGCTTGTGACAGAGTAGCCGTCTGCTGTGTGGATGCTTGCATTCGCTGCTGAGTGACAGGAAGGAGATCGAGATAGAGGTTGAAGTTGATACACCCAGCAGGCAAACATAATTTATTTACATATTGTAGCACTGAGCTACAGGGTTTCCATGATATAATGAAACAGACAACAATTGCGGTTCAAAGCAGTAGGAAACCGCTGTATTTATTTATTTAATTATTTATTTTAGCTTTTAGTGAACAATGGCTCTCATTCCTCTCCTCTCCTATCACTCGCAAACTCAACCTCTCAACTCTCTCTCAAGTCTCCTGCCGCCAGATCCTGCTTCTCTCTTTCAAACTGTCACCTCAGCACACAGACACCCAAGTCCCTTCCCCTTTCTCACTATTTCTGACTGATCGTGTTCGTAAACTCAACCTCAATGTCAGACTGTTTGTAAACTCTGGTGTCGTTCGAAAAGGAGATGAATTTCGGAGCGCACTCTGGTAGCTCCAGATTATCAGAGCGTTCACTTTCAAAATGGCTGAGTTAACGGCTTGCTGTGGTGGATGTTGGTATGAAGATACCGTGGATATGATTGTAAAACATGCACAAACTTGCAGTGTATCTACAGGTAAAAAAAAAAAAAAAAAAAAAAAAAAAAAAAAAAAAAAAAAAAAAAAACTTTCTTAGGCTATTTATAGATTACATGTATGTATAAAGTTAGTATGTAATGTCGCAGTAAAGTTCGTAGCAGGAAGAAGACGATGATAGTATTTAGCTTTTTTTTTTTTTTTTGTTATTAGGCAATATGTATTAATGGCATATAGGGCTAAACGTACAGAACCAGTCAAAAGTTTGAGTACACCTGCTTGAAACCAGGTTTTTCATGATTATCTATGCTTTTAACTGTATAAACTTGTCTATAAACACTTAATATTTCAATATATGATACATGTACTTATATAAGCTGTGAATAACATTCAAAAATTACATTTTTAAATGAAAATGTAAGTCTTGTCAATTTCAGTGAAATGGCCACCCAAAGCAAGTGGATTTCAGTCTGAAGCCCAAGTCAGTTAAAAGTCTGAAATGTGTATAACATGGTGTTAAAACACTAGCCTAAGTATAAAAGTGTGTTTGTTAGATGTTCTCTGAGTTAACTAACACATTACCAAATTAACCTTTTGTCACCAATTATTGTTAACATGTGAGGGTCCATGATTACTATAAATATAGGTAGCATAGGCACAAGTTTGTCATTCCTGAATGTAAGGGAGCAGAAAATGGCAAAATACTCTGTTAAGCAAAGAAAAAAGACTGTAATTACTTTAAGAAATGAAGGTCAATCTTTGCAAGTGTCTGTAACTGTAACTTAGCAACTGTCTGTGGCTAAGACCATCAAACGATCGGAAGAAACTAGCACTCATGAGGACCGAACAAGGTCAGGCAGGCCAAAGGTGACCTCAGAATTAGAGAACAAGTTCATTCGAGTCACAAGTCTGCAAAGCCGGCGATTAACTGCCCCTGAAATACAAGCTCAGCTAAATGCTACTAGAAGGACAGATGTTTCAACATCAACTGTTCAGAGGAGATTGCGTGAAGCTGGCCTAACTGGAAGAATTGCTGCAAAGAAACCATTGTTAAGAATGCAGAAGAGGAAGAGACTTTCCTGGGCCAAAAAACACAGAAAATGGACGTTTGAGGAGTGTAAGTCGGTCTTATGAAGAATGATGAGTCAAAATTTGAAATATTTGGGTCCAACCGCCAAGTATTTGTAAGATGCAGAGAGGGTGAGTGCATGAGTTCTGCATGTGTGGTTCCCACTGTCAAGCATTCTTCAGCACGATAATGACCTGAAACACACCTCAAAGTTGTGCAAGAACTATCTGGTGAAGAACGAAAGTGAAGGACAACTCAATCTAATGACCTGGCCTGCCCAGTCTCCAGACCTCAATCCCATAGAACTTGTATGGGACAAACTGGACAGAAGAGTCAAAGCAAAGCTACCCACAAGTGCCCTACATCTGGGAATTTCTGCAGAAGAGCTGGGAAGACATGTCGGGTGATTTCCTGCTGAAATTTGTTAACCGAATGCCTTGTGTTTGTGGGCTGTTATTAAGGCGCAAAGGGTGGCTATTTTGAGGAATCCAAGATTTAGAGACAATTTTCAATTTTCTTAAACATTGCTTTGATACTCCTTATGTTTTGTTTTCTATATTGTAACATGTGTTTTCATTTTCGAGTATTTACAGAAACGTATACGACGTAAAACATTGTCAATTATGAAAAAAACCTAGTTTCCAGCAAGTGTACTCAAACTTTTAACTGGTAGTGTGTGTGTGTGTTACACATGTATATATACCTGTACTGTGTATATATTATACAAACACAATATATATATATATATACATGTGTGTGTGTGTGTGTGTGTGTGTGTGTGTGTGTGTGTGTGTGTGTGTGTATATATATATATATATATATATATATATATATATATATTATATAATATATATATATATATATATATATATATATATATATATATATATATATATATATATATGTGTGTATATATATATATATATATATGTATATATATGTATTTTTTTCCTTTACTACTGTTACTGCTGCAATCAATGCTACTCATGCTTGTAATATTGATTTGGGTATATGCTAAACCTATTTTTATTATTTCTATAATTGTCATTTAAACGTTTTTTGAGAAAAAAACTGATATTGCTCATTTTAAGTTTGGGTTTTGAAGCGACTGAAGGGGAGAAATGGGAAGAGTCGTCTACATACACGCTAGCCTTGTTCAACACCAATTAGCACTGACCAGTTTTTCTTTATATATATATCTATATCATTTTAAAAATCGATTATATTGGTCTAAGAAAAAAAGCCATTAAATGGCACAACTGCTTAATGATCATAGTTAATAATGTTATATAATAATGAACGACCGGCTTGTAATACATTACCAAAAGTTTTTTTCCATCATTTGAGAAAAGCATAACTTTTTTGTATTCTTGGCTTCCATTTTCAGACCATTTTAGGTTGTTCAAAACATAAAGAAAAAATTCATGCTCTGAAGCACTCTGAAGAAATTTCTTGGACGCTCTTTTAGAGTGTTGGATTGAGTTTATGAACGCACCCCATGCAGACCTGCTCCCACCCCCCTCAGTGCTGCACTCACACACAGGAAGTCTTTCAGCTCTGTCACACAAGCACCAAAACACACAGAGAACGCTAACAGATCTGAACAAGAGTAACACCGTTTACAAACACACCTTATTTACTGAGTACTCCCATTCCGTTTCCCGGTCCATAATCGGGTCCATTCCCGCATTACACCCAGCTTTTTCAAGCAACGTTTCATTGTTGCTCACAGTCAGAGTTCCAAGCATAAACACACAGCATCTAACAGAGACATTTTATTTACACTGAATTATCGTGCTGATGCACATCGCTTGCTTGCTGTTGCAGTAAGTGCTGTTTTTTCAAACTGTAAATAAACCTGACACTGCTACAGGGATTAAATAGCTAAGGTACAGTGCAGGAGTAATCACTCAGTAACCAGGTGCAAACGGCTGATTGATCGATCTCTCAAGCTTTTCTATTACAGTAAAGTGCTTCCTTTTTTATTGAAATATGTGTATGACAAGGTGAAAACAGCTGATTTGTGGATTAGTAAGCGCAATTACTACAGTATAAGCAGTGGGTTTGTTATTGAAATCTATGTGAATGGCACACCAGGTTTGCCAGAAATATAGAGTGTGCTTAACATGGTATAAACAATGCCTTTGTTATTGAAATCAATGGGAATGGCAAACGCTATTTGTCCGATATAAATGGCTGCAAAATAACCCTGTATGATGCAAGTGGTGGCGACTGTACATGCAAATGTGTTGCTGGACGGACGATGCGTGATAATATTCCAGCTGCCAGAATCTGGTTTTTGCTAGTTGCTGAGGTATCTGTCAAGGTATCGTCCCCACTGGGTTATTCTGACAGGCAAAAGCAAAGGTTGTTGATTAACTGGTGTTGAAGCACTTTGCAGGACCCTGGAGTAATACTATCCTGATGTGAACCATTCATTTTTGGTTACTATAATAGTGATCTGCTAACATGACCATTTCATTTGTTGGAATTTTTGTTGTTTTGTAGGGTTCTCTTTTAGAAAATGGGGTCCCTTCTGTGCTGACCGTGCCCATCGGTTCATCTGCCTGCCTGTGTCACCACGATAACTCTGTTTCTTGCTAATATTTTTAAACTCTCCGGTACTGTGAGATTAGTGTGTGATTATAAGGACCCCTTTATATAGTATGTGAACTGGTTGATAATATAGCATCCTTTAACTTGGTTTATCTGTTTTCTGTACAGTTAAAACATTTCAAACTAACATATTACAGAAAAAAAACAAGTGGTCCTCAACAGTCCTTTTCAAGGAAATTTGACACTTGACCTCCCTAACCTTTCTTAAATGTCTTCATCAGTTTAATTGAATGAAAGAAAAAAAGGTTGCATCATGTGTAATTGGTTCGTAATGTATTTAATGCAGAGTGAGGATGTGCTGTAGCACTGCAGAGGGATATAATGGCAGCTCTTAGTTCTGTCTTGCTCCTGTTCACGTTCATTAGATTCTTTAAATACAATAGCTATTCTTATATTCCGATTTGCGTGCTTTTTGAAATATGTTTTCATATTTTATAAGCCAGTCATGTTAAAACTATCAACTATATAGCTATAGATGTTTCCAGTAAATGCCATCTGTATAACACAAATCCAATTTCTTGATTTTGTATGTTTTCTGCTTTACTTCCTTAACTGTATTATTTAAAATGTTGTCATAGCCTCATACTGCTTCAAGTATTAACAGTAATGCAAACTGCTTTCAGTGAGGCTTGAAAAGCTCTTCACAGCTAAAACTACATTTGAATAATGTAAACAAACTGGACTGTCAACCAAGTAGGGAAAGTAGAGTTGGACTACACAGGCAAAACTGGATGAGTGTAGCAAATACACAAATGAGAATCATTTTGCTATACAATTTAACATGGATGGCTCCATTTTTTAATAGTCTAATACACTCATTGCAATGAAACCAACTGTACCAAGATAGCTACAACTGAAAACACAAGTTTTTAAACTTCAGTGTATTGTATAACATTACAACTGGTGTAATATTATAACAGTGCTTTGTTGTGCTGTTGTTATGCAGACAACAGGGAGTCTGTCGGTAGTTACTGCTGATAAGTTATCCCCATAGGGTGATGCGTATCCCTGTCAACCGAGGTGTAGCCAAGGGACCAGCTTGTACACATGCAGTAGCCTACTGTACCACATTTGAGATTCAGTTGGAGAGTATTGGTGGGAATCTGTGGGTGCTGTCCATCTGTATATTTTGGTCTTCTGTGGAGCCGTTGCCAGATTAAACCTGATGAATTGACCTCTAAAGTAGTGTTTCACAAAGCTGAAATTACTTATTACCGTAAAAACTAATGCATGTTGCATCCCCCCTTTCTTTTTGAGACAAAAATTTCAGGAAAATGCCTATAGTCCAAAGTTTTTACAGTATATATAAAGCAGTGCATGCAGGAATCCCACACCAAAAAACAATTGCAGTCTTCCGAAGCCAATGTTTAAATTATCCAGATATCTTTTCTTAATTGCTTTATACAATTTCTGGCTAATTATGGTACTTCACCATAACTTATTTGTCAGTCATTAAAATGCACATGTTCAATATAAATCAGTTGAACACAGCTTGGATAAATTGACACAGACCACTGTTATTTACTAGCTGACTCAAAATGCAAGCCATGAATGTTGCTTCTGATTTTATTTGCAGTGTTTTCAGACAATAATCTGTCACCTGCATGCCCCCTGCAGGCTTAGTGGTCAGGAGTGTACATGCAATTTGAAACTTGGATAGATATGACTAGCTTATTGAAGTTGGGGATATTTATAGTTTAAATGTTTTCCAAGTGTTAAACCTTTAAAACAAATCCTAAACATTTCACCTTGGTTATAAATATGCATGTTATGCAGTAGGATGTGTAAAGCCATTTATTCAAAGTCTTTTCTATATACATGTTAATGTTGTGCTTGTAGTCTTGTGCACATTTATGTTTGTGCATACATCAATGTGCACTCAAATGAAGAGTTTTTCTGATTGGTTACAAAGATCCTAATAGGATAAAGGTTAACAGTGTTTCATTTCATGAATGTTTAAAATTTAGTACTATTCAAAAATTGAGAGTTTCGTTTAAGTAATGTTCCTAACTAGTCAAGGCTGAGTCCCTAATACTTTCAGCTGGTTTTACAGAGCCCCTGGACTACCTTTCTTAAGGTAACACTAGGTAGTCCGACATTAGAACCAATCTGTGTTTGTGATACGAGCTGTACATTATCTACATATTTGGTTTTGTCTTTGATCGTTCTTTACCATGCAAAGTATTCTAGAAAGAAAAACAAAAAAAACACAGGATCTGTTTCTGAAAATACTCCTAACATGGTTTTTTGAGGTTTTACTTTGAAGATAACCAGGGGGTGCATTGCTGTAATATCCCCTCCTCTCCCCCCTGAAACTGCCATCACACACTGTGGCAGGATACATGCGGTTAAAGTGAAAATAAAGTCAAAGCACTGGGTACTTGTGAGGGTGTTATGTTAATGAGAAGTACGGAAACGTAACCAGATTAAATCATGAAGATGTTTTGTAATTCCACATGAATTAGTACCCACATCAGAGTGATGGTCGCAATACAGTCAAGTATTATTACATGCTCTGCTGTTTAATAAAGGGGAAAAAGAGAAGGAAGTAGCAGTTGTGGGGCAAAACTTTTTGAAAAGCAAAATGCTTTTTTATAAATAGCACCTCCTGGATCTTTTTAGAGGCAATTGCTATGGATAGGCAGGGGAACTACAGAAAGGCCATCTCATGAATAGTGTGTTTTGTATTTTTTTTCTTTTTCTACCCTTTGTGGTTTTTACTAACTGAATTCTAACCAAGACTGGGGGAGGTAGTTAATCTCTGTTGTGAAAATTTCAAGAAATATTTGCATACCACTCACTTTGACCTTCATCTTACTTGTATCTTTGTTGCATCTGAACTTTAAACAGCTCTCAGGTTTTAAAAGTTTGTTAATTCTGTCTTGATGTGTGGTTTTATTTAAGTTTCCCTAGCAAAACTACTTTTTTGTATTTTCATTATTATTGGGGCGACTCTAAAATCACTTCTGGTTGTTTTAAAAAAAAATAAAAATAAAGGACTAATTAACCCACCACAGAACAAAAGATGAGGCTTCAGATAATGTGCAACACCATGCTACACCACCACTATGCTGTAGCTCAGAGAGTGGACCTCTGTCCCATACTGATATTAGTGAAGAGTTTTATCTTAATGTGGACACCATTCATCTTGGGAGGGCTTTCACAATAAACACAGCAGAAAACAGCATTCACCCAGCTACCTACTAGGAATCGGTAGGTAGTCGGTCAGTATTCATTGTTCTATTCAGTGTATCAGATGACTTTAACAGTGTAATGTTAACAGTATAATCGTAAATCTTGAAAAACTACTCACTTCTAAATCTTTTGTAGTCATTTTTGTATTACTTTAGTATAAATACATGTTAATTTGGATTCATATGTTTTTTTTCTGACTTTATGTGAACGAAAAGACACACATTTGCCTGTTTTCCCATTGGAAATAGTGATATTTTGAAATTTCACTGTCCTGGTCACAAAAGCAAAGTTTGTGGGGAATAATAGCCATTTTCTATACTTTTGAGGCATAAGAAATTAGGTAATAACACTTACTACCCAGGAACAAAAAAAAAAAAAAAAAAAAAATTGTTACACAGTGTTATCTGCTGACATTTATTGTAGTAATTCCAGATTGAATGTATGGAAAGACCACTTCAGGGGCTTAGGGTTTGCTTGTAAAACAACCAGCATATCTGATGTGAGATGTGTTTTGATATCAAGGTGAGTTTTGGACATCAGAATTCCGAATGTGTTGAAATCAAGTTTGTGGTATCTCTTAGTCATAGCGTACATTTTGATTAAAAAGTCCCCTGGGACTGTGAATCATATTGAAAGTCTGTTTGTCCAGAAATTAAAAAAAAAAAAAAAAAAAAAAAAAAAAAAGTGCCAAGGACCTTTTCAGAATGATTTTCTGTTTTGTGAAAATTGAAAATATTTTTTTAAATATTGAAATTACTAAGCTGAATTCAAATTCAGATTTGTATGATCAGCTGTTCCTGAGATAACCCCCCATTTGTATGCTGGAATCATTGGAGTCTATGGAACTTCGTTCATCACTCCTGCCAGTGAAGAGATGAGGAAGGTGGAATGTATTTTTTGTTGTAGGTATATTAAATTTTCAGTGCTACAGCATGTTACTTTCACAAACACAAATGACCTCACCTCTTGTAACAATACAACTTTTTAGCATGCAAATCCAAGGCATGGTGTGGCAACCAGGCAATGGCATCACCAAAAATGACCACAGCTGTATTTTCCATCCCATCTGAAACTGTACATTTGTGCAGTGATGTATCATATTAACTTGTACTTGCAAAGGGGTCAGAAATTACTGTTGCACATCCCAAGCAGTCATTTCTAGAACCAAAACTTAAATTATAGTTTTTAGTAGTAGTTTTAAAAAGTAAGTGTTTGCTTTGAAAGCATTAATTATAATAGTCCAAGCAGAAACGACAATGGGGAGTGATGGAGAACACTTAAGTGAAGAAAAACAAAAGTTACTACTCCGTACAATATTGCACTGAGCAAACCTGCAGTTCACACCTGCTCCTGATGAAAGAGTTAAGCTCTTGTAGTTCCATAGCTGCTACCATCCCTCACTGTTCTATCCATAGGAGGCTGTTTGTCATTATCGGGCAACAGGGAATATATCGGCAGTGTGTGGCTCCCTGATTGATGGCTTTCAACCCCAATTTCAGGGGCAGTTTGAGGGGAGAGAGGTCTCAGTGCTGGGTCTCCCTGGAGACAACGTTACATCTTCCCTTTTCTCCCTACAACAGCCTGCAAAAGCACTCAGACCCTGCCTTCCCACTTCCCCTTGCCAGCTTGATGCAAGTCTGAGCAGCAAAGAGATTGTCTCTGTCAGGAGAGGAGGATGGGCAGGTATCTGGGGACAACAGCACACCACACTACCCCTTCCATTGCAGCTTCAGGTGGCAGCTTCTGCTTGTCAATCTGGATTAGGTGGTGGGTAAGGCTGTTTGCAGCAAGAGCAGAGGGTCTTCATTTTATTTTTTTCTGGAAACAAGTTTGCCACTGGCCCTGCCATAGCTGTTCTTGGCTGCTGGCTAAGAAAAGGAAGGTTAATGGTTTATCGAGGAATAAGCCCAGCTATTAAAGCCAGGCTGCCAAGCAGATGTAATGCTAATTAGAAGCAATGCTGCTGTGGGGAGAATGGATTACTAATATCCTCCAGGCACCGTGCATTACAGGTGATGACCCCAGGAACGTGAGGGGAATGCTGCACAAGTGCACAGCTAATAGTCAGGCTCCTCTGTCATAGGTGAGCACCGGCCCAGCATCTCAGGGTGTTGAACAAGACATTTTTCTCTGGTTAATGACATTATAGAATCCAGACCGCCCTAAAAAAGTCTAGTCTTCCAAGTATATTTTGCGGATAATGGAAAAATGTGTATACTCCTCTTTGCTAGACATATACTTTTTAATGAGGAAACATAAACATTGCAGCATATCCTTAGATTTTACAATTAAAACTTCTGGGGCAAGTTGCAGGTTTAATAAAAAAAAAAAATAATAGGTTAACTGCTTATGAAAACCTTATCTGATTGTGGTGAAACTGTAAGGATAGTTCTCAGAACAAGTCATTGAGATTGCAGGAATGGGGTGATAAATGGAGATCTCCTTCTGCAAGTCTGTCATGCTCATTTTGTAAATACTGTGAATGTATGTCCTAGTTTATTTTTTCAAGGTATTATATTAATATACTTGTTTCTTAATAGATTGTGTAACTCTAATATATTGTAATTGGCATAGGTGAGCTTTAGCAGAACTGTATAACATGGTACATTACAGTATATAAAACCGGTCCGTTCACACATTCTTTCATTTCCAGCTCGGCACCTGAGGGGGGGGGGGGTTGTGGGAGAGAGAGAGAGAGAGACACATGATTGACTCTCGCATGGCCTTTCCTTGAGAAATCTGATTCCAACCCGAGGTGGAACTGCAAAGACACTGCTGTTAGCTGAGATAAGAGGTACATGACAGCCTACCTCGTTCGAAATTTAAGTAGGTAAACCATACCTTCATCATCCCCCTTGTAAAATGATGCAATCAGTTCATTCCTCAAGGGCTGATCGCAGCCCATACATTGCCCTTGGTGCTCAGTTTTATATTGGAATCTAAATGCGGTTGTATAAATAGAAGACCTTCAGTGTGCAGAGGATTAATTAGGCTCTGAGAATACTTGTTGTATAAATATTGATTTAACACTACATCTAATTTGCCCTGGAAGAGCTGCATTAGCAGGTACTGCACAGGTCACTCTAATGTAGGAATAGGAGAGAGAGATTGAAGCAGAGTGACAGTGTATTTTATTTTGTATAAATGGCCCTGTCTAGCACCTTGTTAACTCTGGGCACTGGGTTAGATTAACAAATGATTGCGCCTCAAACAGTCTGTGGACAGAAATATTCCTTTTACAGATGGGTGTTCTGATTTTGAGCCTATTGTAGCTGTTTCAGGGATTTTAGAATTTGTGACAAATGTAGTGTTTTGTTCCTTTTCATTAAACGTATATGTGTAGTTTTAAATGGTAAAAACTTTGACATAATATGGCATAACATGCTCACTTGCAACAGTGTTTGAAATCGTACACTATTTAATATTGTAGATTTGTATCACTTTTGGTGTTGAAAATATTTGATTTAGATTTTCAAAGATTGCTTGGTTTCCGAGGTTAGGAATCTCAAGGCTCGACATTAACGGCGGCAATTGCCTTGGTTACCCTTGTCAATTGCTGCAATGCCTCTCAATATATGTATCTGTTCATGGCCATTATGGTTTCAGTGCCCTTTCATGTACAACCACTACAGAGATGCCTGCATTCGGAAATGTTTGGGACTAAATAATATGATTACATGATTTGCATGGTTAAGTCGCACCAGTTCCATACACAACTCAATATTTATGAATGCGCTATGACGTCGGTCTGTAAAGGGAAACATTTTAAACTGAAGCACAAGAGGGACGATAACAACCAGATTGAACACAAATGCCTGGAAATCCAGAGGTGCTGTACAACAGAGTACATTAACCAGACGTGCGTGATTAGCCTACTGTTGTGTAAAAAGGTAGCTTAAAATGAAACATTGCATTCAAGAAATTTAGAACAAGATGCAAATAAAAAACACTTAATGTTTGTTTGTTTCACACATGCCAATAACAAAATGCCCTGGGAACTTAAAATAATTATAATGAATGGCTGAAACGCAGCAAAAGGTCAATAATTAAACAGCAACAAAAATGAAGTGAATGTTACTGTGTCAAGCTGAAAAAAAGTTTTCTTTGTGAACTCCAATAAACCAATATTGTCTTTCGACACTCAAATCGCAGGGTGATTAAATAAAGTTTTGAGTCAACACGAACAGATTTGTTATAGTTTGTTTGTTGCATCTTCTTTAGCAGTCGTGTCTATCCCAAATATATTCTGATACACTGTTTACCTTCAGGATTCTGATGATGTAATTGTGTAGCAACTTACTTAAGTCCCTTTCACACTGGCACTCCTAACCACGTTCTGGCTACCGGGGTCACAATCCCACGTAGTGTGAAACCATGTACTTGGGTCATACCCTGGTCGGTAGCCACCCACCTCAGGACGTGGGACGTGCTTTGACCCTGGGTCGAGAGAGACAAAATGCATGACGGCCGTACATAAACCGATGAAATTACAAACAGCCACGTCTGCATAAAGGTTTCACTTTCACAAGGAACATTTCTGTTTAGCCATAGTTTTGTTGATTGAGACACACTATGAGCTAAATTGCAGCAGGGATGAAGAAACGTTTGCTCTCATTAGCATTTGGGCTGACGGATCAATCCATTTGTTTTTGCGTTTGTCGCCCAGGTTGACTCTGCTTCTTTAAAAGCAGAGTGAAATCATGTAGCCAACCCGCATAACGAAGGCTCGAAGTTAATGTATATTTGGTAGCATTTTGCTACCCAAAACTCTTAATTTGCTACTGTTTTATTTATTTATTTAGTTATTATTATTTTTTTTATATGCAGTAGCATTTTTCAGTAACGCTTTATATTGTGTGGCATAAATTAATATTAAATAGATATGCAATTGCATATTAAATTAATGTTAAATTAATATTTAAATATGCAATATCTGGTTTCTTGCTAAATGTTAACCAAATGTCGATTGAAAATGTAATTGCATATCACGTCCATTTATATTACATTTTGTTCCTTGAAAATATGTAACAATTTCACATTGTTTACATGTCCTTATTGAAAATACAGTTAATCTGACTTAAATGTTAATGGAAAGTAACAAGGAATAATAGAAAGTAAATTAGATATCCAATTGCATATTATAGGAATGACCCTGAGTGAACACCTACATAATTACTGGTATTCGTTTTTTAAACACGTACACTATCTTTCATAAATTGGGAAACCATTCCTAATAGAGCTTCCTTATTTGTAGATGACTGAGGTTTGTCCCACCCTGATGTAGATACACACGAGGCCCACAATGCAAATTGTATTGGGCAGTGAAGTACCAATACTGGCAATTCACAACATGGATACAATTTCAAGGTATGAAGTTTCTTTTATAGACCGAGAGTAAAATTAAATAAATGTAAAAACACTGATTTTTTTTATTTAAGAAAACAGAAAATGGTTGAAAATTTTATTCACTGCCCATATATGGTGGGGACAGCCCCGATTTCCTAGCAAATGTCCCGCGTCCCGATGCATAGGAAGAAAGTCCCGATATTTACACACGTATATATATATATATATATATATATATATATATATATATATATATATATATATATATATATATTTCTGCACGTATATATTCAATGTGAGACACTAGAGTTACTCTGTGCTCTTCGTGCGGCTGACACATCTGCTAATCACTACTAATGTCACTGTTTTAATAAAACAAACACGGCGTGTATTTTTTTTTTTAAATCTTGGTTGGTAGCCCTTATTCTGTTATTACTTCTTAGTTAATTTCTTCTAAATTGTACAGCATTTAAAAATGCAGTGAGAAGGCAGGATGGGAGCATACATATTTATGAACAACCCAGTTAGAGTTGGCTTTTTATTTTCTTATTTAAAAAAAAAAAAAAAAAAAAAAAAAAAAAAATCTGATTGACTTGATTTAAATCGTTTATTTCTTTTTTTTAATTAAATGAATACATAAATAATGGAAATTATTTATCATTGTGGCATCAAATGTGAACTACAATATGAGAACTGTAAGAATTTAGCGATGGAGTACACCAGAGAGAAATACCCCCTCACTCATCCCAGTCACTTTATTTCTTTTACTTTTCTTGCTTTGATTTCCTCTTTCTGTGTCAGTCCAAACACACTAAGTTGTTACTTAGGACTACTTTGTTTTTATAGTGCATTCAGTTATTAAAATTCCTGATTGCACCACTAAATAGACCTGGTTTCAGCAGGTCTTAACACAGTGCTCAATTGCTATTTGGGACCCCATTGCATTGTCATTAGAATCGCTTTGTTGAATATGGTAATGATGGGGCAGGCGCTCTATAATGAGGCAAGACTTAACTTCAGAATACCATTTCAGTGCGGTATTTATTTTTTTTTTTTTTTACAATTTTGATCCATTTATGTGTCACAGAATTTGGGTCAAGCTCCGTTTGCGCTTGCATTCGCATTTGCGCTGTATGAAAGCTGGAATTAGCTTTCATTTTCAAACAGCTTGGTTGTGGTTGTAACCTTATAATTATAAGGTCATACAATACAGGATTCAGTGATAATGTGGCACAACTGAAGACTGATAATTTTGTACCACTTAATTTGCACTGATGAAACATAACCTGGTTAACCGTACTGATGGCATATAAAATGCTTAGAGGACAGATATGGTTGCATTCTTGGATAAAACGGTACATTTCAACAAGAATTGCATTGTTCCATTTACTTAGTTGAGCACAAGGTGGTTTCAGTAAATACTTTCTGATGTAAATCTAGGTCTACTATGTTATAGTTTGGGATATTCAGTCTATTTAAAACAGTAGGTTAGGTGTTTATTTTTTTAATTATTTTTATATATGATTATTAGTCGAATAAACCACTACCAAACAAGACCATTTTGCTACCTACTTTCCAGGCAGGTAACAAATCGTCACAGCTGCCTTAAAGCTAACTTCTAGCCCTAGCATAACACAAGGTCGCGACCTGGATAGAGCATGCCAGTGTGAAAGGGGCTTTTAGTTGCACAACAAGCTTCTAATATCTCTAGACTTCTGCCAAAGAAGCAGGCACTGTAATTTAAGACGTTACCATATTGAAAAACAGTAAATGTAACGTGGATTCTGTACTAAAGCGGTACCATTTTAAGAAGGGTGACAGCAGAATGCAAATTCTTGGAACTGTAACTAGCAAGTGTACTCCTGAGCAGAAGAAGAAAAAAAAAAACATTTAGGGAATTAAAAATGAAATGTACTGCAGCTTACTTGATTGCAGTAAAAAAACTGCCATTCACTTAAACTTAACTTTCAGATTGTGGTAATAAAACCAAATGATTTAGAAATATCTACAATATAAGATGTTGTTTTTGCTGTGGTGCATTTAATAACAAAAACTTAATTGTATTTTTTACTGAAACAATAAATGATTACATATACAGTTGAAAAAACCCCCCAAAAAAACAACCAAGCAAGCTGTGTTACATGCTCTTAGGACTTCACTAACACTGAGCATAGATTACCTATTCAACAGAATGAGACAACAAACAAGTGAGTAGTAACATAAGTTACTGTTTTAGTATCACAACAAGTTGTATTTTAAGGGTTAGGGTTAGATTTGTTGATCGCACTTTTTTGGCCGAGGAGCAATTAGCTCCCAAGGCATAAACTTATTTTGGATCCCTGCCTAGGCTGCTGGTTGACAATAAAAAATAGATAACATAGTTATTATTAACTGTGTTTCTTTCTCTGGCCAATAATTAGCTTTATTTATGAGTCTTAAGCAAAATTACACAACACCCTACACTTTGGCCTTCAATTTACTGTAGTAGTCTTGGTGCTGTCATAAATGTATTGAGCTGAAGGCCATTTTGGCCTTGCCCATTTTGTTGCCAATTTAGAGCCCTGGTTTTTGATCTCTACTCTGAGCTCTCAGTCCTGTAATACTTAACACACGGTGATGTGGAGGTTGTTAATAGCCTCCGTTTTGTGCTCTCTTGTGGCATCACTTGTGGGTTACAAACTTATTTACGTATTTCTCAATGAGGAGCATGTACCTGCTGTAATGGAGCCTCTCTCTGGTCACTCTCGTTTGCCCATTAATTAGCAGACCCAGACACAAAACTTGCAGTTTCAAACACTTTTATTATTGACAGAAATAGTACAAAACAAAAACTTAACTCCCACGTGGAGTGCTAAACTATATCTTTTGTCACAATAGAACCTGGATGGCTAAACTGTTTACTGATTGCCAAAACACTATTACACACACAGTTTTACTGATTTTAAATAACACTACGGTTCACACAGTACCTTTTTTTTCTTGGTTCCCAGCTCCCTGGTAGTCTCTCCCTACTAGAGCTCCCAGCTCTCTGTTATATTCTGTGGCTGTTCCCAATTGTCACCAGTTATCTCATTTGGGAACAGCCACAGTCTCACATGCATTTGGTAGGGATAGGAATTAACCCCATCCCTGCCAACCACCACCAAAATGCACAACACCAATACTTTCTTTACAGACAGGGCTTTGCCCTGCCACACTGCTTATTGCCTCCTTAATAACGCCTCAATCTTTTCTCTGCCACACACCCATCACAATCGGTCAGTAATGATCAGCAGTCAGTCTTCTTATTGTGACAGATTTGATTGCAGATTGTGAAAACAAACATTATGAAAACCACCTGCACTGTTGTTAGCAGAGGGACTTGCACTCTGAGCTGCTCTTCCTTTTGGTGGTCCCAAGGAGGACTTAATAGGAGGCAGGACAGATTTTCTTTTTTAAAAATATACAATTATGTTTGATAGTTACACCTCTTGTAATTCCGCATGTACACAGACAATAATTCCAGATTTACAAAACATTCTGGTATATAGTGTTGGAAGGTAGTATTTTATGAGCTGGTTTAATAATTATGGTAGTAGGAAATCTTCTTTTCCGGTACTGTAAAGCAATATGTAGTGGCTTGCTTCAGTACGAAGATTATTGTATCATTCTATCTCTGCAGGCATTTTATATTATAAACATGGAGCGAGGAAATGTGCTTTTAAAATGTATTGTAAATGTGTTCTATTTTTATATGACTAATAAATGTAATTCTCCACACAGGAGCTTACTGATCAAGCTTACAGCTCAATGTTGTCTCCCATATTCTAAACTAAAAGCAGAGGCATTTCTTTCCATTCATATTCTCAATTGTTTTTTCTTTGCTTGTTTGCTGGTTTGATGTTTAAGAAAAGAAAAAAAAAAACTCCATAAAAAATGTGACATGTTTATTTAGTTTCCTTTTTTTTTTTTTTTTTTCAGGTAACATGGATTTGCTCTCCTGCAAGATGCGAGATAACAAGTCTTGATAGTGGAAATATCGACGAAACCTTAAGTGAGTGAAGCTGTTAGATTTCTTGGTGTTGGGTAAACAATAAGTTGTATTGACCGCTGGTGACACTTAACCCTGGAAAATCATGCTGTGTTAAACAGAATGGCAGCAGAAAATATATTCCCTCAAACTATGTAGAAATTGCATAGGGACTTTAAAAGTACAGTATAATGCTGTTGATTTTAAGATATTGATTCCTCCAATATGTGATTAATCTTGATTTGATACATAATAACCTGCAAGTTCTCTGTCTGGGGGAACCAGCCCTCTAATCAAACTTAAAAACCTAATTACAACGTAGCTATCTTGGGTAATATTAAACACCATGAGCACCTAGTTCCTGACTTGGACGCCCCCCTGTCATTCAGTCCTGGGGCTCTGTCAATGAGAGACTGACAATTGTGTCAAATTGTGTGGTGGTTTTGTCTTGTGATTTGGACTGTGTTAACCGGGGGCAAAGTTGGAACACCTGAACTCTTTTGCTTATGATATGAGCCAACATCTAAACCAGGGGTGTCAAACTCAAGGGCCTCGGGCTGAATACGGCCCTTGGAGGTACTTTATCCAGCCCCAAGCAAAGTTCATTCATTACAGTGTAATTTGGCCCGGCCAAATTTGAGTCTATTGGGTTATTACACGTAAGAACTCCAAATCCCATCAGCCATCAGAAAAGTAGCGGGAAGCTCAGAGCTAAAGAAACAGAAGACAGTGAGAGACAGACAATCATATCTCGTGCTTGGTGCTTAAGGCGTGTTTTTCGTTAGGCACTGTATCCTACTGGCCGTCAAAAACAGTAATGTAA
This sequence comes from Polyodon spathula, assembly GCF_017654505.1. NCBI lineage: Eukaryota > Metazoa > Chordata > Actinopteri > Acipenseriformes > Polyodontidae > Polyodon > Polyodon spathula. Next base: position 59,093,675 of record NC_054537.1, read on the forward strand.
CTCTGTCCAAGAAAAGAAAGATCGATAAGGAAGGCAGATTGTTTCAGGAATGGTAGGAGTCTGGATATTTTATTTATAGAGCAGCAAGAAAACTCCATTTGCTTGGTATGTAAGGGAAGTATTGCGGTGATGAAATAATTAAATTTAAGGCGCCACTATGAAACGAAACATGAAGAAAAATATGGTGAGTTTGAAGGCAAGAAAAGCTGGCCGAATTAAAAAGAACCATTGATTTACAGCAGAACATGTTTAAAAAGTCAAAAAATGAAAGTGATGGGGCAGTAAAGGCAAGTTACCTTGTGCCAGAGCTAATTGCGAATTTGTCAAAGCCCTTTTCTGAGGGTGCTTTTGTAAAAGACTGCATGCTTAGTCACAGAAATAGTCGGTCCTGAGAAAAAGCGTGTTTTCCAATGTCAGTCTTTCAAGAAATACCGTGGATGAAAGAGTGGATGACCTGGCTACTGATCTTCAAGAGAGCTCACTGGAAAAGCAAGCGATTCCGTAGCCTTTTCTCTAGCTGTTGACGAGAGCACAGATATTACTGATACCTCTGTGTTGTCTATTTTATCCGGGGTGTTCATGTAGACTTCACTATTATCCAAGAGCTTTTGGATGTTGCAGCTATGCACCTCACTACCACAACAAACAATATATTTCAACAGCCTGAGAAGTGTGTGTGCAACATGAAATTACAGTGGGAGAAATTAGTTGGATTGACAACAACAGACGGAGCACCTCCCATGTGTGGTGAAAAAAAATGGGCTTGTTGCTTTGATGTGCAGAAAACTACAGGAGGTGAATTGTCCAACGACACTTATAACGTACCACTGTATTCTACACCAGCAAGCGCTGTGTGGGAATGTGCTGCAAATGTATCACATAATGGTTACGGTTGTGAAAACGATACTTTTCATAAGGGCGAAAGATTTGAATCGCCGGCAATTCCAAAAGTTGCTTGACGAGCTTAATGCTCAATATGGTGATTTGCCGCACGACACCGGAGTTCGCTGGCTTAGCCGCGGTGCAGTACTTACAAGGTTCTTTGAATTGTCAAGAAATATAAATTTTCATGCACAATAGAGGGAAAGAAATCAGACAGCTTTCAGATGCAAAGTGGTTGTGTGATTTGTGATTTCTCTGCAATATAATCGAACAGCTCAACAATTTAAATGTGAAACTGCAAAGCTGTAAACAAGTCATAACGGAAATGTGTGATGGTGTTAAGGCGCTTCAGTTAAAGTGGAAAAACACAAGCAGCAAGGAAACCTTTCCCATTTCCTAACGTGCCAAGCTGTACGTGATTCTACGGCGAATTTTACTTTTCCTGGTAGAGCGTTTGCTACAAAACTAAAACGTGCTGCGTGTGGAATTTGAGCACCGTTTTTCAGATTTTCACAAGTAGCAGTTCCAGCTTTTTTCAAACCCATTTGTCGTAGATGTGAAAACTGCACCAGAAGACATCCATATTGAATTGCAGTGCAATAGCGCACTGAAGATTAATAAATCTGCTCAAAGATCTCACCTGAATGACAAGTATCTACACTACGTCCTAAAGATCGTTTCAGCACAAAACATGAATCCCGATATTGACAAGCTTGTCTCGAGAGAAAGGTGCCAGATTTCTTCAGTATGAGAACGCACAGGGCAGCAACTAGGTAAGATAGATAACGTGTTTTAAATTAATAAGTCATGTATAAAATACATGTGTATGTAATAAACTGTGAATATAAACCTGTGTTTTCTATATCTCCTATTAAAATGCATGTGTATATGTAGAAGGTGTGCATTTTGTGTCCCGCGAATCAAACGTTAAATTAAGGTATGGCCCTTGGTAAAATTGAGTTTGACATCCCTGATCTAAACTAAGGGCCATTGAAGGTGAAAGGCAAGTGTATTCACCCTGCTGTGGTAGAAATGGTACCTGTGCAATTCACTATGTAATTTTTAAAATTAGAACTGGAGATTGAGCAAAAAACTTTTTTTTTTTTTTTTTTTTTTTAGACAATGCTGCTGTTGCTTTAGTGAATTTTTATGCAGACTGGTAAGTTTTGGTTTTTTTACTGTATGCTTTCTTGTTACTGTATGGACCACACTATATTATTTGTATGCAGTGGGGTCTGAGCGGTCTTGTGAGATGGCAAGAAAATTGTTAAAAACTTACATTAATGCCATCTTGGGAAAAGACCTTTACAATAAAGGCCACTTTTTTATAGACGTGATTATGCTCTTTTGGTATTATAACCTGGCACAGGAGTGTACCTTCAGAAGTAAAGCCACGTTCTTTTGTTCCCTAGACTGGACTTGATAGAGAGGTTTTACTATATGCCAAAACAGGGCAATACATACAACATGAAAAAAATAATGGACACTATTCTGTTGTTCTACTGACTGCCAAGTGAGACTGGTTAAGTGACCCTTAAAGAGAGAGATGCTGAGGATTGAGGCCGGTGTTTGATATGATAGCTAGATAGATTTTTTTATATTATTTTACTATGCTGTGTCGCCTGTGTTTGTAACTAGGTGTCGGTTCAGTCAGATGCTCCACCCAATCTTTGAAGAATCTTCCAATGTGGTCCGAGAGGAGTTCCCAGATCTCAAGCAGGTGGTCTTCGCCAGGGTAGACTGCGACCAGCACCGTGAGTCAATGAAAAATCAAATTAAACCGCATCTGTAGTGTCTGCATTATTCTGTAGTATAGACTTTATTGCACTAAGAAAGTAGCCCATGTTGGCTGTCCTGTTTATTTACATTCCACATAAAGGACACAAGTTACCCCCTTCCTTGAAATTACAATACCACTAGATCACTCTGTGAGCAAAGTCAGCATCATGCTGCTGCTGCTAGTACTATAGTACTACTGTGATAGCTGATATATCACAAGCTGTATTATCTCAGAAAGAGAATACAAATTCAAGGTGGATGGTCTTTTTCCTTGTAAATGTCATTTTCTTTTATTCTACCGATTTTACATTTGCCTGGATTTTATAATTTAAAGAACAGTTTCACTGTCCATCACCAGGTGGCACTACGCGTTGAATTAAAACAAAAAACACCTATTTAACTAGGCCTACAGCAGGATTTCAGAAATTTCTTTTCAATCTGTCTGTCGGCGATGTGTCTATCTGACGTCACCATAATGTCACTTCTCTCTTTCCATTTCATTCTCAGCATATATAGGGAGTGAAAAAAAAATAGCATTTCCAGGTGTCCACAAACTGGACTTACAGAATAATTTATGAAGGGGTCAGGCAGGCTGAGCCCCCTCGCCTTTTGTTTTGATGCCCTACACTTCAGGCTCTCATACGCGCACACACACACACACACACGCACACACCAGGCATCCGATGCCAACCCCAGTTTTTTGTAGATAAAGAAAATGAAACAGAATTATAGATGTGCTGCAAACTGTTTGATGGCTAATGACAGAACTGCACTTCCCTCTGTAGTCTATCAGTTTAAGGTGTTCTTGGTTGGGGGAAGGGAGGTACTGGGAGGGTTGCTGTTTAGTCTCATACTGAGCACTTTAAAGAAACACATTTAGAAAATTAACCCTATGCTGAATCTTGTATCTATTTCATCTGGAGTCTTTCCATGGGTTTGCTTTGTGTGTATTTTTATCGCTTGACTAACTGCTGTTCTCAGCCCTTTTTCTTTTGCCAGTTAAAACTGGAAATGTGCACGAGTAACGACTTTCTCAAACTAGTGTTTTAGCTTTGAAACACAGACTTGTGTGGGACATTAAAATAATATATATATATATATATATATATATATATGATTTTCACCCAGTCAAGGTCAGAGCCTCCAGTAAGCCAGTAGATGCTGTGATCTCTTGTGGAGTAGATATCTGCTTCTATTGTAGAGCACCCAAACAGTCTTTTGTTTTTAACTTGTGCTTTCCTCTTTCCTCCTTCCCAGCTGACATTTCCATGAGGTACAGGATCAGCAAGTACCCCACGCTCAAGCTTTTCCGCAATGGCATGATGATGAAGCGCGAGTACCGGGGTCAGAGGTCGGTCTCGGCCATCGCTGACTTCATCAGGCAGCAGAAGGTGGACCCTGTGAAGGAGATGCAAGACCTGGAGGAGCTGAAAGCACTCGATGTGAGCGAGCTTGCTCTATGCAATTAGTGTACCGTGTGGGACTGTGTGGGTTGTATTATTTTGTAGGAAAAAGAAAAAGCCTCAGTAGGTAACTCTATCACAAAAAGAATGATAGTTTGCCTTTGTATACTTACAATACAGTACCTTCAATGACAGCTACGAATGCTGCAAGTCAACAAACTGCCGTACCTTAAAGCAAGCGTAAAACACATCTTTGGACACTTTTGCCATGTACAGGTATTTAATCCTTGACTGGTTACGCTAGCCATAATGTGCATATCGTTTTGCAAAACATTGTGGCTCTTGACGTCTCAATGGATTTACATTTCCAGTACAACACAATTAATGCAGGTGCTTCCCCTGACGGTAACCCAAAACAAGTAATACAAAAAAAAGCAGATCTTCATGGTATGGTTATATTCTGAACTATGTAGTCTTTCCTTCCACTGCCAGAAGTATAGCACAAACAAAATGTAATTGATTAGAAAAGTTGAAATGAAATGCTTGGGGTAAATAATGTTTTGCCTTAAGACATGTATGTGCTTCCGTTTTATACTTAAGTCAGAATGCTCTAAATTTAGTTTCCTTTAGTTTTGACGGAATCTACAAGGTCCTGCTACAGTTCTGAATTCTGGTAAAGTGCTGAAGTTCATGAGTGAAGCCTTGTACAACCACACATGTAATAAGCATGGCCAGACAGAATACGCGCCCGGTGATTTTTGCCGAAAATGCGCAAAATTCATTCAAGATCACAGGGAGGAAGGGAGAGAGAGAGAGAAAAAATATTAGTAGTGTGACACTACAACAGAACAAAAGTACTAGCCTAGTCATGCACTACATAGACTTTAAAAAGCAGTAAAGATTAATAACTACATCCGGATTCTTAGTGCTGTATGTGACATTGTCAACGGCATTGGCAGAGTTTGTTGGAATGACCGCTGCATTTCAGGTCACGCTATCAGCACACAATAATTTGATTTGAAATACAGTAATGATAGCTACCAGTATTGATTAGTTATTAAAAATGAGATTAATGCTAAAATCACACAAAAACAGGAAGCAAAACACTGATGATGCCAGTAAAAATATGTTTCAACCAAAATTAGTTTCCAGACGATTGCTATGTATGCTTTTTTTCTGTCAACACTCGATCAATTACCTTCGGAAGCAGACAGTGTTTGAACATGTGAAATCCCAGAGGCACATCACAGAAAAGCAAAAAATCAGATAAGAATACAAAATAGATAATTAATGTATTTATTATTTTTATTATTATTATTATTAGACTTGTTTTTGTTTTGCACTGTAGACATGGATAGCAAATCTTGCCTTCTTTCCTTGCCTTACAAAGTCATGGATCAGCTGATGCCCGGTTTCGTGTGTTTTAAAGATTCCTCCAAGTAGCTACCTTTTCGAATATATACGTTTTTATTATGTCAAGCATAAATTGTATGAATCACATTAGTAAGTTACTGTATGAAAAAATTGACTGTTTTGGGGGTTTAAATTTAGTTCTCCATTATAATAAATATTAAATGCATTGTTTACATTTAGTTAAACATGCAAAGCTTTTTTTATTCTGACACTACTTGATATTTAATGGGTTTAGCTGATAGTTTCAGCCAAATGCTTTTTTTTTTAAAATAAACATTATGAAACGCTGTCTTAATAAATATTGTAGTTTCAGAAAGTTTGGGGAAATTATTATTATTATTATTATTTATTATTATTATTATTATTATTTTTGTTACCCTAAAATGTGACATGTGTTGGTAATAAAAAAAAATGCACTATCTTGCTTTATCTTGCTTAAGTATCTTACAATTTATGATTTCAACATTATGGATAAATCCACATGTTTGTGCAAATATGTATATTGCAGTATGTTTCATAATAATTTTATTCATAAAACAAAATGGCCTTTTACATATAATCAGGTATATTGATTTGTGCAGATTTTCTGCAGAATTTAGGTAAAATGATGCACAGAATTTGGGAAAAATCCCTGCAGATTCCATCTGGGCCTGGTAGTAAGCTCACCTCCCTAAGATTGAAACTAAAAAACTAACTTACTAACTCCAATGGGTTGAAGCTTTGTTTTCAGAATGTATGCAACATTTGTTAAAAAATATATATGTTTTTTATTAAACTTAAACCAGCACGGTAAAGAGAATAATATGAAGTAGTTCACTTGCTGCTTTATCAGAAGATAGCAAATACAGAATTCCGACTGTCTTGACATACACCGTTATTTGGAGCTACTTAAACTGTTGATCAAAGACACATGGATTAGTGTTGCAAACTTGATGTTTGTAAAGCTGTCAGACATCATTTGGTGCTGGAATTGTTGGTTTGCATTATGTTTTATTTATCTCTCCTTCCACAGAGAAGTAAACGAAACATCATTGGCTATTTTGAGGGAAAGGATTCAGAAAACTACCGAACATTTGAAAAAGTGGCAAATATCTTACGAGACGATTGTGTCTTCCTTGCTGCACACGGGTATGCTTTCTTTTCAGTTGCTGTTGTAAAATAAATGGTCTCACTTGCACAGATCTGCTATTGTCCCCCCTGTGTGGTGTTATAGTAAACAAGAGAATTCATTTAGATAAGTCACAGAAACATACATGTGTATTCTTCTGGAAAATCTGTACTGTAGCAATAGAAAGAATGTTCTCAGCTTAGATTGTTGTGAACAGGAGTGAGCATTAGTGAAATTGAAAGTGTGGGCTGCCGGAAAGATCTTACCAAATGAGTTTACAGTAGATACAATATTAAAATGCAATACTGCCTTTTTCAGGATTAGATGTAGTATGGCTAACATAGAGCATAAGAAAGTTTACAAACGAGAGGAGGCCATTCAGCCCATCTTGCTCGTTTGGTTGTTAGTAGCTTATTGATCCCAGAATCTCATCAAGCTGCTTGAAGAATCCCACGGTGTCGGCTTCAACAACATTACTGGGGAGTTGGTTCCAGACTCCAATACTTTCTGTTCTGAATGCCTCTATCTCCATGCATGACCCCTGGTCCTTGTTTTTTTTTTCAGGTCAAAGTCCCCAGGGTCAGCATTGTCTTAAAATACCTTTTAGAATTTTGAATGCTTGAATCAGATTGCACATAGTCTTCTTTGTTAGGAATAAGTCTGTGCTTCTCATTCTTCAAATGTAATGTTAGATATTAAAATTCCCTGTCACACCATTTTTGTTAATTCTACTGGCTTTTGAGGTGTATGCCACAGAAACACCCCGTTCTCATTCTACGACACCAAAAGCAATGCAGGAGAGCAACATTAATATCAGTGCCTTCCTTTCGTTATTGAGGGTTTTTAGATTGTTTTAATATAGGCTTGCTATTTAATTAATGACACTGGCATATAATTCAGTCTGTTACTTTCACGCTTGACGTTGAGGAGGAACAAACCCTCAGAACAGTACCACGGGCTGCGCTTTTTATTCAAACCTGTCGCTGTGCTCATTACTATCTGTATACTTGAGCTGCCCTCTGTTTCAACGTACATGTATATCTTGCAGCCATTTTCAGTGATGCGCAGGGTATAGCTGCAAGCACCCCAGTGACCTTTTTTTTTTTTCTTGACACTAGGTAGTTTCAACGCCTTTTAGATATATATATTTTTTGCCACAACCGATTTTACATGCCAAAGCCCATTTTTCTGTATTTTTTCCCCTCTTAATTAGGAGTCTTTCGAAGCCTGAGAGGTTTAGTGGTGACAATGTGATTTACAAGCCACCTGGGGTGAGTGAAGATGTGTAACACTAACACTATTTTTTTGCAACCCTGATACTTACTCTTTAATTTATGATTTTTGTATAAATTTTGAAAATAATTTGAGACGTTTCCCCAATATTTAAATAATTTCAAATGTTTGGAGACATATTTTCAAACACATATTTGACATTTATAAATGAAATGTAAAATATGAATATATTTTTCCCAGGTCTGTTAAAAATACTTGTTGTCTCCTCTGCTGCTTGCAGGATAACACCCCAGATATGGTGTACCTGGGCTCCTTGAGTAACTTTGACCTTACCTACGCTTGGGCACAAGACAAATGCGTTCCCATGGTTCGAGAAATCACATTTGAGAATGGAGAGGTAGGCACAACTTGAAACTTGGATCACATCATTACCTAATCTAGATATTAGTTTACTGCACTTCTTTTGGAGAAATGTGTTTTTATTTCTATACTGATTTAATGTGAAAGAAAATCTAATTTAGTGAAACAGACTGAGTTACAAACAGTTTCTTGGAGAAAAAAATAGAAAGAATAAGAGCTGTATATTTATTGTTTCTTCTAATTGTTAAATGTTCTATGCTGATGTTGATCCAAGTCTGGGTCACAATCAGCGTTCCCTCTAAGCTGTTTAGATACTGAAAAACTTGTCGTTTTGACTGAGAAAGGGTTAAATTATCAGTGAGAAACCTTCAGCCGCACATTAACCCTTTTAATATATTTTTGTTGCATTGTACAATTTTGAAACAATGTTCCAACACAATTTACTTCAAATTTAAATAAGATATTTATTGTGGCTCTGCCTCTGATTTTGAAACATCCTCTAATCCTATCCATCCCTGTCGGTTGTTATCATACAGTGCGTTTACATGAGCATAAGAGTTCCGATATTTTTTTGGAAAATTAAGTTTTTGGAAAACTAGTTCCGATATCAAAAGGCATGTAAAGACAGTTTTCGGAAAATGTATCGGAATATTCTGAAAGTCATTTTTCAGAGAACAGCACCTAGAAATTTCCGATTTAAATTACAAAAACTAACAAAATGTATATCATGTAAACACACTTTTTGGAAGACTTATTCTGATAGCGTACTGCACATGTGCAAAATTTGACCTTCCTGCATGTGGTTTTAGAAAACGGAGAAAATAATAATAACCTATAGTCAGTCTGTGTGCATCCATTTGTCTAGCTAGGGATAAAGTAATACATTTGTTAAAGTCTGTATGTATTTGTTAATAGCCCATACTGAAGCAGCAAATGCTTTCCCTCTTTAAAATAATGTCTGTAAAAGAAATAACAGGATGAGCTGTTGAAAAGGCTGATTGCACATTGTGGGGAATCTGATTAGAGACAGTAATCTTAGAATTTAAGACCTGACACTTCGATAAAGCACTATTGGATGGTCTCCGTTCTGTCGCAGTAATGCCCGGTCTTCAAATCGTAGTTATGCTACTACAGTACTTTGCATGTGAAAATGTCCTGCATTTTCCAAAAACTTCAATCCATGTATCCAGTTGAATTATAATTAGAATTTCTATCGTTAATCATATAAACACAGAAAGTATTTAATAAATATTACCACAATTTTTTTTTTTCAATCAGACTCTTGTTGCTGTATAGTAAGCAAAGCACCTGAAGACACTTCAAACGTGTCATAATGTTTGTAGAAATCACTTGGCTCGTTGCTGGCACTAAAATAAGCAGGAAAACCTAAACATTAAACCTAAAAATTATATTACAACATTTCTGAAAACCAAATGTCCAGCACTGTTTTGAGAATCATATTTACAGTTTTCCACTAACACGGTAGTTCAGTCTACAAATAAAGGTGTTTTTGAAAAAGACTGTTTAGCTTATTGCTGACATTTACAATAGCAATAAAAAATATGAAAGTTTAGTAACAGTCCAGCAATGTCGTGTGAGAGTAATCCTATGCACAATACTACACAAATTAAGTTTAATGTTTTACTGGCATTATAATAACCAGGATAAAATATGAAGCGCTGATAAAGGCACGTTGACTGACTTGTTGCTCTCAAACAGATTCACTGCTATGTGTTACCTGATTGTGATTTAATAGCGCCCCTATTAATGTAAACGCATAATTAATCCTCTCAATTGTTTCTTTCCAATTCTGCAGTGTTATTTGCAAGATTTAAAAAGAGGCGTGTCTCCAGACAGAATGTCTTTATGAAACCAACGGTGTGTAGTGCAGTGATTGCATCCTTTACTCAGTAAAGTGATCAATTTCCTATAAGAATTGTATAGCTAGAAAAATAGTTTGGAGCTCATTTCTTCATCATCAGAAAATATAATTCAATTAAACTCTCATGGTTTAAAATTGCTAATTATAGCTTCATTAAAGTAGCAATTCAAATTAAGAACAAATAAAGTGAGCGTGAGCATGGGCAGTATTTTAACAAGTCCATTTACTGATCATCTTGTACAGTTGCATACATCGAAGAGTGATGTGTAAAAAGGATGTGTTTGGAGTACACTGTTTTGAGAATTTATTTTTTATAACAGGTTTAAATTTTTTCAAGCATTTAGTAAACCTTAACCACTTTTAATAAATGGAATTTCTAGTAATTTAACAATCTTTTATAATTTTTTTTTGTTTGTTTTAAAGTATTAATTCATGACAACAGTACTGGCACCCCTTCTTTCGTGTTTCATGTGTCCTCCTTTTGCTATCTGTGTGTCCAGACGTTCAATTCTCCATTTATGATAATTCATAGCCACCATGTTACATCTTGTTGGTGAAATCTGGGCCCATTTTGTCTTGCCTATTTATTTCTTTCAGCTCAGACAGATTGTGTACACTGTGCTTCGCTACAGCTTTTTTTCAGATCAGTCCAAAGCATTTCTGGTGATCGCGACTGCCATTCCAGAACTTTTATCTTTGTTTTCTTCAAGAATTCTAGAGTTGACTTTGCCGTATGCTTCGAGTCATTGTCGGGTTTGAAGTTAAACTATCTGCCAATGTCATCAATGTCTCCAGTCCCTGAACGGCTAAAACACGCTCATGTCATGAACGTACCATCTCCATGTTTAACTGTAGGTACAAGGTTTTCTTCATTGAAGACTTCCCATTTTTCTTCCAAACATACTATAGTCTGTTTTTGTACCAGATCATTTTCATAGTTCTGTCAAATTTGACAAGATGTTGGAAATAATGGCCTCTTTTTGTGGCTATTTTCTTAATGCAGCTCAGTCAATAAATATGTTTTTTAATGAGTTTTTACAGACTTGTAATTTAAATGTGCCAATACTTTGGTCATGTAGAAATATCTGAAATTGCTTAAGCTTCCGTAAATGTTGTATTTTTGGTCTGTCATATTAATTGATGGCTAATGTTCACTGAATGCTTGTATTTTACATGCTTTCTTGAATTATCTTATATTTAAGTGTCAGGTGCCAATACTTTGTCTGTGACTGTATGCAACTATGGAAGTAGGATAACAAGAGTACTTCAGTTTACGTGTCATTTTCATGCATGTTGAGGGATGGCGGAAAATACTGCAGTGACTATCAAGATGCTGGGCCAGATTCACTACGTTTGCTCTACTGTTTTTTCTCAAAATGGAATTTAAAAAAATGTTGGTCCTGTTTCTTTGGTGCATATGAGAGCCCTTAAATTAACATCTGTACACACTGTTTTTAATTCCATTTAGAAAAAGTGATGCAAATTTTGCACCTGGTGAAAAAGTACAGTAAATCTGGCCCGCTCTGTTAAATCACAGTATACATTTATTTACATTTTTTTTAAACGATGTAATTGTTTTAACACAAAATTCAGCATGTCGGAAGATAAGTTCTTTACACGTGTTCTTTAACACTTCACATCAAAGCAATATAACAGGAATCATTACAGTCCCATTGTGTTCATGTATTTTTTGGCACAGGTTGCTGTGTTTAGTATTTCAATTGTGCTGCATGTTGGTGTACACTTAAATTCCTGTATCAGATTGGAGTGGAAAAAAAAAACCATGAATAGATTTTCTGTGTAATGTAGCAAGTGCCCCCCAGCCTCATTTACATATCAATAATCCAAAATAGATGCCAGATATTTAGCATATTTAGCCCTGCATGATGGGTCTTTAGTGTACTTTTCCCACAGTGTAATCCTTAGAGACAGGAGCTCCAGTCAATGCAGGCCTGCAGTGAATTTGGTCCTGTTCCCTGTCAGTCTCTTCTGCAGCTCTCCTCTGCTGTTTGTACAGGCAGATGTTTGTGATTCAGTCTCGTTCCCCTGTGGCCTCCTGCCTAGCAACCTGGGTGTTCAAAGTCTGGTTGATCCCATTACCTAGACAATACCAGGCTGCCGTCGCTGCTCCGAGACTGGCTTCAAGTTCTGAGGACTCTTGTCCAGCTCAGCCAATATGCACAACCACTGCCTTCCAGGAAAACCTGTTTGTTCTGTACATTACACAGGCTACAAAACCCCCAGGCCTTCACACTGGGGGGGAGTGGGGAGGGGAAGGTTGACCTGCTTGGAGGATATCATTGCCACACGCAGACACACACAGCAGTATGGAAAAATATAGAGGGTGATTTGAACTGAATTGGCAACATTGCACTGCTGCAGTGGAAAGGCCCTTCCTAACCAAACTGAAGGACATTTCTTTAAGAGGTTGTGTGTGTGTGTGTGTGTGCATGCCCCTGGGAAAATCCTATAGCGGATGTTATCCCGACAATGGAGCACCTCATTGAGAATGTGGACAAAGCAGTTCATTCAGTAATATTTTAGCAGCAGTCGTCCCCCTGATTTGTGGTCCTTGAATTGTGGTGCCCACTGTTAGGTGCCTCCTACCACCTTTTATTGCTGTGCAGTAAATGTATTTTTTTTCTAAACAGAAACATAGTGTCCAAGTTGGGGATTATACATTTTTATCCAGCTTTTGCAAAACAAACTTGACTCTCTCTGATATATCACCAAGATAATGCAACATCTTTCACACTCCAAACTCATTAACCTACTGCTCAACACACGTCTCAACCAACTGTCTGTGCCTCCGAACAGCATCATGGTTCCTGTTTTTCTGTCAATTTAAATTTAAACAATTTGAAGCCACATTAAATTGAATTAGAAACCCAATTGCTTTTAAATAGCAACCCTTGTTTGTATTTGATGTTCTGCCATGTTTTCAGGTTGATTTATGGCCACACAGAATATTAGGTATTTGAGAAGGAGAATCCACAATGGACTAAAGCAGGGGGTCCCTCCTATCAGATCAAAATGTATACAGAGAGAAGCAGTGACTTTCTAATGTCATTTGCAGCCTTTTGACTCTGTCCCCGTACAAACCGATTAGACACATACTACACATCATTCCACCGTGCGATATTACATATACACTTCCATTCAGTGCAGGGATAATGACTTCACTCTTTATGTGATTTCTCATTGTGAAGCTTATAGATAAACACCAAGACACTGATGTAGAAGAAGGATTTTCAAATGCAATTACATAGTTTCTGTTGCCCACAATGCAAGTGCAAAAAACATGTAATTATAGCACTTTATAAAATGACTTGGGCAAATTAAGTGCTCTGACTGACTGAAGATGTTTCCAAACACTGTAAATATCTTAGTAAAACCGTACGGTTTATAACACAGCCATATCACACAAAAAGGATATCCCTACGCCACAAATTAAAGGTTTAAAAGTACTATTTTTCTCCTAATAATAAATGCTAGTAAACCTACTTAATTTGCCTCAACCAAAATTGTGATCTACTATTTTGGCAGATGACTACACCTCACAAAACTTTAAACAATAAAAATAATTGCAAAACACACTTGAAGGTGTGAGGTTGTACTAATATAATCACACGGCACTGGTGATGTCTGTGGTAACTGTAGTACGTGTAGTACTCTCATGGAGCAGATGCTCTCGTCCTCGATGTAAACATGCCTCAAACCTTGCCACTTCTACCTTTTTAACCCTTTACAGTCCTATGTCAGACCAGGTCTGACATTCTGATTTTTCCCTTTCCAGTTCATCAAAAAGACATAAAGTGTAGGTCTCTAGTCATTTTTTCTCCGGAAAAAGCCAAGAAAACCATTCAATGGCCGAGTGAGACCGATAGGAGCCGAATTAAGCCAAAAAAAAGGGTGGAGGGGGGTCTTGTGAGCAATAGAGCTAGCAGCTGCACCATATAGATAAGATGGACACAAAGAAAGGAGATAGCTGCTTCCGCATCCAGTGCTCAAAGAATATCATAGACATTTGCAGAGCTTTTTGAGATGTTATAGTAATAAAGTAATGACTTGGATCGCGTTATAGAGGAGTTTGGCGATAAAATGAGTGATCAGGAGAGCATTTATCAGTATGCATGTCTATAAAGTATGTGAAAAATACAGCGAATAAGGGGTGGAGTTTGGCTGGAGATGCAGTACTGATGTTGTTTTGCCATGCAATGCATTTTAAACCTGTTTTAATCTGTAAAACAAATATTTTAAACAGCATGTGTAAAATAAACAGCGCATGTGAAAATAAATTGGACCTGACATGCCTGACAAGCACTGAATAAATGGACTGCAAAGGGTTAAACAAGCGTAAGCTCCCTAGGCACGCCCCCCCCAGCCAATCAGCACCTCCCAGTGAGCTTTGCTGTGGGCAAAAATTCCTGTTTACCAAAGCAGTAGCGCAGCCAAACCAGCGCCAGGGTCCTCTCTGTCACAAGCACGTTATTTAGCACAAGGGAAAAAATACCCATTACAATTCTAGAACAAATAAGGAGGACTACTCACAAGATCCCTCAACTGAAATCTCTGAGTTGTATATCTCTCTCAAAAACAAAAAACTTGTTGAGAAACTAGCCCCAGTATCTTCTGTTTCTCCCTCTCACCTAAACAAGGATAATGAATCTCAGCACATTGTAATCACGCCAGTGCTCGGCCCCAGATGTGCTGCATTAAGTCTTATTTCAATGTTTGTTTACAAGGCTCTCTTGGTTCTTGTGATTTTCTTTTCAAGTGTTTATAGCTGGGTAATGACTTCCAGTACAGTATGTAACACAATTACAGCTCTGCAATGGAATCCACAGGGACTCCCATTGAGAGAAGCCAGTCTGCTCCTGCAACGGAACTCCCATCAAAGTGCCTGTTTGTTACACACTCGCTCCCTGCAATTAAACTTCATTGAGAGACAGATGATTTAAGTTACATAGGCTTTGTATTATGGAGCTGCATATATCCAAGTGAATATGTAAGTGCAATACCTATAATGTTTTTGAAAGAGCTGAAATATTTCCGTATTTATTTAATATGAATTGCCTTCTGAGAAACCTTTTAATACATACATATCCCAATTCCTCTAGTCCCGAAAAACATCCCATATTTCCATCTGCTACACCATGGGTGGGAGGATGGGGACTGGGAGAACAGAGTTTTCAGAATCCAGTCCATTGTATTTTTGTTGCTGGGTTTCAAACAGACAACTGCAGTATATCAAATGTGGTTGGGGGTTAGGGTGAGGTAAACAAATATATGTATATTACATTTTGAGTTTTGTTTTGTCATGCAGGAGCTCACAGAAGAAGGCCTCCCGTTCCTCATACTGTTCCACCTTAAAGAAGATACCGAGAGTCTTGAGAAATTCCAGCACGAAGCGGCGAGGCAGCTGATCGGAGAGAAAGGCAAGCGGTGTCTTTACCGCTCTGGTCTAGGGGCCGGTTGCATAAAAGTGGCTTAAGAGTTGAAGCAGCGACACTGGTCTTGAACTAGTCTAATCATCCAACACTATATACACTCAATAGTGCTTAAGTAAATTAAGACTTTCTATATCTAGACTATAATACAAATGTCAGTTGCATAAAAAGTTAGACCCTCCCCCCACAGACAAACTTGTTGTCTTTTAGATTAACAATGACAACCATATTAAAATTATTGTATGCAACCAACTCCTCTGCCTTTAGCAAGTCTGACTGAACATTGTCCATATTGGTCTATTTTTGCGCTGTTGGGCTCTGGATGTGAAACACTCCTGCAGCTTCACTGATCAAGATGGACATTATATATATATATATATATATATATATATATATATATATATATATATTATATAATGAATGAATGAACATGGCTATTTCTGGCCCTCCACTCACAACCTGCAAAGGCATTGGCAAAATGATTTTAAAGAATAACTTGTGTGATGTTTCCACTTGAAAGTAAGATGTTGCTTCAAAACACAATTATAGTACAGTGCTCCCTTTTTATTATTTTGTCTGACAAATGAAAACGTTTCACAAGAAAGCCTGCTCAGCCACACCTTGAGTTCAATTCTGCAAGATGACATTTAAGTCATAACCCTGTTCAACCTTTTAAAACAAAATCATCAATCGGGTAAAACAATGACAAGAAATGAGATGCCCGTGGCCAAAAAAATCCTAATCCACTGCTGACCTGCACAACAAAAAAAGGCATTCTACAGACGCTCTTATTTGGAGGTGCAGACACTGCTGATTTTGTGGTTTTGCCGATCAATGCAGCATATTATTGTAGCATTAGGCTTACTGGGGACAGAGGATGGTGGTTGGGTCTATCACTTCAGCCCAGTTTCTCATGGACAGCAGGCACCACCATCAAATAGGTACAAACTGTGTGTTGGTGTTCAGTTCTGTACTGTAAACCCTATATTCTCTGCCCTTTTTTAAATCTTTCAAGAAACTACAGTTCCCATGCCATGCATTTTCACAACCAGAATGGGTAGTACAGAGGTAAGAGGCTTATTTCAACCATGTCCTTAATTACAGTGTGCACCAATTAAACCCCTGGCCATGTCCTAAAGCACTCAGTCATTTACTCATACCTGTTGAACATGAAATGGAACAGAAGTCCACAGCAGTATACAGTACATTGAACAGTTAGCAGGCAGTGAAGATGATTAAACCACCAAAGCAAAACCAGCTCAAATTAACAGGATGTGAAAAAAAGGGAGTTCACTGTAAGTGAAATAACATTGCCAATGTGCTGTCAGTCTCTACTGAAAAAACATAAAACATTTTTGTTTTGCTTTTCAGTACTCTTGAGCTCTTAACATCTGTGTGTATTGCCTATATGTTTCAGGTACAATTAACTTTCTGCATGCAGACTGTGAGAAGTTCAGACACCCTCTCCTGCACATCCAGAAGACCCCATCTGACTGCCCAGTCATTGCCATCGACAGTTTCAGGCACATGTACGTCTTTCCAGATTTCAGCGACTTGACGTAAGTACTTTCACTTTTAGTATTATTTGTATTGTTTTTTCCAACTTTAATTAAAAGCGTCTATATTTCTAATATATTTAAAAACTTGGCTCGGGATTCACTGAGAATTGAGTGTTCGGTTTAATCGTTGCTGAACAACTGCAACCCTAAGGGTTGTCTTGTATTCCGTAGCACCTAATGATTAAACCTGCATTAAAATAAATGTGATAAATGGCTCCTGACACCAGATTCTAGGTGCCTTAAGGTCTCCCTGTAAACACGATTAAATTGAATTAATTTCAAATGCTTAGTGAAGACTGTGAACTTCAAACTTGTGTGCATATATAAAGCATATGTGAAGCAGTTACCCTGCAGTAAATATTAAATAAACGTGGATGCGCCCAACGTTTATTAACCCCTTTACAGTCAAGTGTTTTGGTCACAGAAGTCAACCCACAGCTCAAGCATTTTATGACCGTTTTTACCAGTGTCTTTAAAGTGCTATAAAAACTACTTCGAGAAATTTCACCACAACAAAACTTTTTTTCGGAGGTGTTTTCAACATTTTTTTTTTTTTTTTCCATTGGGTAGCCTGGGGTAAACTAAAGAGATTTTCTTTACAATTTAACTTGAATTATAGTTATTCTACTCAACATAACCAACTTCACATGTGGTGAAATAGTTAACAACTGCAATGAAAATGCCAACAGGTTGCATAACAATACAAGCATTAATGTATTAAATACTGTATATACATATAATCAGTTCTCATTAATACAATGTTAATGGGCCAGGGAAAATAATGGTATTACCAGTAATTTGCATTATCAGGAGTCCAAGTCAAATGCATCCTGTCAGTTTTGTTAAAGTTACAGTAAATTAAATTTCAATTATGGAACAATGATAAGTATTATAAAATTAAAAGTACAGTGTAGATTGAAGCATGAAAACCCCAGTCCAGCGACAAATCCAACTGGAACTATAGTCAGAGGCACAGATAAAAAAGGTGCTTCTAATGCATTTCCATATTTTAATATATCTGTATTGCTTTATACTGAAGTTTGAACATGTTCACTGAGTTTAAGGATGTAACGTTAAAATATATAAGTAACGTAATTCATTTGCAGAGTCAGTGTGATACCTTGAACAAAATGCTGCGCCGATAAAGAACCCATAGAACACCACAAGTTCAACGTAACATTGCAGTCAAAATGGTAGTCTCTTTTTTAATGCCTACCCCATTACCATTAAAGATTGTACATTATTTATTGAGATTACCCATGACCTAAAGGTAATGTTGCGTTTTACCCCCTGAAAATACATTTTACCCTCTCAATGTTAAAATTAGAGGGTAAGTTACTCCCAAACCTAAAACCTTATCTGGAGCGTTGCATGCATGTACTTGTAAATAAACTTATTTCTAAAGTTTTTGTTTGTGGTTCTGAGAGAGACAGTTGTAACACCAATCAAAGCCACTGTCTTCAATCAGAGACATGTTTGGCAGGTTTGGAAAAGGCTTGACTGTCTCCTATACAAAGTTTGGTGCAGTTTAATGATGGAACGGCATAGCTGCACAGCTAGGAAGGAACACATGGCATGAAATCAAACATGGCTGATGACAGCTATCCAAAGACCACTAAGGGAGTCAAACACAGTCAGACGATGGAGGCTACAAACAGGGTTAAGAAACACTCATCTCTGCATTTTTGCTTCACTACCTAGATTACTCTTTGATACTATTAGTTGTGTTAAAAATGAAGATTAAATCTCTTGCACCTTGAAAGGACTAGTCGATGCACTCTTTCTTTCTGTGCTGCTTTAGTAGATATATATCCTCAACAAGCCTGTTTACATGCTTCTAAAAGGTTATACAATATGGAAAAAGTCGTTTCTGTCTTGCCTTTAGAGTTGTCAGTTCAGATAACAGCAATAAGTTAAGGTTCTGTGCTTTGAATTACAAGATAGCGGTGGAAAGATTGTGTTGCAAGTTCTGGTCAGACTTTGTAAGAAGAGAGATCAGGAAGGCGCTCGTAAAGAATGCAAGCAGCAAATACTGACCCAGCGGGGTCCTACGACAGAAGCATTTTATAAATGTGTGCAACTGAAATCGACTCTGCATTTGCCAAACACATAATTTCCTAGCTGCCTAATTCTTCCCTGACCCTGCGAGTTGTGCTAAAGCCAGGAGATATTGGGAGACATGTTTTAAATTTGAATTTGGGAGTTTCTGATGTAGCTTTATAAGCATTAATTGTATTGTGAGCAGACATTCACCTGGTTACTGTGTTTTTGTTTTTTTCCCTTCTGGTTTTCAAATCCTAGTTCAAACATTAAAGGCCACTCTGTCTAGCACTGCATCCTTTGTGCCCGTGTGTAGGTGGTAGATATAAATCAAGATACTAAACATATACACGTGGTGTGTACTGAGGCCACTTACACGACAGACATTTTATGCTGCTGCTGTGGAAAACGAGTAAGTGCAGATCAGTGAAAGCAGGCAGTCGGAGGCTCCAGACGTTTGGCAACCAGGTGGTAACTAGAATTATGGGTCACAGCGGGTATTTATGCAAGAATTCTTGGTTTCAACTGCAGCTGCTCAATGGACATTTGCCTAAATGATCCAACATTCTTGTTTTTCCCATCACTTTGTGCCTCCTCGCCCCAGGTTTCATTGCACTAAAATAAATGGGTTTCCACTGTGCATGCTTTGCCAGTTTGTTCAGAAAATAGTGTATGCAATTAACTGAAAACAAAATATAAGACTGTAAAGCGCTTCACTTCTAAATAACAGCTTGCTTGCTTACTTACTATCTACTGTATGTTTTTATAGAATTAATTCCTTCCTCACTTTTGCTTTCCAGAGAGAAGTTGATGAGAACTTGTTTGTTCTTGTATGGATTAATAGGTTTGTGTTGTGGTTTACTCCCGGCTCCAATGCCTTATTGATCTAATGTAGTGTGTATAAAAACAATTATCAGTGCCCCCTGTTAATAAATGCATTTCAGGCTGAGCACGGGAGTGTATCCAGCCTGGAATCTCATAATGTACAAAACTGGACGCAGCTTGATTCATTCTTCAGAGCTTTTGAGACCAGCTAACAGTGCTTTTCATCTTTGTGATTATGGCATATTTGACATTTCATAGATACAATGGATCTGTGTATTTTAGCTGCTTGCAGTAGGTGACAGCAGGTGATCTGGGATGAAATTTTAATTGATCGACTCCTCTCTCTGTGTTTATCTGGGGGTCGTGCTTGCAATTATTTGTGCACTGGAGGACCTTTTTAAAGGTGTTCGGTCAATACAAGCTGCATGACTGGCACTTTGACTTGCAAACTGTGCATTTGACACCTGTTGAGGCCGGCTGCAGCTCCACGAGCGGGGAGCTGTGACAGCTCTGCAGCAGACCGTGCTGCACTGTGAGAGTTATTGACGAGCAGAACCACTGTCAGCGTTGCATAGCCCTGGGGGACTGAAATCGTGATATTTCTAGGACAAGCAAGTTAAACAAAAGATACATTTAAATTCTATTTTATTAAAGTACTTGTAATTTAAAAGCATGCACTTGTATATTACAGTACAGTTTAATCCATGTACTGCAAACAGCTCTTGATGAAGCCTCACCACCCATTACAGATGTATTTATAACATTAGCAATAACACTTACTCTGGCTATAAATCCAAGATGTAGCCCCAGGGATATTGACAACACCAGATCCAGGGTAAATGCAATGTTTTTTTTTTTTTTTAACCCCGTAATGTCCAAGTTTAATTTCCTTTGGAGAACAATTTGTTGTGAGTGATTTTTTTTTAAATTTTTTATGCTAATAGTACAATTCTTTTCCCAATTGTTTTTAGTGTCCCAGGTAAGCTGAAGCAGTTTGTACAGGATTTGCACTCTGGAAAACTACACAGGGAGTTCCACCATGGGCCTGACCCCACTGATGTCGCCCCCGGACAGGTGAGCCTCTTCCACAGGAAGCAAATTTAACCCTTTTACTTGGAAGTGGTGGCATTTGGCAGGCACACAGGGTTGAAATCGAAGGCAAAAAAAAAGAGTAAGCCTTTCTGCCATGTAGCGTTGAATTCTTTATTCAAAGAAGTCTAAAGTATGACTAATTGTACAGTTCAAACTAGGTCATTCCACTGTCTGCGACTCCTGGGTTAAGCCTACATTTATACGCAGAAGGTATAGTAGTTAATCCTGGTTTTGAATCCACTGCTCATGAATTTTCCACTTGTCAGAATGTAATAATTTCATTTTTTGAATACTAGCATGACTGATGGTCTTTAATTAATATCCAACAGGAGAGTTTACCCCTCTTTACTGTGCAGCAGTTTGTTCAAACTTGCCCCTAAAGATTGAACCCATGCAAGTTCTTGATAAAGTGGGTCCACTCTGATGAACCTTCTGAATGGAATTTAGTCAACATTTAAATCTTTGACAAAATATTCATGTTGAAAGCCTCCTATTTTTGTATGCTATTTTAATCTGTGGTTCTGAACTCTTGCCCTCAAGATCAATTCCATTTTTTTTTTTTTCAACCAATTCCTAAATTAGGTAAATTAACTAATTTACAACTCGAAGGAACAAAGTCCTGGACTGGAACCGACCTTGAGGGCCAGTGTTTTTCAGGCTCCCATAAAGTGTCCCCAACCAATGTACTTCAATGTATCATTTATCATTAGAGCAGGTTTTTTAACAAGGATTGTTCTTTTCTCAGCAGGATAACCAAGAAGAGATAGCAAGCAGTCCCCCTGAGAGCTCCTTCCAGAAACTGGCGCCCAGCGAAACGAGATACACCATCCTGAACAGGGACCGGGACGAACTGTAACACACAAGGACTCGCTGCAAGAAGAACATTTACAAGCCTTGAGAAATGGGAGCAACGGCCCATGCTGTGAAAATAGTATATATTTTCATAACTTGTGTACAATTTTATTTTGGATAAAACAGGAGAAAAAGATCTCCTTGACAAAAGGAAAAAAATAAATCTTTTAATTTTTTTTTTTTCTTTTTTTTCCCAGAAGCTTGTAACTAAAGTCTGTGCTTGGTAGGTCTTTCTTTGCAGTAGCAATATTTTTCCCGCCCATACTATAGAAATTGTCAGGCACTATACTTGGAGAACTCCTAAAATGTGTGTTCTTTCTATAAATTAATTTATAGAATGCCAGTTATTTAATTTCCAGGAGTGGTCAGGATTTGTGGGTGTAGTCCTGCACAACTCTCCCTGCAAGAGAGTTCCTCGTTTCATGTTGTCTCCAGTCCGAGAGCATGTGCTTTTAATTTTTTTATATGAATTTACTTTCACCAGAGCCACAGAATTGCTACTTGGGTCATTGCAGCCCATTCGAAGGGCGAGGGAGGCAAGGCATTTTCTTGTTACGTACATATCTTGAGGGTAGGAAGGGGAAAAAAATAATAAATTAAAACTTTTTACAAAGTCTGCTTGTGTGTGTACTTCTTTTTGTATTTCTTTTAAAATGCACAAGTACCATTTTTTTTTAAACATTTACAAGAAGTTACATTCAGGCACTTAACATTACACCATGTCTAAAGCAATACGGCAGTCTTGTTTTAAGTTTATTTTTGTCTGCAAGTGGTTCGCACAATCACTGGAATACCTGTCAAGATCATTAAAGTCCCCCATCAATATTAAATATGACATTTAACAGACCGTGAATCAGCCCTCAATTACATGACATCTCTTTTCTGTGACAGTACAAATGGGTATTTTTAAGGTGAAGCCTCACATCAAAGGGTGAAGGTTAAATACCTCCCACGTGGAAGGAAACACGTAATGTTTTAGATGAATAAACCACTGAGTGTTTGGTGTCATAAGTTTGGCCAGTGGCAAATTGGCTTCCTGGTGATAATGATTACTGTGCAGTGTGACAGGGCTGTGAGTGATTCACAAAGTGGTGAAATACAGCATTGCCTGTTCTGAAATGATTTGAAGCTTGCATGAGGATGTCTGATATCATTAGATATGTTAGCTTTTTAAACAAGAATTATTCTGATATTACATCTAAAAAATAGATTTTCTGAAGTTGCTTTGTCATTTGTAATATTGGCTTACTGGTGCGCTCATTTTTTTCCACTGCTGCTCAACAACACAATACAGCTGCAGCAGTATTGCTATGTTACACAAGCACCACATAAATTGTATAACAAATTATTAGAACCTACAACCAATGGAAAGTACAGGGTTTTTCCCATAACTAGGTAAACTGCCAACAATACACAGTACAACATCTGCAACAGGTCAAAAGAAACAAATCAGTGGGGGCCAGGAAATTTGAAACGACCTGTAGATTCACAAAATATACAGTTGGGACCATGCATTTTGGCATCGCTGTATTGCCACAGAAACGTTTAGTTTGGGGTGGTGAAGACAATTGAAAACCTGGCTCTTGATTAAAGGTTTGCTGAACCCAAAAGAGTAAATAAGGCACTTCCCATACAATAATTTAAAATGATCTATTGTCATCCTTATACAATTCATTTTTTACTGTACAACATACTGTGTTGGGGGGGGGGGGGGGGGGGGGGGGGAATTACAAGAAAATGGGTAATCCCAAAACAGAATGCATCACTATCTAAAAATAATACCTATATCCTGCAGAGTCATTAAGAATTATCACCAGCAGCAAGGGTGACCACCTAGGACAGATTTTAACTGTAGGTACATGGCATTTGCAAAAAAAAAAAAAAAAAAAAAAAAAAAAAAAAAAAAAATCAGAATTGGCTTAAGATCCTTGCTGCCACCTGTCACTGTTTGATAAAAACATCCCATTGAGGAAGTGAGTTAGCATCATTTACAAAATTCAGCCACTGTGCGGTGCTGTGTATCGTGGAACACGTTTTCAAATTCGCTAAATTACCAAAGGGCCATTTTTTTCTTTTTGATGTCTTGGCAAGCTGAATAACAAACAGCATTCTGGGAAATACCAGATTCTACTGTGTAAACGCATCTCGGATGTAGAGTTGGAATCTTGACCGTGTTTTGTTTTTTTCATGAAGGAGCTCTTAATTTTGTTTTGTTTTTGTTACATATACAAATATTTTGGCTTGTGAGACCACAGTAGGTTTATGGTAGCAGCAGGAAGTAAGGTCATTTTAACAGGCAAGAGAGCAGGTAGCCAAATGGGACTGAAGCTTTAGACAAGACATCTGATCCTCCTGAGATACTATAACTGTTTAATTTCTGCTTGTTTATTTTTATGATATAGGAAGCTCTGCATTCTTTATTTATTATTTTTATAATTCTAATCAGCCATGTGCTTTTTTGTGGGGCAGTTTTTCAGCTCAGAGGCATTTGCACAGCAGAATGCATTGACAAAGCAAATATTTTGGTTATAACGCATGTTTCAAATAATTGGACTGTGCACTGGAGATCTGTCCTCTTATGATAATAACTGGATAGAGGTGAAGGGACCATTTTCTAATGGGAGAGTGGTGGCTTTTATTTCAATGGGGTCCTTAGTAGTGTATACGTTTTTTCAGGATTGTCATAACGAACTGCAGTGTGTAATTCCCAGTACCACAACATCACAGTATTTTCAGTGAAAAAGAAAAGAAAACGTGCTCGGTACAGTAGCCACCAGGAGAACAAGATCCGTCAGTGCGAGTCTGAGGTACACCTTGGTCCACACAGGTCTCTCTGAACACACTCCCCAGAGCAGCGTTCACTCTGATTTGCTGCCGCATTGGTCATTGAAGTCAGGGCAGCTGGTGGATAGTTGCTTGAGGTCTTGATCGATTCTTGTCTTGCGGTTCTTCTGGAGGAGATTCCCGCCTGCGTAGCCCAGCAGGCCCCCGCTCACCGCAGCTGCCAACCCTGCCACCTTGAACCCTGCCAGGAGACCAATGGGACCCCCCACCACCCCTCCAATAAGGGCACCAGCCACTGGCAGCACAGCCAGCTTGTACTTTGCAGCCTGAGAAGAGAAGAGAAGGGGAGCCGTGTCAAGAACAAGCACTTGAAACAGGTGAGAAACTGAAATTCAGCTTGTGTAGACATTATTTATTTTGTTAAGCTTTAGTTTAATGGACACTATGTTTGTTTATTATCCATTAACAACTACATTGCAAAAACATTTAAGAAACTATTAAATACAATTGTTTTTAACAAGTTTAAACCCATTTCTTTGGATAAGATGGGCAATAATGACACATGTGTTAGGTTTTTATTTACAATGAATTGCAATTAAAATAAAATGTGCCATTTTACAGTCACCCTGTCATCAAGATTACTGAATGAAAAGCACATAAGCCAAAATGACGGCCAAATTATATCCTAAACCTTGTGTGTCACTTTTGATGCTCCGATTACTAGAGAAAAAGTAAAACCCTGTTCAGATTACATTTTATGAATGTTGATGTGTTCAACACAAAATAAAAGAATGGGTTCCCTTGGTTGGATCTGTAGCACATTGAAACAACTGCTTCTGAGAACTTCTAATTGCTACTGGTATTGGTACAGTGGCAACTGAATTATCCAGCCCTGTAACTATTACCTTGTATTTACGAGGCTCAGGTTCCATTATCATGCAGCTAGAAACAGTTGCAGTCTGATATTCACACACACAGTAGCCTAAGCACTGGCATTGGCAGTATTTACAGAAAGCAGCATACTTGCCCTTATATATCTTTTAGGAAGGGTTGTATGCTTTTCTTTACAGGCATACAATCTAAAAACATAAAATGAATCCATACGTACAGTAATGGAGTAACATTCATTAAACTGGTTATCCCAGGACAATCAAACAATCAAGCTAAATCTAGAAAGCAATTTTCCATGTTGCAGTTAAAGGTGATCTGCATATGACCTGTGTTTATTATCCACCTGTTCTGCAGTCACTTCAAATGGGCATCAAAATAGGTGAATCCTTGGAAGACAGCTTTAAAATATCTACACTGAATATCTGCGACAGCCACAAGACACATTTTAAAAGAAACATTACAAGCACCCGATGAACACCAAATATTAAATGAATACCCAGACAATTAACTTGCATTTTCTGTCCTGAAAATAATTTTATAAAAAAAAAAAAAAATCTAATTTTAAATCACAGTGCACGAGGTTCCTTGAATTATTTTATAATTGCACCTTTTAAGATTTGAGATTATAGCCATCAAATGTTTTCCAAGGCTCTGCTGACTTCTAACATTCCTCTGATCAGCAATATCTTCTAAAGCCAGCAATCTTTGCTGGGGTCTACTGGTAAATTAACTAAGGAGTTGTCCATACAGAGTTTTTTTTTTTGTATTTAATTGCTTTCCCTCCTACCCAAGGTATCATTACCTTTTTGAATGAGATACACAAACAAAACCAGAAAACTTGTCACTAACATACATATGCCCCTTTTAAGGATATACATAAATAAGATCTAGGAAAACCCATGTCTTGTAAAAAAAAAGTTTAATTAAATTCCTATATTCCTCTCTGTTCTCCATCCTCTTTTCAAACAAAATGGTAAAAAAAAAAAAAAACACCCAGTAATTCCTTTTGTCTTATGTTGTTTTGTTCTATACATTTACTGAATATATTTATTATATATTTATACCATTTCCTAGACATTTAAAATTCAAGATTAAACACACTCAATTTTTCAAATAAAGGACTACAATATTCTTTAGGAAACAGTCTTAATGTTGTCTTTAATCTCAGTGTTGCACGGATCATCTCTGACCAGACTAGCAGGCACAAGGCCAATCCCGCTATTGTAAAAGGGAAGATAAAGGCACTCTAAATTATCACTCAAGGCATTTCCTTGTACCCTGTGCTTAAGCAATTAGGAAGGTAAACAAGTTATTACATTTTTACTGCGGGTGAATTTTCTCTCTCCACGGAGAGTGCGTGACGAACTTTCAGTGCAGCTGAAAGGCATTAACAAACCTTTCTGAAAACCGCATTTTGTACCTTTTCCATGATTTTTTTTTTATATAGAAAAATGCACCCTTTCTTCACAGTGGAAAGACATACTTAAACATGTTATTTAAAAAAAAAAAAAAAATTCTATTGATCCATTTGCGTGGCGGCACCAGATGCCAGCGTTATAACACAGCTCACACTGCTGGTTGTCCTTATAAAACACATAACATTTTCAAAAATATGTATAAAAAAAAAAAAAAAGGAAGTCAATAACATTTTCTGCAATAATAAAAACACTTGACAAAATTGGCAGACACTGGTGCTATTTATCATTATGGATAAAAGGAAACTTTTGTTTGTGTTTTGTTTTCTAAACAAATATTAAACAAACTACTTTGAGCAACTGAACAGTGCAAATCATTAACCTCTCTTTCATCACGTCATATAGAATGACATTAAGCAGGTCGCAAATCCTGTTTCTCCTCACAGGTTGTCTGTATATATTTTGCATAGACTTGCATGGTCTAAATTAAGAAACTGCAGCCCCCACAAGCTTTACTCGATGAAATGTGAGTTTCTCAAAAGACCGAAAGCTAAATGTGGAGAGTGTCTCTTGTAGTTTATTAAATATGTTTTACTTTTACATCTGGTACAATTTGTCAGAGGTCTTGTCTTTTAGTGTAATTAAACATGCTCTTGTGTGTTAGTACCACCATATTAAATGCCTTCAAACGAATGCCTGAAACAATAAAAAAAGACCATTCTAGTGTTGTATACCAAACTAGGAATGTCCTTTAATTGTTTGAATAAGTGTATTTAACACAATAACTGGTATACCTTCAGATCAGTTGCATTAACAATGATTGACAAGCAGGCCAATTAAATAACCAGAAAGCAGTCTTTTTTATTTGATACTAAACTACCCAAATGTATTTAGACGAACAAACTTAAATATTACTAATATAACAGCATGTACTTAAACATTGCTTTCCATTCTACAGCATATCCTTGCACCGAGACCATCACTGCAAGAGATAATCAACACGGATTGATTTTTGTTTTCTCTCCGTCTCTCCTGGCTGCCGTTCTCTCCCTTATTTTGTTAATTGCCAGTTCCCTCAACATTAGAGATGACGGATCAATGGGGTAAATACAGAAAATTGCTGGCAGGCAGAGTGCCATTGATTCCTCAGCAGGAGCTCATCCCTACCTTCCCCAGGTTCTTGGTTCCCTCTTGAACGTTTGCAGCGGCGCTGTTGACATTGTCTTCAATGCTGTCAATCTTCTCCTGTTGAGACTGAGATGTGAAGGAATTATGTGTGAGCAGTCCTGCTGGGAAGCAGCAGTAAGCCAATACACACACATTTAATGCCTGTAATCAGGAGCGCTGCAGCAGCTTTCATCTGCTAGTCAATGTAGCTTCAGCTCTTAATGGCACTTTATTAACACAGATTTACTGACCTTATTGCAGCTATTTCGGTATTTCTTTCTTTGGAAGGGAGGGGAGTTGGGGTCTAAGTCTACTTTTGAGAGTTCTTGGATTACACTCTATATGTGTGTGTGTATATATTGTTTGTTTTTTTTTGGGGGGGGGGGGGGGTGTATTCAAAAGTATGATTCAAATGTATTTATTTCAGAGTGTTTTGACACAGCTAAAAATTTTATAACATCCAGGTGTAAAACCTGAGATAAATTAGGTAAGACATGCATATAGTATGTTGTACAGGCCACTTAACATTCAAGAGCAACTTGCTATAGGTATGAAAATAACGGAAATGTTGCATTCTTGTTGTTTAGCTTGTCTTGTATCATGTGGTGTTTCAGTCACCCAATACTGGTGGCTTTTTAAAACTGCTACACATGTGTAGATGGTTTTTATTTATTTATTTATTTTTTACATAAAGTAAGACATATTGTAAATTGTATCGGTGTATAATAAAACATTACTGCATCGCAAGTTGTTATATATATACACTTACATGAACCAGCTGAGAGAACTCATTTACCAAACCGTTCAGCCCAATCAAGTCCTAAAACAAAAAAAAAAAAAAAAAAAAAAAAAAGAGGGAAAGGTGATATACTTGACTTTTACAGTAAACACAGCTCTGATGTATAGAAAGTGTTGTAAAAGAACATCTGTACGACAGTATTCTTATAGGGCCCTATATTAAAGCAAGTAAATAGATTAATCATCGAATCTGTTTATCGATTAATGAAACCTGTTTGCTAGTACTATGAAATTGTATCGAAAGACAATTACAAGTAATACAATGTATTATCATGACATTTTACTGTAGCTGGCCGATTGGTGAAAGAAAAGCACTTCCAGGCAGATGTTTGTGAAATCAATACGCTTAAAGTTTACTGTTGTGTCTCCTGGATATACAGTAACTTGAATATGCCTTTTCTGATTATACAAACAGGAATGTAGTCGATTTTCTTGCAAATTTGAAGCTGCAAAAATACCACACTGACTGCACGCTTTTACTATAACCAGGACTTCCCAATAACCCCTCCTGCAAGCACTGCAGCACATAACATTATAAATCAGTAATACAACTGTAACATAAACTTTGTTTTAATGATTACATTTTGAATTTAGCTTTTAGATTATATGTAATTTACTCTATGTACTGCAATGTTTCATAATGCTTGCTAATATTTAATACAGATACACCGTATTACTTCAATTTGGCACCGCTATCGAATTAAAGACGCCCTTGTATTGACTCCGCAGTTATATTGCCTTATAGCCTGGAATTAAAATACATTTAATTTTTTTTTTTTTTTCATTTATCTACACATTCTATCCCACAACTTCCAAGTGAAAAAAATATTCTAGAAATCTGTAGAAAATTAATTAAAATAGCTTAGCTAATTGGTTGGATAAGTGTCCACCCCCCTTGTAATAGCAATCCTAAATTAGCTCAGGTGTAACCAATCGCCTTCAATATCAGACATCAAGTTAAGTGGCCTCCACCTGTGTTAAATTGTAGTGATTCACATGATTTCAGGATAAATTCAGCAGTTCCTGTAGGTTCCCTCTGCTGAGTAGTGCAGTCAAAGCAAAGGCTCAACCATGAGCACCAAGGTGCTTTCAAAACAACTCCGGGACAAAGTTGGTGAAAGGCACAGATCAGGGGATGGGTATAAAAAAATATCAAAGGCCTGAAATATCCCTTGGCACACAGTCAAGCCGATTATTAAGAAGTAGAAGGTGTATGGCACCACCAAGACCCTGCCTAGATCAGGTCGTCCCTCCAAACTGGATGACTGAGCAAGAAGGAGCCTGATCACAGAGGCTACCAAGAGGCCAATGGCAACTTTACAAGAGCTACAGGCTTTTATGTCCAAGACTTGTCAAAGTGTGCATGTGACAACAATATCCCAAGCACTCCACAAATCTGGCCTGTATGGTAGGGTGGTAAGAAGGAAGCCATTACACAAGAAAACCCACATTGAACTGTATTTGAAGTATGCAAAAAAAGCAGATTCTGTAGCATGTGGCAAAAAGTTTTGTGGTCTGACAAAACTAAAATGTAACTTTCTGGCCTAAATGCAAAGTGTTATATTTAGCACATCATCCAAAAGAACACCATCCCTACTTTGAAGCATGGTGGTGGCAGTCATGTTATGGGGATGTTTCTCATCGGCACTGACTGGGGCACTTGTCAGGATAGAAGGGAAAATGAATGGAGCAAAGTATAGAGAAGTCCTTGAGGAAAACCTGCTTCCCTCTGCAAGAAAGCTGTAACTGGGTGTGACGAAGTGCCCGCCCCTGTGTATATTATCTGTTATATGTTGTGTGTTTAATGTTGGTGTATAGCCATTGGTACACGGGATATAAACGGGTCTGTGTAACACGAGTGTTTAAAATGTATATTTGTATTTAGGCACAAGGATTGCACAGCACTTCATGTGCAAGTAAAAAGTAATATGTGAGCATGGGGAATTGCACTTTATTAATTCACGTGCAGTTGTACCGAGACTCCAATTGAATGATTGATTAGCAATCGAGTCTTGATACAGCTGCATAAAAGCAACATGTTTTCACCCACTCGGGGTTGGGTGTTCGGTGAGTGGAGAACGGGAGAGAGAGTAGGAGAGTTAAAATATCAATTGCTATTGCGTGCTGGTGGGACCAGCACGATACTTGTTGATTTATCTGCTCACCGTGTTTGTTAGTGTGTCTGTCCGTGCACCGTGTTTGTCTGTATAGTCCGTTTTGTTTGTCTTTTTGTTTTGGCGTAGCTTGCCGTGTCCTGTTTTCTGTTTGTTTAAACCTGTTTTATTTTTCAATAAACCGGCGCCAGCAGGCGTCCCCATCATTTCAATTCACCCGTCCTGTCTTTGTGTTCATTCCTTTTCCTGGTTCTGACGCCGCCCACTTCGGCCGTCTTTGTGACACTGGGACAGAAGTTTGAACAGTTTTGTAAACAAGAATGGTCAAACATTGCCAAATCTAGGTGTGCAAAGTTGGTAGAGACCTATCCCAACAGACTTACAGCTGTAATTGCTACCAAAGGGGCTTCCACCAAGTATTAATACAGGGGGGGTGGAGACTTATCCAATTATGATCTTTCAGTTTTGTATTTTTAATATAACAGTGTGGAGTATGGTGTGTAGATAAGTGGGAAAAATTTAAATGCATGAAACTCTGAGGCACTGAAACAACAAAAAGTTCAAGGGGGTGTAGACTTTCTAGGCACAGTATATCAGCTTTATAATAGAGGCCGCCCTCGAATAAACGCCGCTATCATTAAAGAAACATTAAGGTATTTTTTTCTCCCCCCTACAAAAAAAAAAAAAAAAAACACACACAGTAAACAAATAAATGTGCAACACTGACTATGTACTGATTGTAACCTAAACCTAGCATGTACATTACAAATTAATGTACACACACATAGTAAGCAAATTTTATTTTATGGTAGTACAGTTCTGAAAGAAAATGCATGATGAACTATGTACAGAACAGCAGTCCTTCTGAAGTTCTTATAGGTGTTTTTGTTTTTAGTTCAATTGTAAGTCCCGTACAAATAAAAACAATGTATTTACTATCTCTGAGAAGATTTAGTTTCGGTTTCTCTTGCAGAGATATTACAAACAAGCAAGTTACAGGGAGAAAAAAAATAACCGCGTAGGATATATTGTAGTTTTTACAGAAATCAAGACTGATATTCTGAGGTAATTTTTGGTGCAGAAAATCTGCACCATCTACGTCACATTCTTGGACCGAACTGCGACACCAGCATTGTCCCGCCCCTTAACAACCAATACACACTCCTGATTCGCTGGTACAGTACTCCCCTGACCTTCCAACTCCCACCTAATAGGCTCTCGGTAATTAACTGTCACCAATAAATGTACTGTAATAAAAGTAGGTAGACTACAGGTAGGCTACCGTATTACAGAAAATAAGCAACCGCGATACTTCTAAAATGTCATAAATCACATAATAAAATATTGCAACGTTTGAAAATCGTAGTATTATTAATAAAGGTCGCCCTCGTGTAAAGGCCACCCTCTAAGCGCCACAGTCATTCTGATCAATTTAAAATAAGCGCTGCGGCGCCAAATTGAAGTAATACGGTATTTACCTCTATGTAATTTGACAGTGAAAATATTTATGCAATACATTTAGATTGAGTCATTTAAAATAACAGTTTGTTTTTAATTGCTGTCTGTTGTGTTTTATGGGTTGGGAGGCTCACACCTGGCTCTTTTTAATTTGAAGGTCTCACTGGGGGGAGGGTGGGATAACTAAGAAAGGAGGTGTTTTTTTTTTTCTTTTTGATCAATGGTGCTGGGTTAAAGTGTATCGTGCATGTAAAAGTAGAACAGAGGGAAGATGCATCTCTGCTTGGATTGTCAAGATGGATTTGTTTATTTGATTCACTCGTTTGCACGTTTTTAATGAGCGATTAATTGCGTTTTTTGACAGTATAATAAAGTAACATTTAAAAGTAAAAAACACCAAACAAAACATGTCCAGCATTTCTTCAGCTTAGGTTTTAATGCTCCTAACAGAAAGCACTACCTATATACACTGTAGTTCAATAACTAAACCAGACAGAGTTATTTAATATTCCTTTTCTGATGCAGTTAGAAAGAAATACATTGAATAAAAAAAAAAATCAACTAAGATGATATGATAAACATGTAGTAGTGCCGTGAAAGGAAAGCACCGATGAGCAAATGTCTTTTTTTCTTCATTCTGATCAGTTGTGGAATATTGGGTATACCTTCTAGTAAGTTCCCTCTGCTATTTTTCAAGATTACTTTCTCAGGTGCCGTTTTTTGATACCACACTCAAGATTACTCAATTAATCATTTTTTGTATCGATCAAAGCACTCAGGTATGATTAATCGATTAATCAATTAAAACCCCTAATCTCAACTGTACAAAACTATCAAGAAACCACTATGTGGCAGGAATATATACATTTTTACAATCTGTTCTACTGGTACAAATAAAAGTAATTATATTATTTTAGGACTATAATACCAGATTTTTTGATAATTCATAGTCTCCTACTGTATTTTGCAAGATATCCTCAGTTACTTTTACTGAGGTACGGAGGCAACACCCAGAAAATGACTTGGTTTTGCCGCCGATTACTCAAACTGATTTTCTAGTCTTTTATAGAACGCAGCAATTTTCTTTGTAAATTCCAACCTCTGGAATTACCTCTTCCAGTGTCTCCCAGGATTCTGCTGCATTCTGGTCTTTGGGGATTTCCGGAAAAGGCAGCAGCATCTGAACCATCGCCTGGGATCCTCCTTCCTCTGGAGCGCTGGATCCACTGTAGAGGTTTCCTTACCCAAAAACATGAAACACATCAATCAACGACAGCAGGGTCTATTTAACAGATCTAAATACTGCCACCCTATAAATATGAAAGAAATAGGTTCAAACCTGGTTTTACTTTCAAAGACTTACCGTACATAAACAGACCCTCACACACTGCTATAGACAGAGTTTTCACAGTCCCCTTTAATTATTTAGAAGGAGGCTGTGCTTAGATTTTAGTTAAACTGTGACTGCTATCCCATTTCTCTTGTCCTCAGTAAGTACAAACATTATAAAGGGGCTGAGAATATTTATTTATTTATTTGTTTTACAAGGAATGTTCTACTTTTCTTTAAAAAATGCAATTGATACCTGTTAAGCCATTTGTGTATCTTAAATCACAACTGAGAAAATTATTAGTAGAAAAGTCTGAGTAAAACATGAAAAATCAGAAGCCCTACACATAATATTCCATAGACTGAAGTAGAGCTGGGACAAATATAAAATATTCAAAGAAATATTTTGCTTGAAATGTATATAAATGTATATAAAATGACTGTATCAGTACAATAGCATGCAGAGGAAACCAATACATTAATAAATAAAACCATTCTATTGTACAGAACAGTTTTCTGAATATTCTGCATTTCATGTTTTTTAAACAATTTGTTATAATTTGTGGAGTACAGCAGAACCTGCAATAATATCTTGGATCTTACTGCTGGACCTCTTGGACCTTTGTTTCAGTACAATAACTGATTTGTATACTACATAAACAGTTGCATAATTTGTCATTTTTCATACAGTTTTTTTGTGTGTGTATATATATATATTATATATATATATATATATATATATATATATATATATATATATAAAATATGATTTTTTTTGTTTTTTTTAAGTTATAACATTGTATAATCCAAGGATTGCTTTGGTATCAAGAGACCTCGACTGCTCCCTTTTGCATTCCTCTCGCTCCCCTGCAGTGCTAGGAGGCGCAGAGGGAGCGGTTCAGGCTGCCTCTGGGTACCTTGATCAGTGAGGGAGCGGGTCAGGCTGGAGTGCTGGTTGGCTGCTGCGGTGTACTGGTGGCTTAGCTCCTCAGCGGACTCCGAGTGCAGTCTCAGAAACTCCACAGCGGCAGTGGACGCCTGCTGCCTAATCGGGAGGATGATTTTGTCCAGTGCCGGCGTGTCCTCGTCACGCACACGCTGGCATAGCTTCTCCATCTCCCGGATATTTGCACGCAGTTGCTGGAAGGAAAGAAAGAAAGATGGTTATCCTCTACACCAGGGGTCTTTCTTTGCTGAAAACATGTAATTTTATTATGTAAAACATAATGTAATCCGCACATATACTTGTCAGTGTTGGCCAAACAACAAAACAAGTAAAAGATCTACTTTATTACACAAATGAAAACATTAACGACTTTTTTTATGTAGGTTATTTGTATTGCTGTGGTAGTTTGCTCCTGCCTTGCTAATTTCCTATTAAAAATTCAGCCAGGTGGTGCAAACAGCATACAGGCTAGCTATGCACCTATAGATAATTATGTAAAATAATTTATCATGCTTACTTCAAAGTTTTACCTCATAGTTTCAATTATATAGGACAGTGTGGGCAAAGAAACACACATTAACCACATCCCTATGGACCACTTCAGCACTGAGTCCCATGGTCATGTGATGGTAACGCTCAGAGACAATGACTAGAACCTCGATGGCAGAGTGTTCGTTTCAGTACCCTTTAAAAGGAGCAAGAAACTAGCAAGAAAACTACAGTGATTATAGATATATGACATTTGCCAGTTGGGGGACAAATACTCAATACACTGATCAATGGAGACAAGCTCTGATAATATCACTTTGGTTATTGTCACATTTTGCTTAACATCAAGTACATTAATTCATTAGTCATACCAATGATTTCAACCCCACTTTGGAAAATAAAATGATTTTATTAATAACTCTGCTTATTGTCACCATTTCTGCTCAGTCCCGTTGAAGGGTTTGATTGTGCACATATACTGTATGTCGCCAATTCTAATCTCTTCAAATATAAGTGAATCATTTGAAGAGGAGGTGTATGATCTGATAAAAATGGAAGGGGGAGGGTGATCGTAGAAGTCGTCTGAAAAGGTTTGCAAAGCAGGTGAAAAAAAAAAAAAACACCTCGCACTTAACAGTATTCGGTAGGAGACAAAAACAAATATGTGCAGCTTCTTCTTCTCACTTCACAGGCACAGCAGCCTTGTAACTCCACTTTAGGGGCGGTTGCAGATGCGACTGTTCTTGCTATCGCTGGAAGATTAAGGTTGTAGGTGGTGCCCAAAATATCTCAGAAACACTTCCACCGAGCTGGCGAATGTCAAATACCAACGGTCTTGCAACTGACACACAAGCTTAGCAGCTACATTTAGCTCCAGCTCAAGACTTCAACTCCCACATCCTTTGTTATCTGTCCACAGATCAATTAAATACCAGATGAAAAGTGAAATGAAAATGTAAATAACATTATCTGCATAAAATCAGTACATCTAGAAATGGCAACATGGCAGATCACACCAATAATCTGCTCTCACAAATGATTACGCTATTATGATTAATAAGAATGACACCAGATCTATTATTAGACAGCGGACTGGTTTTTGCGGTGCTTTGGGAAAACGGTTTGTTAGAAAAATCTGTAACCGAGGCGGTTTTCGTTTCGTCCACCACTATGAAGCCAAATACGTTTTTTTTTTTTTTTTTTAACTTTATAAAACAGAAAACTTTTTTTTTTTTTTTTTTTTTTTTAAAGGATCTTTAAAACCAATTTATTTTTCATCCACAGTGTCACAGCAACTCGTGTGATAAAACACACACCATCCACTAACAAAGTACTTACCAACATAGCACAACAAAAAATGTCTAATCATATTGTAATGAGTGACCCCTACTGGCCGAATAGGCACGTGTATGTGTGCGTAAAAGACATGACTACAAACACCACCAGGAGGCGATTCCCCTTTAGCGAAACTGTAGCATGTCTGCCTTCAGTACCGAGGGGTATAAACATATTTATATTATAAAAATGGAGACGTGCCTTGCTTCTGATTTCAGAATACAGCCCTTACCATAGAACAGAATAACAAAGGCTTACACTTGTCAAGCTATTTTACTCAAATCCAAACTAAAGTTAACGTTTGACAGAAAAACGCTAAAAAAAAAGTCTGATATTGCCTCAAGTGTTCACTTCACAAGTTCTTGTTTAAACTCAGCATGTCCACATGTTCAGGGGAACGACTGGAATGGAATCTGTTAACAGTAAGTCCCGCTGCTGAAAAAACGCTCTCTGTACAGATGTAGCTGGGATACAAAGATTTTTGCTAACAGTACTAACTTTCATTCAGTCTCCATCATGCAAGTGGGCCTTGATCAGGCAAAATACATGGCTCAAGGATCTAGTTTGGAGTTCAGTTTCTCCCTTACGGCCATTTGAATTGGAAAATCAACAAACCTGAGGAGTTTACGGTCCAAAAATGATGTGATAAGTGGTGCCTTTCCTGCTGTATTTGAACTGGCAGGTTCTATACGCCACCTTAAAAATTCTGTACTGCTGTTTTGAACTCTGTCACTGTGATTCACGAGGCCACCGGTTTAAGATGTTTTGACAGCAGGGAGGCACAAACTGGGTACACGACAGATATTGATACCTCCAATTCACCACACAGAGCAGCTATAGCACATTTCAGGCAATGTAATACTGGCAGCAACTCTTCCATAACTGCCCAACTATCATCCATCAAATCCAGTGTTCGGGCTTCTGCCAGCTTGGTAAAACTCCTGTCGGATAACACTGCTGCAATTGCCCACCTTTGTTCCTGAAGGTGTTCAAACATGTTGTTGACCAAACTCCACCACGTAAGACAGTAGTGCATTAGAAAATGTTCTGATAGATTCTGCTGTTGCGGTTTCAATTTTAAAGCTTCAGTTGTAACTGTACTGTGGTGCAAATGTGAGCCAAGTCGGCTTGCCCCCCCAACCACCAGATTTATGCTGCAAACTTTAAAGCCATCATTAATAGCCAGTCGGAGGGTATGTGCAAAGAATGGATTGGAGTCCCACTCAGGAAGGGAATTGTTTGCTAAAACATCATTTGCAGCATTGTTGTGAACACAGGCCTTTGATTCTGCCTTTTATAGTCCAGGCTCCGCAGCTGTGTTCAGCCCGTCCGCTAGATTTTCTACTGTGTGCCTTTCTTCCATAACGCGAATTTGAAAAACAAAACTTTCCATCTCCCACTCTCTAATAAAATGGCATGTGATAGTAATAGAAGACTCTGTATTCAATGCGGTACATGAATCTGTCAATGGCAACTTTTTCTGCAATTGCTAAACTATTGCTAACAGCAGCAGTACATGAATGTACTTTCTCAAGTCTAGACAGTTTTACGTACTGGAACTGTAAAAACTGGCTCCACAAATTGCACAAGGTTTTGAAACCTGTCACCTTCCACAAAACTGATAGGAAGCATATCATTTTTGCAATCAAGACTGTTGTTTTTTCAGCACAAGATGCATCACAGCGTAGACTGCTATGAAATGCAGCAAAAGAATCAATGCTTGTTTGTTTCTCACATAGTGCGTTTTTCTTCTAAAGCTGCATCCACACTGGGCAAGAGCAAATAATTTAAAAGTCACTACAGTGTGGAGTACCCACACAAGCAGCGAGCGATGTGAATGACGTGGCTTTGAGAAAATTTCGTGTTTTTTTTCGTCATGCCTCAAAACAAGTTAATCATGGATGACGAAAAGTTAATTCTTGAGGTGCAACAGTATCCATTATTATATGACTGCAAATTGAACGACTACAAAGACATCCAGAAGAAAGACAACGCCCGGATGGCCTGCAGGTGGTGTATTAGCAGCACCGAGACATGTTCTTTTCGATTATACGAGTTGCATAAAAATAGTTTTATTAATAAGCAAAAATAAACTGGAGCAGACATGTAGTCTACATATCCAGCATTTAAATGAAAAATGGGCACTTTCACTAGCTTTTAAAAATGACACAAAAAAGGTCCCGCATTCACACAACTTGAACATGTGACCTAATTTTAAGCTATGGCGCTTTTTTTTTTTTATGGTAAATAACATTTTGCTCACTAAATTGTTCTGTGCCACAGATCCGTGACAAGAAGGTCTTTATATACGCTTAAAGTGAAATTGTGGAGATTCACCAAACAAAAATATCATCAAGGTCCTACTATTCTATACATTGTAAAACAAAGCCAGCAATACGTTTGTATTTTATGTGACACACCCCAACATTAACAAGCTCATACATATAGTTTTGAAGATTACAAGCCACATTTATAAAGCACTTTCTGTCAAGTTCTCTGGATTGTTTTAAAAGGAAAAACTAAATAAAAGCAAATAATAATACAAGGCAAGTGGTGAGCTGTGCATAATAACACAGATTTTAACAATAACAACAATAATAACGGCTCCCACGTGGTGCATCCGGTAAAAGCGGTCCGCATGGAGTGCAGGATGCGCCCTATAGCCTGGAGGTCGCTGGTTTGAGTCCATGCTATTCCACTGCCGACCGTGGATGGGCGCTCCCAGGGGCGGTGCACAATTGGCCGAGCGCTGCCCAGGGGGGGAGGACTTAGATCAGCCAGGATGTCCTCAGCTCACCGCACACCAGCGACCCCTGTAGACTGGAAGTGCACCTGCGGGGTTGCCTGTAAGCCAGACATGTGTTGTCCTCCGATGCTGTAGCTCTTGGTTGGCTGCATGGTGGGCCTGCACAGTGAAAAAAAGCTGTCGGCTGACGGCACACGCATCGGAGGACAGCGTGTGTTTGTCATCACCCCTCCCGAGTCAGCGCAGGAGTGGTAGCGGTGAGCTGAGCTTAAAATACAATTGGATATGTCAAATTGGGAGATAAGCAGGGTAAAATTAATTGGTGACTACTAAAAAATTTTTTAAAAATAGTAATAATGAAGATGGTGAGTATGTAGTGCTTAACAACAACAACATAATAATCATCATCATCATAATAATGTTGCACTTAAAATACTTAAAAAAGTTAATAAACAAAAAGGATTAAAGAAGGAATTTGTAAAGAAACACAATTGAGATTGCAGTAAGTTGTACATATAAATGTATAACAATAAAATAATTTAGTTGAAAACATCAGTTCAACTACACTGCTATTGTCTGAGATGTAACTGGCTTCAAATCGGACTACTACTACTACTGGTACCACGAAAAAAAAAAAAACACTACAACTACATCTGTACAATTACTACTAATAAGAATAACAATAAAACTGTCGGATATATAGGGATGTTCAATAACTCTGATTCATCAATTTTACAAGTCTAACCTTTATTTTACAACAGAGTTCCGGAGGGTAACCAAACAACCCCTGTTTTGTAATGAGACAGCCCATCTCTAGGACGTCCAATAGGAATGCACGGGCTGGGTCATGTATTTATTTCCAGTCTTTTGGATCGTTTCCAAGTCATGTCTGGTGTGGACTGACATTTTGCGACTCGCGTCAAGTGTGGATGCAGCTTAAAGTAACAGAAGAGTGCTTGGATTTGAGATGATTAAGCATTGAAGTCGTTGATCGGTGATAACACAAACTTGTGCTGCAGAGATTACATTTCACTCTGGTCTCATTTAATTTATCAAAATAATTCCAATCACTGCTTTTCTCGAAGCTGCCATTGTCGCTGTTTGACTCGCAACGGCAGAAGCAAGAGTACCAGAAACAACTGCTTCACTGGCCTGCCAATAGCAGAGCTAACCAATAAAGTGTGCCCTCCTACCTGTCAATTACTGGCTGATCACCACTCGTAACTCCCTCATCAAAAAAACGTTCTCCGGGTGTAGTTGCCGCATTTTTCCATTTGTTTAAAAAAATAATGTATTCAATTTAAAAACAATTATTGTATACACTTTTCGAATATTCAAACCTCTATCAAATCATTTGAATGTTAAATTTAACATCAAAACAAGAAGAGAAACAGAGTGTGTACTTCACATGAAAATCAAGAACTGAAAACTGAGTTTCAGTTATCTGAATAGAAGGGGTGGGAGATGGGAGATAATTAGGTATTGACAACATAACATAAGAACATAAAAAAGTTTACAAACGAGAGGAGGCCATTTGGCCCATCTTGCTCATTTGGTTGTTAGTAGCTTAGTGATCCCAGAATCTCATCGAGCAGCTTCTTGAAGGATCCCAGGGTGTCAGTTTCAACAACATTACTGGGGAGTTGGTTCCAGACCTTCAAAATTCTCTGGGTAAAAAAGTGCCTCCTATTTTCTATTCTGAATGTCCCTTTATCTAATCTCCATTTGTGACCCCTGGTCCTTGTTTCTTTTCAGGTAGAAAAAGTCCCTTAGATTGACAAACCTTGTAGAATTTTAATGCTTGAATCAGGTCGCCGCACAGTCTTCTTTGTTCAGGACTGAATAGATTCAATTCTTTTAGCCTGTCTGCATATGACATGCTTTTTAAACCCGTAATAATTCTGACTGAGTATATCATCTTGAGACTGAGATGATATTTTTGCACTATTACAGACTACTATCAAATTATTATTACTATTATTATTATACAAGCTTACTTAGCTACAGTGTATATAATATGTTGAATAATGTACAGCTATGGCCAAAAGTCTGGCATCTCCCTATAGAATTAACAATTTTTGCTTTATAGTCAAATGAAACCTGCCAAATACTGTTATGTTAACATATTGAATTGCATACCGCATTGTAGTTTTCCATATACTTAATGAAACCATTTGACATTTCAAAATCTAACATGAAGTACTGTACTATTATTACATTTTGTAGTTTCTTTGATTACATAATGCTAAACAAAAAGATCTACATTTTGTTCATAAAGTTTTATTTATTTATTTTTTATTATCACTCAATCCTAAAATTCTAGGTGATGCAAAACTTTTGGCCAGAGCTGTACACAGAGATTCTTGAAATTCAGGCAACTGGTCCCCAAACATTTATTGACCAAACCAATCACAACTAGCCAAACCAATCCAGAAATAAATAATAAAGTAGTTGTGATGAGCTTTAACGAAATTCCTTGGATGACTGGTTCTCTAGCTCAGTGGTAGAGCACTAGTAAAGCATGGCCTTT
Source organism: Polyodon spathula (assembly GCF_017654505.1). Classification (NCBI taxonomy): domain Eukaryota; kingdom Metazoa; phylum Chordata; class Actinopteri; order Acipenseriformes; family Polyodontidae; genus Polyodon; species Polyodon spathula. The sequence continues at coordinate 59,135,555 of NC_054537.1, forward strand.
TTTGGTTTGCTTTTTGTAAATTCCAGTGCAAAATTAGCAAATAAAAACAAATGCTAATTTAAAAAATAAATTAATAAACATCCAAAGAAGATTTAAGTACATGTGGTTTCTAATTGGTTTTGTAATATTTGCAGACATCTTGTCCATACAGTATACAACTGAATTGAAAAAGCATTATTATTATACATATCAATATTCTGTGATTGACAAGGACGCTATCAAAGCCAGGTGACAGTCTAAGGCCAGCTGATGTGTATTTACACAATACCAGTGTGCCATATGTACGTACAAGCTCCTGAACTATATAGCCTACCCATCCCTTCATAAAAATTCTGCATGCCTTACACACACACACATAACAGCTGGGAATGGAGCTGCCAAGAGCCTCTGTATCACAATTTCAGATTTCAGTTTGTAAAGGTGTTTCTGAATTACTGGGTCAAACACCTTTTTGTAAACAAAATATCCTTAAATCAAAATGAGGTAGAAGGTTCGAGTCAAACTGGGAGTCTGAAACTGAAATTCAGCAGCACTGGATCTCGCCTTTATATCTATTGTTCTGCATGCACCTTGCGAATATGAGTCTGTGATGCAATGATTTCATTGTCTTTTATTACATTTTCAAAAGTGGAATCAGAATGGGATTTTTGTCTTCGAAACACTGAAATATAAGAGAATTACAGTTCTTTTGATCCGTAGCCAGAAATACAGCACAGCAGGGTACTTACATGAAACAAGTATCACTTCGACACTGAAATACTCCAAACTGTATGAATCTGTACAAGCTCTCAACAGAAATGGCTATATTGTGTTAAGCGCTTATTATCAAAATTACAGTAAGCAAAAAAAGAAACAAAACACTTGGGTCAAAGAATAACACTCACAGACAGACTATGTGGCTCAGAATATATTGCAGTGAGAAAATAGTACCACTGACAGTATTGCATGAGTATGTCCTCCAAGAGCCACTAAAGAATGCAACCTGCTGGGTCACGAAGCTCCTTGCCTGTTGAATACAGAAAATAAATCCAACCAGTCACCCAGGGGAATGGGGAGTGGATTAAACTGCTGGAACTCCTCTCAACACTCAGTACAACTGGGGATCTCACTGGAACCAATACAAAGTACAACTCCACTCAAGGAAAATAAAAACACATTCGCTGTCACTTCACCACACAAAAAAATACAGAAAACAGCACTTTATCCGAAGACTTCCCAGATCTCAGGGGACAAATCATACAGATTGGATTGCAAACACTGTGGGAGAGAAGTACATGACAAATAGGTACAAGACCACTTCACAAATGTATTTTAATGACTTAAATAATCTGAACATAGACAAATTCAAATACAAATTGTTAAATCTTCTTACAGGTCCACCATCTGTAGCATCCTATTCACTCCCTTATTACCATGACTGAAGATGTTACAGAACACCCTGTAAAGTTTATAAGAAACACTTACCTTTGTTGTATCTGTTGTTGTCCACATCTTGGTGATAGATTTTTTTCAATGTGTTTACACATCAGCTGGAAATACATTTCTCAACATTTACTCAAAGTGTGTTCCTCAGCTGATTTACAAGATGTGTGAAAATCAAAATCAGATCAATCAGAATTATGTTTAAAGATACAGTATATCGCTGTGATACAGAAAATACTGCAAAGGTAAACTAAACCATTTCTTGTAACTTTCACTGGCTTTTTACTTTGGGAAGTAGTCTGCCACAGTAATAACTGTAATACACAAGGTTTACTATGGACCTCAACCATACATAACTTGCAACTGCTGTATGCTTTTACAGTATGTTTTTGTGCATTATGAGCAAGCACTGCAGTTGCCCAGATTCTGTCCTCACAAGTACTATAATTAACAGCGGTACTCAATGAGCTATTGTGGTCCAAGCCCAAACGATGCATTGTAACCACGACCTAGATTCTAAAACCCTCAACAAGTAGTGCAAAGAACTTTCCACAGCATGCTTCATCAAGCCCATTAACAGCCACAGCAGTTAAAACGGATCAGACTACTACATAGCAAACTCCTTGAAACGTTGCATAACTACAGTCAGCGTTAATCAGACATGACAATTAGTGTTAAACATAGTGAACCTTAAAACGGGTCTATGTACTCAGTTATAGACATCTCTCAACTATAATCCACCGAAAAAATAAAGTAGATACTGATGCACAGGTCATGCATATTCTCTGGGCACTATGGGTATTTTTATTCATTGTTCATTTTTCTCACATATACTGAACAAAAATATAAACGCAACATGCAACAATTTCAAAGAATTTACTGAGTTACAGTTCATGACATGGCTGGGAATATAGACATGCATTTGTTGGTCACAGATACCTTAAACAAAAAAAGTACGGGTGTTGATCAGAAAAACAGTCAGTATCTGGTGTGACCACCATTTGCCTCATGCAGTGCGACACATCTCCTTCACATCGAGTTGATCAGGCTGTTGATTGTGGCCTATGGAATGTTGTCCCACTCCTCTTCAATGGCTGCGCGAAGTTGCTGGATATTGGCAGGAACTGGAACACACTGTCGTACACGTCGATCCAGAGAATCCCGAACATGTTCAATGGGCGACATGTCTGGTGAGTATGCAGGTCATGGAAGAACTGGGACATTTTCAGCTTCCAGGAATTGTCTACACATCCTTGCGACATGGGGCCGTGCATTACCATGCTGAATGGCACGACAATGGGCCTCAGGATCTCGTCACAGTATCCCTGTTCATTCAAATTGCCATTGATAAAATGCAATTGTGTTCGTTGTCTGTAGCTTATGCCAGCCCATACCATAACCCCACCGCCACCATGGCGCACTCTGTTCACAACGTTGACATCAGCAAACCACTCGCCCACACGACACCATACATGCTGTCTGCCATCTGCCCTACAGTTGAAACCGGGATTCAACCGTGAACAGCACACTTCTCCAGCATGCCAGTGGCCATCGAAGGTGAGCATTTGCCCACTGAAGTCGGTTACGACGCCGAACTGCAGTCAGGTCAAGACCCTGGCGAGGACGACGAGCACGCAGATGAGCTTCCCTGAGACGGTTTCTGACAGTTTGTGCAGAAATTCTTCGGTTGTGCAAACCCACAGTTTCATCAGCTGTAAGGGTGGCTGGTCTCAGACGATCCCGCAGGTGAAGAAGCCGGATGTGGAGGTCCTGGGCTGGCGTGGTTACATGTGGTCTGCGGTTGTGAGGCCAGTTGGACGTACTGTCAAATTCTCTAAAACGACATTGGAGGCGGCTTATGGTAGAGAAATGAACATTCAATTCTCTGGCAACAGCTCTGGTGGACATTCCTGCACACTCCCTCAAAACATGAGACATCTGTGGTATTGTGCTGTAACAAAACTGCACATTTTAGAGTGGCCTTTTATTGTCTCCAGTACTAGATGCACCTGTGTAATGATCATGCTGTTTAATCAGCTTCTTGATATGCCACACCTGTCAGGTGGATGGATTATCTTGGCAAAGGAGAAATGCTCACTAACAGGGATGTAAACAAATTTGAGAGAAATAAGCTTTTTGAGCGTATGGAAAATTTCTGGGATCTTTTATTTCAGCTCATGAAACATGGCACCAACACTTTACATGTTACGTTTATATGTTTTTTCAGTGCAATTCCAGGCCCTCACTGGCCTGTGGTCAGAGCCTGAGCCACACGGTTTTGCGTCAGACCTCCTCCTGTAAGGTTACAATCAGAAGTGTCAGTCCTACAATCTAGCCTTCAGTGATGCTTCTCCTGGTCCCAGAGCCTCCCTTGGAGAAGCAAGAGTGGGACAGTCCTGGCAAAACTCATGAAATACAGACGAGAGAACATATTTTTTTAAGACAAGGATAATATTCATTCAGTGAACCAAGAAACTGGGCTCGGCAACCTAGTATCACCATTCTGGTTATTGGGGGGACAGGGGGACGGGACAGTAACTTGGGAACCTGGAGATTTGAAGATGTTCTCCATGAATAACACAGATGACTTCTGATATCCAGCTTGTCCTTTGTATAAGAAATGATACAGCAATCCATGCACAGGTTTTAAAAAATGTTGGTTGTAGACCAAAATCCTTCAATTTACCAAAAACCTACAGTACTGATTAAAACATGTCCTTTAGCAAAATGTCATGGCATTTTGCTAAACATTTAAAATTTTAAAACTGCCATTTAATCTAATGTGATCATGAAGCTTGCGCACTGGCTTAAGCTCTTAAACTCAGTATTCCTTTCTGACACTTACAACTCTCCTACCAGCCCCCTCCAGTCAGCTGTCAGCACCCATTCACATTCCATACTATACAAAGGCAGTTATCAGCTGCATCACTCCAATATGAATTGACCCATCACCCTTTGTACACTAACCCACATCTCATAGAGATCCCTGCCCATTCTATTTGCAGTAGTTCCATGTCGTCACAACAGGTGGCTGCCCAATCAGTGTCCACTCTTGTTCGCTCTCTCCAGTAAAAGTACAGAAGTAATGCCTGGGGTATACAGAAGTTACCTCATGAAGCTTGTGACTAGGCCAGGCAGTGAGCCACGGAGGCAGCTGACATCCCCTCATCTATGCAGACAGTGAATGGACAGAGAGAGAGGACGGTACATTCCCTGACCCATGTTCGGCACTTCAGTCAGCATTTTCCAAGTACTGCATTATTTCTGACATCATGGAAGACAGACAGGCAATGGGATAGCTAGGATTTAAGCAGCATGCCACCGGCAAAGCAGCAATGGAGCTCCCTGTCCTCCCTGACACATGACATGTTAACAGCTACTGTACTTGATGTCGTCATCTGATCAGCAGCAACTTGGAACAATTATCACCTGTGCTTTTTATCAACAAAGCCACAACTTATCAACCCAGCAAGACTAAGGTTAAGATAACGTAGGGAAGGAGAAAAATATGGTTCTTTCCTGGATACAAAATGTATTGTAAAAACCAACAAAAACCTGTGCAAAGCAGATTGAGTGGTTGCCGATTGTTTCAGAAACCAAAAAGTGACAAGTTCTGTGATGAACCATGTTCCTGACATAGAAAATAGACCTTAAATGACTTCCTACAGCCTTGAGAACCATTTCCTTGTAACAGTAGAACACGTACAGTGCTGTAACCATTACCAGAGCAGCAGGTTGGAGTCAGCGGCCAAGGACATTACCAGTCACATCTCGTAGGCAGAGAACAGGTTAAAAGATATGGGAGAGAGGGGGGGTACGATTAGGATTAAATAATAAAAAATAAAAAAAAAGATAATCCTTTTTCTTACAAACTTTCACAGAAGTCATTTTGTTGTAGACTGCTTAGTTTTTCAGGCGTTTTCATGTTGTCTTGCCACCACACTTTCAGGTGTACTTGTTATGCAGTGTTATTAGGAACTCACCTGAAGTTCTGCATGCTGCAAAGTATGGGTTCAAAGTTCAGGTGGATCCTACCAGCGTTTGCCACCATGTAGCAGTGAAACGATTCATTGTTTACATGTTAGGTTATACAAGGCTGTATTTTTTTGCTCTGGCTCAACTGTTAATTTTTCGTGTGAGGAGGAGGTTGGCAGTTCTGCTGCAGCACTTCCACATGCTGTTGTCGGCCCACGTTCAAACCAGTTACTTTATACAATTTTTTTGCATTTTCTACTTCTTTTTGGGAAATTTCTAGCTGTCTTTTATGCTCTTTCGCTTAGAACAACCTTACTTGTGTTTTCATGGCATTTTCGATATACCCTAAATTATGCACTTATCACAACTGTGGAAAAGTTAGCCTACTTCCACCAAGCGCTTTTATTTAAAAAAAATTTTACCAGGCAAGTCTATTATGGAAAAATGGGGGTGTGATATAGGAGTTTCCACAGAAAACTAAAGTTGGCCGATAGGCTTATGTGTTTCAGAAGTATTTGTGATTATATCCTGTGGCAGGCTGGTGAGTGGATAGAGTTCCAGAGACAATCTGAAGTTCAAAAAAATAACTATTTTATTATAAATAAACACAAAAATGAAAGTGCGCAAGTGCAAAATAAAAAATCTTCAAACACAAATAGAAAGACAACAAAAAAAAAAGGTTTCCAGGCTGGGCAATGCCTTCACTGGAATCAAACTTTCAAAAATACAAACAACAAAACACCAACCTGCTTCCTCAACTCCCTCCTCTCTACTGGGAGGCTGAGGCCTCCTTTTATGCCAGGTGGCTAAATGATATTTGATTAATTACATTAGTTGATTGCTCCCACCTGGGGCAATCAACCTGGGCAGGGAGGAGAATTTAACTCCATCCCTGCCAGTATTTCCAAGGGCAGAGCCCTGCTCTGCCACATATACCTTGTTAGTAAACTGTTATAAATCTTTATAAACAGCAGCTGTGAAAGAAATGAACCCCCACCCCCGATATTGGACTTTGAAAAAAAAAAAAAAAAAAATTGGTATGTGCAAAGACATTATAGAATGTCTTTGGTATGGGCCCCAGCAGGGGCTGGGCCCGGATGCAGTCGCAGCCCTCGCGCCCCTCCTGACGCCGGCCCAGAGTGGTAAACTCTACTATAACAACACAGGATTTTCAATTTGTCAATCACAATTTTTCACTGCCATCCATATTACAGCGAAGCTGGACTGAAATTCTTTCCTTTTTTCTTTCCAGCTATGTTTGCTTGCTGTTGCAGTCAGCGCTGTTTTTTCAAACTGTAAACCCGACACTGCGTACAGAGATTAAGTAGCCAAGGTACAGTACAGGGGTAATCACTCAGCAACAAGGTGCAAACAGCTGATTGATCGATCTGTCAAGTTTTAACTACACTAAAGTGCTGCCTTTTATATTGAAATCTATGTAAATGGAAAGGTAACGAGGTGAAAGCAGCTGATTGGTGGATTAGTAAGACCGATTCCTACAGTACAAGCAGTGTGTTTATTATTTAAATCTATGGGAATGGCACAGCTGAGTTTGCCCGAAATATATGGCATGCTTAACACAATATAAACAATGCCTTTGTTATTAAAATCAATGGGATATAAATGGCTGCTCGAAATAACCCTGTACGGTGTAAGTGGTGGCTACCGTACTATGAAATTAGCACTAAATTAGCACAGTATCCCTACACACGTTACAAAATGCAGCAGCAATTTACAACACATGCATATTATTTAACAGAATGGTGAAGCAACTCACCAGAACGGGAAACGCTAAATTGCTTGCTGACTTGTGTCCGATTAATCTTTTTTTCAAGAGCTCGAACATGTTCCAACTTTATGTAGCAAGAGAAACAGTGGGTCATTTTGCTGTTTGTCTACATGGCATTTTGTATCAATTAGATGCACTCGTGGAAATCAGAATACAAAACAATTCAATGATATGACAGCAGTTCCGGAAAGATTTAATAAACCAATCAGTGTCCTTCAAGACACTCTCGCGACAAGACGCTTTTTTACAAAACAGTCCTGTATCTGTTGTGAACAAATCGCTATCGGTGCCAAGAAGGTGTTCTTTTAAGCAAAGTTCCTGTTCCTTTAGCCTGAGCATTTACAATGGGGAAAAATCTGTTTCACCACAAGGGTGTTCCCGTAGGCGAAGTGTTCTCTTAGGAGGTGTTCCTATATGCAGAGACTACTGTATAATAACTCCAGAGAAAATGATCAATTTTTTTTCTGCTTTAATAAATATTGTGTTATTTATTTGACCAGGATAGAACCCTTTTGAGATATACAACAGCTGACAGAAAAACCATCACAGCTACACAAGGCAGAATATAAATCATACCAAATCCTAGATCCTAAATGCACAATTCATCTAAATAAACATAACAATGAAAGCTATTTTTATTTATAAGAACACACATACTCCACTTACAATAATTATATAACAACAACAATAGCAATTACGTATTCATTATATTATGTAAATGATTCATTTTGAGAAATGGCTAAATGTGTCTCTAGTGATAAAAACTGAATTGCTGTACACACACTCGACCAAACATTCAGGCCTGTGAAAACACCTGCTATCAGTTACTCAGAAAATGTTGAGCACTTCATTTCAATTTATTTTTTTATTTTTTTAAATAATGCAGATCATGTATCCACTTTTAATAAAAGCAATTAACCTTCAATAATGAACAACATACCTAGTTCACATTACATTTTCAGAGCAAATTTACTGTAATGGAAGCTAGTTCACATTGCTTCTATTTTATGAGAGATACTTTACTGTGATTGTACTTTATGCAACTCAGACTTTGCTAGCAAACTTCATGGAGGAAACACAGGGTAGAATGCATGTTCCTGGAGAAACTTTCGTTCAGCATGTTACTCATGGGTCTATAATTTGGTACACACACACACCACTCGTCGAGGTTGTGTGCTCAAACTACATTTTACTCATAACAGTCCAGCACCCAGTCCTGAAAGGACTTCAGTAGAAGTGGTCCGCAGGGTTGCATGCACTTTAGAATTTAAAAACGCTGCCTTCATAACACAGACTGTTGACATAATCAATCCTCCTGCCACAGTAAGAGAGCACTGATATTTAGATTTTAATCCTATTCGAATGACATTTCTTTAAAAATGTGACCTTGTTCATGTTCTCACAAAGCAAGTATCCCTTAATGTCCAGACACTGCCAGTATACAGGACACTCAATGATTGCCAGGCAACCACAGCTCAGTGAATGGCTATCACACCTACTCAAGGCAGATATGAGATGTGCAAGAGCAGTTTCCATAAAGCCCCATCAGGAAAATGTAATATGTTATTTGTTTATTCTCATTTTGAATCGTATACTCACTCCTATCACATCCCTAGTGAAAAAGCTACCGTTCAGCAAATATATTCAATTGAAACAATGTGCATATGTCTTTCCACAGTTGCAAATCAATTAATTAGCATTGGAGTGGTTTTTTTGCAAGTACATTGTAATGTGTTTGGTTTATGTATAATACTGCAAAAAAAATTTTGTTGTTGTTCTAGAAACAGTATGTATAGTGATAGGGGCAAATAAACTCTCACTGCAAATGCTGCTCGAGTTTAATTAGTCACTGAGCTGATCTTAAATTAAACAAACGTTAGCTGTTACAATCTCAGGTGTACCCAATTAATCTCACAGCAAAGCCTGGGGTGGCTCCAACTGCTTTAAATTTGGAGTATTGTTTTCTGTCCTTTCCCAAACTAGCAGAAAGAATTAAAAAAAAATAATAAAAAAAAGTTCCTGTTCCTGGAAGCAATTTCTTACAATACGACCCAGTGTGGTGTGGACTTGCGACTCTTTCAACACTGACATTGGGATCAGGCTGCGTTGGAATGCATTAGCTGCCAGGGTAGTGGCCCTGATCCAGTTTAGTATACTTGAAAGGGCTCTGGAAGGCACCTCTGCTGCTTCAATCACTAACTTGCTTCCCAGGCAAGGTGTAAGGCATTGGCCATGCTCCTATACCAACTGCCTTATACTGTATGTGGGCTTCAGCCTCCCTTTACCTTCTAAAGAGCATGCAATAGAAATACACACATGTTAAATATATTCCACATGTTTCAGACAATGCAATATTGAACCTGATGTCAATTTATTTAAAGAGACATTTACACAGGCATCTCAAAAACAGCAATAACACCTACACGATATTATTGCCAAGGCAAAACTCTCTTTTTTTGTAAGAAAACCACAAAAGTATACAAGCTACTCTTAATTAATCAGGTAGCTTACTTTTAAAACATAATCAAAATTAAAGTATCCGTTTCCAGAGGAAGCAATGGTAACCTAGAATAAACTATATCTGTTTTCTTTTTACAGTAGCAGAGTGTGCAATCTAATCATAATGGCTATTGCAGCTAAATACATTTCAAGCCATGTTTGTTTGAATATTCAAATGCTTGTCCTGGCACTATTCACTTATGGCATTATTCATAATCTTGATTTGAAAGACAATCCCCTGGAGATCTTCCCTACCTGGACAGTACGGCTGGCATGGATGTGCTCCTGGTGCAGTCTGTCCCACTGTCGGTAGCGCTGGTACTGTCAGGGGTACACAACAAGACTTTCAAATTACAATCTAGAGACTCTTATTCCAAAAAATAGACTCTAACAGCCCACATTAAACTTTAATGTGAAATCTACTCATGGTGGCTGGCATCCCAATGAATGCCTGGTAATTTTCAGACACCTTAGAGAAGAACACTGTAATTTAATAATTAACCTTATTAAAAACTGGTGATGGATTTTATAAATAACATCTTACTTTTTTGTTGTTGGTTGATCGCAAAACTTTGTGAGGTCGGACTTTAAAGGACCCCAATGATTCAGCATCAACAACACAGCTAACCTTAACCTTAGTGTCTCCTGCTCCTGTCCTGGTTTCTGTGCTAGTCATGAAGTATTGGTTGGGGTTAACTTTCTCAGTCTTCTCTTCAGTTCCCTCAACTTCATAGATCATTCCCTCAATTTCTCAGATTATCTTAAACCCTGGGATTAGTCTGGCTGCTTTTTGTCAGACCCTCTCCAAACTATAACTTTTTTGTAATGTGTTCAGAAAAACTGAACACAGCACTCCGAATGCAGTCTCACCTGTGCATTAAACAACCTAATGACAACCTCCTCTGAGTGCAAAGACGGCATCATTCAAGTCAAACACATCAAAAATGTATTTAAAACGTTAACGTTATATAGGGAGAGCCACAGCTGGTTGCTGTCTGTGTCTTTCTTCTGTATGTGTGACAGTGGGTAGGTGTGCACATGGGTGAGCCTAGTTATCTTAGCGAGTCTCTCTTTTCATGCGATTGTCGAAATCTGTGTGTTCAATTGCGTGCTTTACAATGAATGCAAATTAGATCTTCTATTAAATGTTTACTGATGAAACTGAATTGATGCTAGTCTATATCTGACTATTACTTTTAACAGGTACTGTACTGCACTGGAATTTGTTAAGCATTTCTAGTACTTTAACCTGAACCGCACTGAGAGCAAGGGGCTTGTGACGCAGTGGCAAGGATTAGTCTCTGGCACAGAGCACAACTGTGAAGCACCTGGCAGTGACAGCAGGGAGTGTGAAAGACACAGCAGTGCACTGTGACAGACTGGAGCCTTGTGAAAGGATATTAGGGCACCAGAGCTTTTTGATATATCTGCCATTTGGATAGGCATGTGAAGAAGACAAACAGTATTTTTTTTTGCCTAAATGCATCTGTCCTACCAACACTATATGAGAGTAAAGGGGAGTGAATCATTGTCTTTACAAAATGCTGAAAGATGAAATATCGAGGGAGCACTATGTTAAATAATGACTTAGATTTTATCAGGCAAAAAACAAAAAAAAACAAAAAAAACACACCTGCCTTTTTTTTTTTCTGGAAAAACTGCACCCTGCAACATAGCTAATGTTTATTACTGTATTTAGAAGGAACCTCTTACAGATTACATTCTCTATACATTGTAAATAACAAAATAAATCACAGAGTAGCTATGAATAGAATAGCAGTTTTTGTCTTTGGAGTTTATTTACTTGATCGGAACAGTTTTAAATAGACCTGGAGTCCAGGACCTGCTTTTAATGCTTTCTCCAAAAATATGTTTTTATGTTGAAATATTAAGATACAAAAAGCCCCCAATTCGATTCAAATATAAAGACTGTCTAGCTTGATCTCTTTTATCCTGTTGCTTATCTCAAACTGTGACTCATATAAAGAAAGACGAAACCTAATATATGTATTTTATACCAATAGCAATTATTAAAGTATATGCAACACCATGTCCACATGTACACTGTGTGTGTATATAGATAGATAGACAGGTTTTGTTTACAGTAGGAGATAACTAAAATGGCACTGCAATAACAATATTTTTATATGGAATCTGTATGCAAACATATACTGTGTGTTCACTAGAAAGAGAAAAAGTTAATTTGTTAGGCAACTTGAACAGAAAATAGGAATAACAACATATTCCATGACTCACAGGTATTAACAGATAAAAAAATTAGAATCTGTTCTGGTGAAGATGTTTGTGTCCCCTTTACCTGTCTGTTGTGGTAAATAACAAATAAAATTAAGCTTTTTTTTTTTTATTCTGAATTCAGTTTAATATATTTATCTAGGTAACTTGCATCAATTCCTCTCAGGATAGGGTTGTCCAGGGCAGTTAAGAAGGAGTTTTTAGTAGGTACTCAGATGCCTTACCTTTTCGATATTTATCTGGTGTTTTTTCAACCGTTCCAGGTCAATGGGAATTGCCACCTTGACAAACTTGTGTATGGGCAGCTCCAGGCGCCGAAGAGGCAGTTTCACTACATCATCGGCCATGCTGCCAGGAATTCGGGTCCGGCCTTTCCTCTTCTCATTGAGTTTGAAAATAACCTGGCTCAGAAACCAATAATGGGAAAGAAAAGAAAATAACTTGATTTTATATTAGTTACAACTAAATTACATTCTTAATTATATTGGGGTCATTTCAGCACAGGTGAACCAATGGGGGTTAAAATGTTAATGTTCAGTCAATAATGTTGGAAAGCCCTGAAACAAACTTTAAAATGATAAGGTTTTGTCCAGGTCAACCCCTACATGGGGAAAAAAGGTCATGAAAATGGCCGTTCTCATCACACGGGGCTTGAGTTACACTATTCTTATTTTGCATGCAGCTGACAACTTTTTCGATCATATGTAGTTGATGTGCAGTATCATAATCAACCACAAATGGTGAAAATTGTTTATAAATATAAATCGATTATTGTTTAGCCTAGGCAAAAAGAAAGCAATAACACACAAGGGGGCGTTCCAAATATGGTTCAATGCCCACATGCCTGGGTGTTGTTGAGTGCAAGGATTCTGGACCACATTTAAACACCAAGGAGAGTGTTAATGCTCTTAAAAAATGGCACAGCCCATCCTATTGCACCCCTCCTAATGTGAACTGGTTGATAATTGAATCAGGAAGAGCGGTTCCAAAAGCTCCAAGTTATGCTCCTTCTTCCTGCCAGTTATAATCGTTTTAAATGTATAGCTGTTTTAAATTATCAAGTAACAATTATATTTCATGTGTCAGTCAACTTGAAGTCACAATAGGAACAACAACCTGTTCTATGAGGCATAGACATAAACATAATCTGAACATTGTTAGTGTATGTATGTATATATTTATATATATATATATAATCACAGAAATGTCTGAAATGTGATTATATAACACAATGTAGCTATTTTTTACAATTCAGTTTAACTCCGAATTCAGTTTAAGCTATGCACTCTACGTATCCTGTGTCTTGTTAGTATTTTAAACGTAGTTTCTGACCTTTCGTTATCCACTGAACAACTTTCCCTCGTGTTCTTTATAGCAAAGGGCTCTTAACTTTCGGAACAGGAAACATTCTCCCCAGCACAGAACAGAGAAGGGCTCTTTTACTCGATATGCAGTCTCCCTCCTTCAGATATGTGGGGAAATTATTCAACTGATCTCCAGAATAGACAACTAATTTTTTGGTGAGCATACAATGTCTAGCAACCCAGAAATGTGTATGTACGACAGGAAGTACAGACTTGTCTATTTTGCTGTTGTAGTTTGATGTTCGACAACAGCCGAACTCACTGTTTAGAAGAAATTATTATTTGAAAACACCAGTTTATGTTTTTGTTTGTTTGTTTGTTTGTTTGATTGTTTTTTAAATACGTATCAGATTAAAATGAATTAATTGGGGGGAAAAGGTTTTACGATACATGTAAAAAATCCCACAGCCGTTAGAATACCTTAGTGAAGCACTGAATAAGAAAAACTATTTTGCTAAATACATAATAGAGTAATAGTAACAAAAACAGGTTCCCCACAATATATACAGCCTGAGACTGAACACGATTTTACATTTGCTATATTCCAGCAATTAAAATAAACACAAAAGCTCGATGACGTAGTAAAAAAAAAAAAAGTACCTTAAGATGAAGATATGAGCAGTTAAACCAGCTGTGATCCTGCTGTCTGTAACGATCTGTTTATAAACAAAGTCCCTACCAGTTCTTTGTGTGTCGCTCTATCTCTTCCGACTTGTGTCTAACATGTAGCCCAAAAATAGAACCGGTGAGAAACTGTATGTGGCGATAACGTGAACTTCATCACCTGAAAGTAGTGTGTCTGTGTGTGTGTGTCTATATATATATATATATATATATATATATATATATATATATATATATATATATATATATATAAATATAAATAAAAATATAAAGTTTGTTTAGGTGTTTTTTTTTTTTTTTTTTTTTACAGTTTGGTTCCTAGTTTCTGTATCAAAGCTAGACAGCTGCGGTGGTTATTTATGGAGTGCGGGTAGTGTAGTGTAGTTTGTCTTTGTTACAGGTAACATCACTTGAGCTTATAATATTCTACCTCCTGTGTCACACATACTGGAGGAATGAGGAGCACAAGTACTGCAGTACTACTGGTCTGAGTGAAAGTGAAGATAAAGTCTGGGAAACACAAAGGGCAAGAGAAAACTACTAATTAAAGACTGGGTTTAAGATTGTTTCTTGTCACGTCTGTTTGAAATAAAAAAATAAGCGAAACAGAATCAAGATCAGTCAAGATATTAACGTAAAAACAAGTGACTTTGTTTTGTAATTAGCAGCTGTTTCTGAGTTTAATTAGGAAACAGTCGGCTCAAAATAAATTTAAAGGGACGTCATGTGATCAAAAATAAAACCCCCAAACGATCTGCTGTCAACAGGATATACCCCCTGCAAGTGGAACACTGTGTCACAGTGGGTTATTTCCTGCATACAATTGCTGAATTAATAATGTCGGATTGGCCTCTTAGACAGTAACTGCTTAGTGCTGAAGTCAGCATGAGGTGCATGCCTACAGATGGGACCTGCCCTGTTATATAATAAGATTAACGTGCTTTCTGTGATTGCAGCTCTTTACAAGACACCTGATACCTCAATACTCGATTCAGTGTAAATGTTCTCACTGAAGTATGTTCTCCAGAATGGCTCAAGTTATCACTTTTAACACTGTTCCTTGTAACTAGTCTGTACCTCTGAAACACCCAGGTCCTACATCTTTAACACGAGGAATAATAATAAGATAACAAACAAGCTGGGAGAGTTATGTTAAACTGTTAATAAGTGGGGTGTTTGGGCATCTGTTTGTAAGTTCTAATTTTCAGGATATACAGTTCTTTTAGGTATTTATTTTCAGTAAAGATATTCCCATTAATGGATGGATTAAATCAAATAAGCAACAACCATATGCTGCTCTCCTATTGTTTTCTGTAGAGGTCTACTGTTCTATTATTATTCAATAATAAAACGGTGAATAGAGCACAGCTGAGAGATGACACCAATATTGCACATGTTTTCAGTGGATCTCAATGATTATTTCAGCCAAATAAATGGTAAATAAATAACTCAGCAATAATGGAACTCCCTCATTCAAATAATTATTGACTTTATTACCTTGTAATATGTCAAAGCAATTCCATTATCCTTTAAATACGATGTTGTTTCCTTGTTCTATGGCACTGTGTGGGCCAGGGTTAATTGATAATCAATAAATCAACACCTGGCCACATGCTGCACATGGACTTGAATTAGGCATGGAGGGAATTCAAATCTCCTGTCCTGCCATATCTAGCACAAACTTAATTAACAAATTAAACACGTTTTATTTCTAAACAAAACAAAAAAACTGCTATTTACAGGTGCAGAGCCCCAGCCCTGCTACGGGGACAATTCAGTCAAACTTCCATATAGCAGATCAAGTCGTAGCTTTGTTGACAAAAATGACCCAAACTTGATAACATTCAGTAACCCTATGAGACATGCGTGGGGAACCCATGTTCCTGAAGGGCCAGTGTCTCTCCTGGTTTTGTTCCAACCGTGCCCAAAATTACAATTAGTCTAATAATTGGTCCAATTAAATAATTTAGGGCACAGTTGGAACAAAAGCCAGGGGGAACACCGGCCCCTAGGAACAGGATTCCCCACCCTTGCTATAAGTTTGAAATTCACTGTGCCTTAATACAGGTAGGGAATGAATACAGGTACTGTATTTTTTGATTGAATTGACCCCTGATTGTGAAGTATATTATTAATTGTTTTGAATAAGAGATCTGGATTTCCTTTCCTTAAAGGAGATGTAGTGGATTTGGAGATGACTGGCTGGCAGTAATAAATCAAGAGGGAATGAGTAGCCTCTTGGGGTCACAGTTGAGAGTAAAAATCATCTGTGGAGTGAGAAGAACAGCAAGGCTAAACATTATCATATAGTGATCAGTGATTGCTAGATCAGTCACAATGAGATTAAACAGCTCTAGCCCACAACAGAAAAACATTAGTGCTAGAAACTCTTTAGTGAGAGGTGCAGTGGAACGCTCAACGTGAATGTGGAAATCACCCAGAATAAGTGTTCTGTGAACTTCTGAAAGTAACCAGAAAATCAGAAAACAGTGAGAAAAGGAAGATTGGCTTTAGGTGGATGATAGACAATAACAATTGTAAACGGTTATCAATTCATCCTTTGAACATCGTGGAGACTCAAAGTGAACTTCAACTAGCATAGCTCCCAGGATTGTCTCAGCTTGCCACTGAGTGTAGAGACCTTGTGTAAAGGCTACATTGGTACAAAGACCACCCTGCAATTAAGGCCATATTTTTACAGTGCCAACTCCATTGACTTCAGCGTTAAAGACCTTTGATATTAACCCCACTATTAAGGCCACATTTTGTTGGTCCTTGACTGGTTTCACTGTATATCAACCTGTAGAACTGGTTACAGTTCTTACATGCATATTTGAACTAAAATAGGTTCTAAATAACACAGTACCTGAGTGGGTGGATGGAAAATTTGAATGTGCGGTTAAAACAGAAAAGGTTAAAAGCTGTTAACATTTGAAAATGTGTCAATCGCTTCACCAAAGTTAGCACGGCAATGCTGTTAGTTAATTCTTCTTTTTTCTTCTAGTTCTTGTGCACTGATAAGAATCAGATGCTTCAGAATTCAAAAGGATCCAAACCTTTCATTTTTTCATTCTATCCAAATAAAAAAAAAAAAAAACAATTTCAATGTCTATCACATTTCACACTTGTGGTTAATCAAAAGCTCTGACAGTAGGGACGGGACCAAAGGGAATGGTAATAACGCACGTCTTTCTTCTGGTAGAGGAGGCGTTTTTGGGGAAATTTACACGTCACTCAGATACAAACCCAACCAAAGGGAAGCTGGGTGGTGGCTAATAAAACAACATCTCTGTAGATACAAATACAACCAACACACACACACACACACACACACACACACACACACACAGAGCTCCCTCCTTATGAGGCATTGATTCATACTTCAAAACTGTCCATAAGGCAGTGTGGTCATGACTCCTATTTGCACCATAATGCCACAATAGCTGCTGACTACAGCTTTATAATTATATTTTGTTGTCTTCAGTTTAGAGAGAAAGGGAAACAAATACCAGTAGTTTTATTAACAATTTATTGTTCCAGGAGCATTTATGTTTGTGTGTAGGAGCGTTATAGATGCTACTGGACCTGCAAGCCTTTTGACCAGATGAATTGTCAACCTGCTCTTAAAACACATTAACGGTGGTGATGCTATTGAAGTTGCATGGAATAATCATTTAAAACAACAAACCATTTCCAGCATGTTTTCAAAACCAACAAGCAACTAAATTCCTTTAAGGATATGTAGGAAGAAATGTAAGAATAACAAATGTGTTTCCAAACAATTGTGACATTTCATTGTCCCAGTAAACTGCAGTTAAGCAGTCTTATTATTGTCAACTAGTTATTACAAAAGGGTTGATAGAGGTTTCACACAAGGTCAACTTCCATAACGAGAGATTCTGGAAACTAGCAAGGGAAAGCTATTATGGAACACTGTGGTGGGGTGCCCCACCCCTGTGCGTATTTTTGTGTTATATGTTGTATGCGGTGTGTATGCACTGGTGCACGAACATGGTTTATCGCAGGTGATTTAAAATATATAGTTGTATTTAGGCATGGGGATTGCACAATCACTTCATACGCAGATAAAGTGTGTGTTAGTATGTGGGCACAGGGATTGCACAAATTAGTTCATGTGCTGGGATTCAAGTGAATGGTTAATTAGTGATTGAATCCTGGCACAACTGTATATATATATATATATATATATATATAGATGCACAAATCACTCATGGGGGTTTGGATGTAAAGCGAGGAGGTACGGGAGAGAGAGAGAAGGAGATAAGCTAAAAGATAACAATTGCTACTCCTCCTAGAAGCATCCAGCACAGTTGTTGTCGTTTTGTTGAGTGTTCGTTTTGTTTTGGTTGTTCAGTGTTTGTTCTGTTTTGTTAAACCTTTTATTTTGTTCATTTATTATTTACAATAAACCGGTGCAACAGCGCATTTACTCACTTTACTGTTGTCATTACTTCCTGTATTGATGTCATCTGTTCACAAACACACAGATATACACATGTATGGTGAATTTGTAACTAATATAAAGAGGGGTTTTTTGCCTTGGTATATGGAGATTGTGACGTACAGATGGGGTAGAAAGGCAGGAGATATTACTACTAAAATCAAAATGTTGGTAGAACATACACCTGTCTTGAACGTCTCACTAAATGGAGGCCTCTCTCACTATCTTTAGTTTCTGCTTTTTTCTTAATTCAGCACTTTGACCTCCAAGGCTTGAGCAAGAGAAAAGGAAATTGCACCTCTCCTCTCAGCGCCACTACAGCTCTCACCAGTCACTGCCGGGACATCCCCACCCGACCTTATCAACAACCTCGATCAGCTGCACCTGCATGCAATACGACGCCGCAAAGAACATGGTTTCGTAAGTCCAAAGACGAGTCACAGCCACACTGCATTTTATATCCACAACCATTGTGATATTATAAATACATTGATTAATGTTAATGTTAATAAATACATTGATTAATGTTAATGTTAATGTAATGTTAAAGATAATCATGTTTCTGACAGTTGTCTAAAGCTTAAAAGGGTTAGCACTACCAAGATGTTTTGTACCTCTCTTTTCCTGGAACAATTTTTTGTATTATACTGTAGCTTTTGCGAGAAATGTTTGAGGTTCACACCACAAAGGATTTGCAGGTTCTCAAATTCACAGTTTATAAAGCTGAGACTACACTGGGCAGGTAAAAGTGTGCTGCTTTACCAGTCAGTGTACAAATACACCTGAGCAGTGCAGTGTTACAGACTGTGACAAATAATAAAATAAAATAAAAGAAAGCCCAAAAAACACACTGTTTCGGCAGTGTGCTACAGCCACTAAATGCAGTCTCTGGTTCCTTGTTTCTGTAGTCCCGCTTCTCCTCTGCTCTAGGCTGTTTCTGTTGTGCTCTTATTCCAGCTTGTCTCTCCATCTCAGCAGAAGCCCGCTACATATCCACGCGTCCAGGGCACGCCCCTGGTGTGCCAGCCGGCAATTCCAAGTAGACATGGCTTCTCGTTCTCAATCCCCTGATGGTTGCAACATTTCATCCTTTGGTTTGTGCCAACAATGCTGGAACTGTGTACCACATGCGCAGCAAGCCAAGACCCTGATTGGTGTGTTTCTCCCATCTCTGATGTCCCTGAATACCTCTGCAATTGAACTGTTCCCGGCCCAACATCAAGAACACAGGAGTGCAGAAGGTGGAGTCCTGTACAGTGGGGGTGGCGCTGGTCTACCAGCCACTGTAGGACAGGCCGAAGGTCAGGATCCAATCCTTGTTGTTTCCTCTATTCTTTGGCTCCGACCATGGTCATCTCCTGGCAAGTGACAGCCACAGCCCAACTAAGCGATGGTTCCTGGCTTGGTTCCTGATCATGGCCCTGTCCCGTCCTGGCCATCGACAGCTCCCTTTCCCAAGCCTCCCTCTTCATGCAGTGGTTGCACTCCTCTCTGAGGAGGGTCGGTGGGAAAGGGCATCCGGATTGATGTGGCGAGCTCCAGCCCAGTTCTGGATCTTAAAATGGAAGGGCTGGAGATGCTCAATCCATCAGGCGACCTGCCCTTCCTAAGACAGCACAGCTCCGAGCCCCTCATTGCTGGTGTCCGTGTCCAGGAGGAATGGTAGGCTGAGATCTGTGGGTTGAGCACCGGGGACTGTGTTAGCACCTCCCAGAGGGTGTGAAACGCAGCCTGACATTCCTCTGTCCATTCAAGGGGTTTTCCCTTGTGCAGCAGATGGTGCAGTGATGATGGTAGTCCCAGACAAAGCAGCAATAGTAGGAGGCCAGGCCCAGGAATCCTCAGAGTTGCCATTGGTAGGCAGGGGTGGGCCACTCCTGAACAGCAATCACCTGGTTGTGTTGGTTTCCCAAGCCGGTCCCCAACAGGAGCTGGGCTCGGTTGCAGTCAAACACGGGGGAGCTGGTTCCATGGCAACCCCCCCCCCGTCTTGAGCCGGATGCACTAGCTCAGGGTATGCCCGCTGTATGAGGACAGTAATTCCGTTCCTCAAGACCCCCAGGGACTCGTTGGGTTCTCCACCACTCCTTCAACCGCGTCACGTGGGTGAAGCTGGAGGCAGCTCGTCCAAACTGTTGCTCCAGTGCCCTCACCAGGGTCATGTAGTCTCTCCTGGCGATAGCATAAGGACGTACTTCTGAGCCTACACATCAAGTGCAGCAATAAGGTGGCCCCCCTTCGCTGTCTTTGAACACTCGTTGACCTCTGTATTTGCATCGAAGGTGGCCTGGAAGTCTTCCCAGTTGCCCCGGCCATCAAACTTGCCGGTTTTGATGTGGGGTGGTGATGCAACAACAGCCATCAGCCCCCAGGCCCCTCAACTTGCCAACGGTACCCCAGATGTACTCTCTTTGCTCCTGCTACTCTTCGCGGGCTTCACTGCTTTGCCTGTAATCTAGTACGGTCGCTCCTCCACTCCCAGTAACTCCATGCCGGCTGTCTTTGCCATGCACTTCCCTCTGAGTCCTCTCAATCCCCTGATGGTTGGAACATCTCGTCCCTTGGTTTGTTGCAACTGTGTACCACTCACGCGGCAAGACGAGGCCCTGATTGGTGGTGATTCTTCTGTCTCGGACGTCCCTGAACACCTGCTGGAAATGAACTGTTGACCCTGGGCAAGAACCTTCCAGAACATGGTTACAGAAGACCTAAGTTCGTTACAATACTAGTAATTAAAAAACTATATTATATTGCTGTAGAGGGAATCCAGACATTTAAAGGAATATATGGTGATTTGCTTCATGAAACTATAGGCTATTTATTAAATTGATGTAAGGCTTAAAATATATTACCACACAGTAATATGCCACGAGTGCATTACTAGCTCAAAACCAACTAGAGACATATTGTTTGTGTGGTAATATATTCTGACCCATATTATTATTTTAGGTATTCTATGTTTCTTACCATCTTTCTTAACCTGTCTCTCTTTAAGTTATGTCTGCGCAACGCTGCTAAGAATGCTTCGGAGAGAACTTGGTCAAAGTCATCCCCATTTTTTCTTTACTGACAAGATGAAATTTGAAAGGTGTTTGTCACAGTCTTTTTCAGGTATCTGGTGAAATTCTCTCGACTTTGTGAAGTTTACGTGAATAAGAATTTTTCTTCTTGTGTTATCATTTTCTTGCTCTTTTAAAAATGTGTTTAAATTGTTCTGTTATTGGTGTGAACCTTGTTTTTTTTTCCGAATTGTCCATATCTTTGCTTAAATGTAGCCTATTATTGTCAGCTTTAAAGCTCATTCTCACTGAACGCTGTGTGCGAGGCGCAGCGAGGAGGGTGCAGACGGCAAGCAGATTTTTTTGTGTTCACACTGAACATGGCGCGAATATTGACTCGGGGCGGCACATGCGGCAAGATTGCAGATTGAAGATTGCAGGAAAAATTGAGCCGATCAACAAATTCAAAACCAACGTTATCATGTCAGCTGGCAGTACAATTTCGTGAGGCGAGGCATGTTGCCCTCTGTATAATTAGATAGAAACTCGTCTAAAAATAATGTTAAACATTCTAAAAAATAAGTGTTGTTTTTAATTGCTTATTTAAACTGCATTTAAAAAACATTTTAATAACAATGGAAGAGTGAGGGGATCGTGGGTTTGAATGTAAATCGTTGCTGTTTTGGTAATTCTGCAAATCTTAGTCACCCTACCAGTTTAAAATGTTTTCCTAGCATGGTACGCCAAATGGTCGTTTATCGATATTTTGAAATAACTTCATGTTCATTTAGAGATATCGTTGAATCATTTAGCGATATCTTGAAATAACTTCCTGTTCATTTAGAGATATCTTTAAATGAATAAGAAGTTATTTCAAGATGTCTTAAAATGATTTAGAGATATCTCTAAATGCTCAAGCACTCCCGTGTCTAGCACTCCAGTACTTCAGTCCGGTAAGATGTGTGCATACTTTTCGGACGTCAGGGTAGCAGTTATTCGAGGTTGCCTCTCCCTGTTTCGACATGGAATGGAGGTTACCGTGGTGTTGGGCCAAAAATTGTTGGGTCTGATGGCTGCAGCCGCATCAGCCATCAGGCTGGGCTTACTTTGCATGTGCTCGCTGCAAGTGTAGCTCAATGCATTTTACTTACATCCAAAGCGCGACAGACACCGTCAGCTGACAGTGTCTCGCTCATGTTCGACACGACCCTGAGGTGGTGGAGTGCATTTGGGAACGGTTCGGGAAGACACAGGTCGATCTCTTCACCTTGGCGGAGAGGATACACTGCCCCCTGTGGTACTCCCTCCACCGCTCAGACGGTCCACTTGGCGTTCTACACCCCATCGTTGTGTAGAGCCAGGTATTATTATTTGTCAGCAAATAAAGAGCTGCTTTTTCACTGTGAACTGTCTTGTGTCTATCATTCCTGAGCACTGTATCACCACTGCACCTGTGCACTACAAACCACTTTGTCACACTGTCTAACTAAACTAGCATAGCACCTCTACACACATTACAAAATGTTGCAGCAATATACAAGACATACACATTATTTAACAGAATGGTGACGCAATTCACCACAACCGGAAACATCGAATTGTTCGGCGACTTCAGGTTATTTTCAACACCTTGAACAGTTTCCAACTTCGTGTTGCAAGAGAAACCGCGGAGCATTTTGCCATTTGTTTACATGCTATTTTGTAGTGATGAGGTGCACTCGTGGAAATCAGAATACCAAACAATTCAATGATATGCTGCGGTTCCAGACAGATTTAATAAACCAATCAATGTCCCTCAAGACACTCTCGCGACAACAAGACGCTTTTTTACAAAACAGTCCTGTATCCGTTGTGAACAAATCGCTACCGGTGCCAAGAAGGTGTTCTTTTAAGCAAAGTTCCTGTTCCTTTAGCCTGAGCATTTACAATGGGGAAAAATCTGTTTCACCACAAGGGTGTTTCCTTCGGCAAAGTGTTCTCTTAGGAGGTGTTCCTATACGCAGAGACTACTGTATCAGAAATTATTTAAAGATACCTGAAAAACAATTTGAGATATCTTAAAATGATTTAAGGTATCTGAAATTGCATTTTAGACATTTAAAGCTCCATTTAAAGTTATCTGGAAATGATTTAGAGATATCTTCAAATATATTGAGATGTTTATAAATTTATTTGAAATATCTCTAAATGACCATTTGGCTTGCCATATTATTCCTGCCAAAATTAATTGTCTTTTAATCTTGTGCCAATTAATAAATTAAAAACAAAATTGATTAAAAATGAGATAGGCCTATAATTCAATAAGACTTTTCTCTCCAGGAGGCAAACGGCTGCATTAATAAGAGCAGTAGGGGCTGGTTGAATTGTTTTTTGTTGTTTGATAGAGTACTATACACACAGATGCTGTGCTGCGCTTCAAGGTAAAATTTATAGATTTCTTACTTGCAAAAGAAAAACAAAGGAAGAAAACCCAAAAGAGTCTTCAGAAAGTGCAAAGCCACAGACAGTTATAGTCAATTTGGATACCTTTATGCTGGCTTTATTAAAACGTTTATCATTGTTCTTATAGTTTTAACTTGAGATTTAAGTTTTTGATGTTGTGAACATTTTAAATGGCACACAATTATGCTGAGATGGGAAGTAAATAGTAATGTGCATCCAAAGGCATGTAGTTAAAAGTTTTAGGAATTACTATTTGTTATTCTGTCCTAAACCAGCAGATTGTCAGTCCCAAACTCTTGTGACATAAATTATTTATTAAAAAACACAGAAAAAACTATTTATTAATCAGGTGTCATTCAATAGAATGACAATTGTAAGGGGGTACTTCAGCTGAAACCTCCAGACAGAAGGGTTACATTTGTTAAAAAAAAAAAAAAAAAAAAAGAATGAAAACCCCTGGCCTAATAATTTCTTAATTGCTGTAATTGTTTTATTGTTGCTGCGGGGGAGGAAATGCACTGTGTCTGTGGTGGGGAATTGTTCCCCAGCGGGGTGTTGTTGTAGCCCCGTGGGGCGACCTGCCACCTGTGACTGTCAGTGTTGGCAAGTCTCCGCTTCTCTAGTCATGGTGATAGAGCATTTCAGCACTGGAAGACAAGATCAAAAATAAAAGGACTACTGTTTTTTTACAAAACCCGTTCTGGACAATCAATTATTTTTTGCAACTGTTGCATTCGGAAATTCTGTCAGATAAGGGGTACAGATCATTACCCATGCAGAGACGGAAGCACCTTTTTATAATACGCGCCAACGGTCTGCTGTATGGTTAAGTACATTATTTTAAATGCATACTCGCCTCTGTGTATTATATATATATATATATATATATATATATATATATATATATATATATATATATATATATATATAGTGTAGCATGCACAGGGGAAGAGCAGCAGGGCTAGTAGGTGACGTAATCACATACAAAGACATAAGCCCGATATACGCTCCTTGCAAAGGAGACGGCTCTTTTGTACAGTGGTATCGGCGCTATGCTTTAGTGAGAGAGGTCCCGGGTTCGCGCCCGCCCTCCGCCTGTGTGTGGATTGCCTCGCCCTGTGTGATGCGCCTGCCTGCGGGAACCGAGATCGCTACTATATATATATATATATATATATATATATATATATATATATATATATATATATATATATATCCATTTTTCCAGTTTTTATTGAAATTTACGCAGTTTAATGTCTCAATGTACTCTGAAATTAAAGCACAGAAAGCTAAAAAAGAAATCATGGAGTCGTTTTGTTTAACAAAATTTTATCTAAATTTTTTTAGAGTAGCCACCTTTTGCAGATATAACAGCCGAACACACTCATGGCATTCTTTCTACAATGGAAATCAAATATTGTTTGGAAAGTTCTTCCCAACACTGCTGCAGAAGTTCCCACAAATGTGTTGCACTTGTAGGCTGCTTTGCTTTCAACCTTCTGTCCAGTTCATCCCAAACCAGCTTGATGGGGTTTAAGTCTGGAGAGTGTGCTGGCCATTCCATGATTTGAACCCTACCGTCTTGTTCTTTTCTTCTAAGGTAGTTCTGACATAGCCTGGAGGTATGTTTTGGGTCATTATCTTGCTGTAGGATGAACCCCTGACCAACTAGATGTATACCAGAGGGTATTGCATGGCGCTGCAAAATACTGTGGTAGCTGTTTTGGTTCAGGGTGCCACTCACTCTGTGCAAGTTGCCGACTCTGGATCCAGCAAATGAGCCCCAGACCATCACGCTTCCTCCTCCATGTTTGACAGTTGGTGTCACACACCGAGGAACCATCCTTTCGCCTACTCGACGGCGTACAAAAACCCTGTGTGATGAACCGAAGATTTTGATTCATCGGTCCACAAGACCTTCTTCCAGTCTTCAGTAGTTCACTGGCAGTGCTTCATGGCCCAGGCAAGCCTCTTTTTCTTATTTTGCCATCTTAGCAATGGCTTCCTTACTGCCACTCGACCTGTCAAACCTGCAGCTCGAAGTCTTCTCTTCACAGTTGAAACTGAGACTTGCTTACTTCGACCAGTGTTAAGCTGTGCTTGAAGCTGTTGTCCTGTGTGCTGCCTATCACACAAGCTGTTGACTCTCAGAAACTTGTCTTCTGATTCTGTTGTGGCTTTGGGTCTGCCAGACCTCTTCCTGTCAGAGTTTCCTCCAGTTTCCAAGTGCCTTTTGATGGTGTAGGAAACTGTACTCACTGACACCTTGGCTTTCTTTGCAATTTCTGTAAAGGAAAGACCTACACTTTTAAGGGTTATAATGGTCTGTCTGTCTTCCTTTGTTAATTGTCTTTTCTTTCTTGCCATTATGATAGCAATATACGACTTCCTGCAGTACAATACTGTCCAAATAATGCTTAAGAGGGTGTAGTAACACAGTCTGTTCTAACACTGCTTTTATACAGACAGAGGGTTTGTAAGTAATCAACAAAAGTTGGGACACCTGTAGGAATTGTTAGCATCAACTTTCAAGGCTTAATTTACTTCCATTGCTGCAGAACAGCTGTAAGTTGTTAACCCATTACTTGTTCCCTGAAAAGGGCCTTTTTGTATAACTCTGAAATGTACATTATTTTTCAGTTTTTGGTAACCTAAACTTTTTTTTGGGTGGGGTGTTCTAAAACTTTTGACCTGTAGTGTATATATAATAGTAAAGAACTACAAATGTGAAAATCAAATCAATTTTAATGTTTTTGATCCCCTGTGTATCCTGGCCCATCACTGAACAACCCTTATTTTTGCCCCTGTCATTGCGATAGCCCGGAACACACCCACCAGCTAATCAACATAGCGATTTAAGCTTTTTGACCTTGTTGTTTTGCTTTGGTTTTTAAAATTGAAGTTATGTATGAAATTATGATTAAAATCAGACATCGATAAATAAATAATATGAAAAAAATATTAATGATGTTCATACATATGAACGTAACTAATATCAGGATTTCTTTTTTCCAGTTTAGGGTTCTGTTGCCAGGTAACATAGAATGTATAGTTTTTTATTAACAATTGCTGGTTTTAGTATTTATATTTCTTGTATTTGTAAATATTTATTTGTATACTCAAATTTAGCTATAGTTTTTTAAAATTTTATTTCGAATGTCATTTGTCTATCATCACCTAATCAGGTCTATTGTATATGGATATATCTATGCAGTTTAGATTTTAGTCAAAATCAACTATTTCACTTTCATTTTGATTATCCCTAATATGATGACCTTGTCATTTAGTTAGCTCCTGCAGTAAGGTTTGCAAACATAGTGGAAACTGTGAAGGAACATGATAGTACAATAAATCATAAACAACAAATCAATAATTAATTTTGTCATGTGTCTAGCACCTCTTTTAATACAGGTTCAATATGCAGGTGTATCTTTTTCTGAATCGTCAATCTAAACTGAATTGCAGTTGTGTGTTAATGCCACTATGGGGCCCTGGCCCTGCTTTCGCTGGGTTCAGTAAATGTTGTACACAGAGAATACCAGGATAACTTATCCTGTTTCAGTTGGGAAGGGGCTGATGTATGGAATCAATGCAGCAGAACGCCTTGTTGTTTCAGCTGTGTTGGGAGCTTGTCAAGTGGCTGCACCAGCCTACCTGTCTGAGTAAGGGCTCAGGGTGGGGGATTAGGATATAATGAGGAGCACAAAGGAAGATGCTGAAGAAAACCAAGGCATGAAAATGCTATGTCGATTTCTGCTAATTGGAAAATTTGAGCGGCAGGTGCGTGATACTGGCGCGATAAACAAGTCTGTGTTAACCATCTGGATGACAGGACCCTGCAGCCCCATTGAATGGGCATCCCTACACGCCTTTTTAAGACTGCACACAGACCACGGAGAGCCGAACAAATTAAATCCACTCGTGATGTTATTCACAGGTGTGTGCCAGACTCAGGTGCTATTGGTAACCTTTATTAAAATGAAGGAGTGAGAATTTCTGTTTCCTCTACAGCATGACCAGTTAGCACAACTAATGACTGGGCAAAACTTGTGCCAGAGGTACTTTGTTGAACTATAGGCTGTTTCAGGGGCATCACTAGAATGCTTGTATGTGAGGTCCCTTGGAGGCGCGAGGGACCCCACTGATAATAAGCCCTCGGCTGACTTCTGACATATCTCTTATGTATCATGATGAGAACAGGAAGGAGAAACTCAACATTGAAATCTAAGTAGCAATCCACCAAACCAGGGGATGATTTGTTTAAGTAACCTTAGCAAGTAGTATCATAGCCCTGCCACTTGAACCTGTCTGTATTGGTACACTGCCAACACCCACAAAACCCCCCCCACCCCCTGGTGCTGATCTCACCTTTAACTCGGTGAGATCTTGTGGTCTTCTCACAAAACCAATCACCGCTCCCTTGAGCAGCAACACAGGAAGTGCAAGCTACTGCTTTTAGATAATGCACTCAAAGTTTCCAGGCCATTAGGCTTGTCTGGCAGCAGATAGAGTGTCAGGGACACTAAATCAAAGCGTAATTATTAATAATTATAGAAGTTTCTCAAAACTAAATGAATTTTGTTTTGACTGTTTTTGGTTAGTATTTTAGAGTGTACTTTTATTTAAATGTTACATATTTCCCCAGAAAAACTCAATGAGTCACATGCATTGCATGCAAACAGTTAGGGTCGCCAATGGCAAACACCCTTTCCACGTAATGAATCTATAATGATTGCCGTCTGCCATTTTGTTAGGGAGGTTGTGGGTAGAAATCTTTGTGGGGTGGGTGTGGGTTGGATACTGGGCTAGACGTTGTTGTCTGTTTAGTGTGACAGGTTTGTGATGGTGAGGCAGCGCAGATGCTGCGGGTGATTGTGCTGACTCCGTGGCTTCAGCTCCCTTTCAGTACTCACCTCCAAAACAAAACAACAACGCTCCGGCGTCTTCCTATATCAGGGTAATGGGCCGTAGCTACACCCCCTTTGTGCTGCTTAACTCCTCCCTGTGATCAACACGGCACCACACTCTATCCAGTCGTAACACAGCAGATCACAATAGAGCTGTTCAGTAGTCTTACAGATACGTCCTTTCACCATGATGGCAGTCTTCCGGTTTCGTCCTACCATCGAGTCAGACCATCCCTGTGAAGGCGTACCAACAACCTTACTTCGTGCCCTTCCAGGTCGGGAGGTAGATTTACAGTTCAGATTCATTCTCTCACGTTCAACTCAAGCACACTATATCATTTGTGCAATCAACATCAGAGAAGTCCTAAACTGCGATAAATACACGTGTGGGGTAACATTTTCCCCTATTTGCTATGTGTAGAGGTTCTGGGGTTGCAGTTAATGCATAACCTCCCTCGAACGACATACAGGACTTTTGAGAATGTTGTAGAAAAAGTTAAATTGGTCTTTACACCAAAATGCACCAATTAACAAACAAGTAACAAGTAGCAAACAATGTAGGCAGACATTTGAGTACTTAGATGAAATCATAGTAGTTTGGTACTTGTTTTCTGACTGTATATGTTTTGAGCGAAGAGAACAAATAAAATGACACAAAGAATTGAAGCCAGACTTGAATCAAAGTCTGATAAAAGTTTAATCAATGTAATCTTTTTTTTTTTTTTTAATTTACACAACTCTTTATTTACAAGGACAACTTGAGAAATGAGAAATGCACTCATATTAACACAACACACTGTATTGATGCTAAAGGAGCTCAATGGCTCTACGAGATACACTCTGCTGCCAAGAAATGCAAGGCACTCTCCTTCAACCGCTGGGATATTCCTGAATGCAGCCTGTAAACAAGGGAGAGTCCACACTGACACCAAAAACAAAACACTCTACATTAGAACAAAATAGTCTAGGCTATTTACGCTGAAACCTCTATATTATGAACAGTCTAGGTACCAATAACAGTGGTTTTAACAGTGGGATGGCCTTAATATCGAGGATCTATTAACATTAAAGTCAATGTATTTGGAACTGTAAAGATACATCCTTAAGTGTGGGGTGGCCTTTAGGCAAGGTTTCACTGTACTCCAGACTGTTGTTAGCGCATTTTTTTCTGAAAGTCTAAAATAAATATAAGACCCTTTGCAGGCCCCTAAATTAAATGCTGGATTTGTTATTATTAGTTTGGAAACAACATTATTGAAAGCTCTAATGACAATTAGGAGTGAAGAGCTTTGAGAATTTAACAGAAGGGCATTTGATTAATCCTTTACCCCATACCCACTCGCCCCCATTATACCATTGTGACTATTGCCGGATTATCCATACAGATCGCTGTGCAGTCTTGCAGAAAGTCTGTTTTTGTTGCTTCTTTCCTTGTCAACCTTTTAATATGTAGGCTATGACCTTGCCTGTATAAATCACTTAAGGATAAATTATCAAAGCTATTTATTCGAAATCGTCATTAGCAATTTTTTTTTTTTTCAGAAAGGAGACACACCCAATAAGGTTGCCAAACCAGAAGTAAACAACTAAAACTTCTATTTGAGATACTTCTAATAGATACATATTAAGTTGTTTCCTGTTCATTTTAGATGTTTCAGAACAAAAAATGGCCTTAATGACAATTTGGAGTAAGTAATCTGAGAATAATATATATATATATATATATATATATATATATATATATATATATATATATATATATATATATATATGCTTGTATGCTTGTTGGAGGGCAATGCATATGTGTGTGGAGGTTAATCTACACACACACACAGACACACACAGAATCATCATGCTTGCATGAGTGCCTTTATTATATATTATATCTGGGTAAAGGGGCATTTGGGTGAACTCTGGCTATGATCTGTTCCTGGTTGCTAAGTCGTGGTGCTTGAAAACCCTGAGCAGTTTCCCTTATAGATATGCTGATTGTGCTTGTGTGCATGGCTCAATGTCAACTTTATAATCAATGATGTTCTTATGATGGCTAATGGGTAGCAGCCCACAGGAACATGCTCAGTAATCCCAGGTAACCTGCCTATGAACTCATCACCAGGAACTGGGAGCAATGTCCCTCTGAACCACTTTGGCTGTACTCCCAAAAACTGCCCCTTGGTATTTGGAGTTGCTTGCTATTGTGCATTTATGGTAGGGAATGATAAATATACCGTAAGAACTATATATTACTATTACACTGCATTTTAGTGTATTTAGTCTGATTTAACAACTACTGAACAATGGGATAAACAAGGAGAAATGCCAAACCTGTTCAGTTTTGTTAGGCTGCTTATGGTGCTAAAACCTTTCTAATTTAACTGAGCAATTACACCCATACTTTCACTAAAGAATACACTCTAGGGGGTGCAATAGAAATGCTCTAATGAGCAATTGAATATAAAATATCCTGGTTGTGAACCAGGTTTCTGATTTTCTGTTTCTTTGAAGACACGCAGTGATGTGCTATAAATCTTAAATTCTTAAAACTTTTATATGGTGTATTTCTTTGAATTCTGAAAAACATTAATACTTACTACTAATTATTACTATTGCTAATCAAACAAAAACAAACAAACAAAAAAAAAAAGCATGAGTTTGATAGCTAACAATAAGCTGGATCTTTCAGGGCATCTCGTCTCAGTGCAATTTTACTGGGCTTCATGTTATTTGATTTTGTGATATAAAGATGAAGTTCACATGTAACACACGATAAAGACTTCTAGATATTACCAAGGTTCTTTTTAGTGGTTCGCTGTGGAATGGAGGATGGCAGCAGTGTCTTTCAGTCAGTGTGAACAAGCCCTGGAGTAACTCTGAGAAGTCAGAGCTGGCAGTCTTTGCAATAAATACAGGCAAAGTCATTACAATGTACCATGCATATAATCTTTTTTGTACAAATAAAGACATTTTGCAACAAATGATCTCATATTAATAAATGGCATCAACAGTAGAAACATACAAAAAAGAGTACGAACTGGGAATGTATAATCTCGGCCTCTGTACCCTGTCTAGCACACATTCTCCTGCACTTCTCTGAAAGTGCTGCTGGTTTCTCTAAGAGAGAGCTGTGTGCCAACCTTATTTAGAAAAAGAGAAAACCAAAACAATGCCATCTTCCATCTCTGACCCAAAAACTACTTCCCTCCTTCCTCTTGATAAAGGAAACGGTGCTTGTCCTAATTCTCAAAGTGTCTGGGCTTCATCCTCTCTTTCTTTGACCTAACTCTAAATCAGTAAAATCTCCACTACAGCGATTTAAGTTCATGTAACTTTGTCGATAAAAGTTAGTGCGAACATTTCCTATTTTTTTCTTTTTGTTTCTTTATGTTTTAACATTAAAATAAATTAGTTAAAATAAACAAATGAGGCTGTTTTTAAGATAGCATTTCATAAAATGCACTTGAGTATGAGAGCTAAGAGCCTTTGTCGTGTTTCTTTTAATGTATTGTGTTTAATGGGTTCTGTATTTGAAAAGTACAATTCAAAACCTACTTCCAACCATCTGCACCCTTAGATACAAGAAAGGCGCCATAGGCATCCGTCACAACAACTGTTAACATCTGATAACATTTTAAGTCAAATTGTCAAAAATAATTAAATTTCTATCAATTTTACCCAAAATAAAAAAGAAATACTCTGGGACGTTATATTACATACAACTGTAACAGTGCTTTCCCTCTAAGCCAGTGGTGGCTTGGTTAGGAGACTCCAGACATTTCTTAAGGATATTACAGACTAACCACAGTCAAAGAGTTATGCTGTTTTCTCTGCCAGGACAGCATCGTACAACAAAGTGCCATTGTTAGCAATTTCCCTTAAAAGGAAATATATAATATAAAATATATATATATATATATATATATATATATATATATATAAAGCAGCAAAGCAGTTTTTTTATGTTAACAGTTCTGCAAGAAAAAAACAGTCAGGGAGTACTAGGAAGTCCACAAACATGAAGTGTCTGGGCTGTTCCTTCTTCTTTTTCCTCCTCGTCTCTTTCTACTCATTTATTGTGTTAAACCAGACTGGGCTGCTGAAGTGCATGGCTCTACCTCCATGGGGAGTTTACTGCCGGGGGAGAGAGAGAGAGAGAGAAAGAGAGACAGAGGGTTGCCTCGCTGGCTAGCTGACTCAGTAGGGGAGGGTGTCCAGGAATTTGTCGATGATGGGCGGTGGCGGGACCAGGTCCTCTAGTTTCAGGTAGAAGATGCGCTGAAGCCCCTGTCTGCGGTGGGACCTCAGCTCGCTCCGCACGTTCAGCACCCTGGACAGCAATGCCGACCCCTTCCCTGCACCGGCTCCACTACCTTCACTGCTGCTGAAGCTCAAGCGGTCCCTCAGGCAGCAGATGACCTTGTTCTGCAACTCCTCCACTTTCTTTGGTTCTTTTAACCCATGCCGCTGCTCTGTAGGGGCACAAACATAAAAAAACGGTGTTGATATATTTAACACTAATCTTAAGGGAGAATCTTTTCAGTTAAAAAAAAAATAAATTAAAGAACCTTTGATATTGATACTGAATTGATAACCAGTTGAAATGGCAAACTCGTGCCTTATTCGTGTGACCCTTGTTGCTTATTTTTGGTTTCAATTCAATGTCTTCTTTTTATATTAATTTCAATGCAATTCCTAAGAGCTTTTAAGATTTACATTTTTTGTTTTCTTTCCAAGCGAATAAGGAAGTCTCTAGCCATGAAAGGTGCAATATAATTGCAAGTCCATTTGCTTTTGCAGTATAGCTGCTCTGGGGTGGGCGGACATGGCCTTGACTCAAGAACTCCGAGAGAATGAGTGCCCTGGGAAAGGTGCTGCTTCACGCCACACAAATCCTGCAGTACGTCCCTTGTTGACTTGGAAACCTGCTCCTTGTCATGGGAACCACAGTGCCACTCACACCACAGATCAGAGCCCCCTCCCCCACACTCACACCCAGAAATCAACACTGCTGTTGGTATAGTAACCTTTTCAAAACTAAGGCTGTGCTGCAGTGAAAGGCCTGGCTTTTACTGCAACAATGAAAGAACATTCTTTTGTACATTAAACAGATGATCCAAAATTTTCTGGGGACCTCCTGAGAATCCTTTGCAGACCCCAGTCTGAGAACCAGGATTCCATTGAGGCTACCACAGTGCAAGATGACACTGTTTAAAAAGAACTGTCCACTCAATTTGTGCTTTCAACTTATAAGGAATAAGCTTTGACCCCGAAACTCTTTTAACCATTGGTCTGCCCGAATCAAACCCAGGACTGCTGCGCCACTTCGCCTCCCACCTACTGCCATGTGTCTGAAATCTATTTGAGTGTGTTCTGTATAAAGAGCTGAAGCCACGACACCTGGAGCCTGCAGGGGTCTGGAGTGAGGGAGGCAGCGCTGTAGAAAAGCGGTTTTGGAATTCACTCAGTTTCCTCCAGCAGCTGCCAGTGCTCAATAACTATGGTAACCATTATTAATTCAGCAAACTCAAAAGCTGATCAATATCCTTCATCATGCAGTGCAACTGTCAGCTCCATCTTGGCCAGGTTGCACACTCTGCTGGTACTCTCTCCACACAGCTCCACTTTAACAGCCAGCGCAATCAGTCTTTGTGTCCCCACTGCTGTTTAAAGGCTAGCAGGGGGAATCCTAACAGAACTCAAAATTGTCTATCACTTCCAAACACACACAGACCTCCCCCTCCACACTTCTGTTTTTGTTTGTGTGAAGGAATGAGGCGATATCGGGTGGAGAACTGCAGGGTAAACACTGATGTTACAGAAAGCCCTTTTTGTCCCTCCAGTATCCAATCCATTTATTTTCTCCCTTTTTATTTGCTCTTAATCCTGTAAGGGGCTCCGGTCAAGTGGGTAACCCAGCTGAGAGGTACTACTATAATCTAGGTCTTTGAAACTAGACTGTCAGTTATATGAGCAGGTATAAAGCGATCTTTTAAAGTCAGCAAGTTCTGTAACCCATTCATTTGGCTGCTTATTAGAATAATGTTGTCACAAAAGCATTGTGTTAAAACGTTCAGAGCCTTCAGTTCTTCTTCTTCTTCTTCTTCTTCTTCTTCTTCTTCTTCTTCTTCTTCTTCTTCTTCTTCATAGTTGTGATAATAATAGTAGTTGTGCTATAGTAGACAAATGGTTTGGCTAACTGTTATTTGTCCCAGCTTCGGCAGCCTAATACTACTAAAAGCAGGCACAGGGCTCCCATTAATTGTAAAGTACATTAACAAGTAATCAATGAGAACTGTGTGACTACCTATACAATTGTTTGCTATATGATGAGCTTTACTGATCGAGTTATGTGTTGCACTGATACAGTAACAAAAAGCTGTGTGCACACGTATCATGGATCAACAGGGTTGACGTTAGTAGCTGCTTGATCATTTGGTTAGTGTAAATATTGTCAGGAATGCAATTTTGTAAAATAATTTAAATAAATAACAATAGCACAACAAATCTTTCATCCATTTTTTTTTTTTTTTTTATAAAAGCACTGTGAATACAGCGATGACACAAATATTTACTGGATATAATAGATTATTTGTATATACAAATCTATGGTAGACCCTGATATTGATGCGATACAGGTATCTGAAATGCCTTTGTAGCTGATAGTTTGGACCAGGTGGCTTGTTTCAGATTGTATCAGATGGAAATTACATTAAAATGTGCTATACTGCTGAATTATTCGTATTTAATTATATATTATAAAAAAAAAATATATATATAGTAGAGGGTGCTGTGTAAAATACAAGTTGATTTTCAACCATGACCTCTCCTGGAATGGATATCAGCTTGTATTGTACAACCACCTGTATGATATTCTATCTATAAATATGTTAAATCATAATGTAAATATATAAATAAATGCAGCCTAATGCAGTCCCAGTACAAACAAACCCTGCCAGTCAGTGGAGGATCAAAGGCCAGTGTTTAAATAAAGGGAGCAGCAGGACTTAGTCATGTTCTCGCTAGCTAAATATTGCACTGGGGTCAAAGAGAGGTAAATCTGTTTATATCTCCCAGGTGTTTTCATCAGGCATTCCTGAGGCAATGTGCTTGAAATGCAAATCATATTATACTGTGAGTATTTTACATTCTATACGTTTGCAGCAACTGTCCAGGAACCACCTTTAATAGTGTTTGCCTAAGTATATGCCTGTCTTCATTACTTGTGGGTTCTGATCATTTATTGTTTTAAACGTCAAAACAATCTACTACAGTATAGAGATACAGAGCTTTCAAAGGTGTTAGGTTTATTGATCTGTAAAGAGGTGTTTGACAGATTTATGCAAATGTAGTTCTCATCTCAGCAAGATGGAAATACAAACCTTGAATAATAACACTTTGAAGTAGGCATGTGAAAAATACAGCAGCATAACAGCAGAACAACTGTAGCGCTGCATCAACTAACTGCAGCAACAAGATAAGAATCACAATGCATCAGCAGCAAACAAGAAATACTGTATGGACTGCCTATATTATACATGCTGTTGTCGCTTTATTTATTTATGTGTTTTCAATAAGTTTTAGTATGCGTTAGATGCAGTTTAAATAAACGTACATGAAATATTATTTTTTGCCAATATTTTCCTTCTTTAAAAATCAAAGCACATAGTCAATTGCATTAATCCGTCTGGAATTGGGATTTTATCTCCCTTCAGATTTCATGTTTCAATAATTAATAAGGGTGGCACCCAGTGGGAGACGGAGTGTGATTTGCACAAAGCCCCAGTATGGAGGCAGCTGACAATTCATTATCACCTGCTGCTGCTGCTGCTGCCGGCACCGCTGCACGGCTTCCCTGCACCGTTCAGAGCAGAGCAACAGATGGACCTTTCCACTGCCCGCCTCGAACTGAAGCAAAGAGGCCAGCAATCTGCACATGAATATTCAACAGCCGTCCTAGCAAAATCCCTGGAAGATGTAATTATCCAAACACAACAAGACAGGGAGAACTGTAATAGACACTCTAGATGATGCTTTAAACCCCCTCCAGGGATAAATAGGCTTATTTAGAGCATGCCTGCCATCGCAATGGTCTTAAAATATAGAAATCTGTTTATGTCAGTCTTTAAAATAATGACGAAAAAAGGCTCTTAAGCTGAAGCAATTGCCTTCTAAAAGTTTACCACAGTATTTTTGAACAGTCTTACTGATTAATACAAGCCGACCCACCTGTTAATATGATTAGTGCGGACAGGCTGGCAAAGGCGGCGATGTCCAGATTAAGGCTTTGAAAGTTTGAAGAAAAGTCTTTGACAGAGTCGAGCCACTCCCCAAACCCACGAAGGCACTGAGATCTATGCAGCACGAGTCCGTTACAGAACACAAACTTATCCTCGGCAAGAATCGACCTGGAATAGGAAAAGGAAAATAAAAAAAAAAAGCTTTCAAAATAGGGGACAGGTCACGTCTTAACATTTAAAATCCCAGACACAGTTTGTGTTATAAGCCTCGGAATTAGCATCCTACAGTCAGGAAGTTCCCTTTGCTTGATCAATGAACAGACATTAATCAATTACAGCATAATCATAATTACAGCATTTAGCCACCAATGGAAACGCTTACCATGCAAACACTGAATTTGAAGTAAGATGGATTTAAACAATGATAAAGGGGAAACAAAACATCAGTCATTATTTTTTTTTTATTTTTTTTGCATAGCTCTAGTATACTCATAGGTATCCAAAAATACCTGTTTTTAACCTCAAGATTCTCACTTACTATCTATTCCATTATTATAATTGGCATAGAGTAACTGTCTCCTTAAAACCCCAGCAAACTCACTGACGAGGAGCTACAGCAGTTATAAGTATATAGGCGTTAATTAAATATGATGCTGTTCATGATGAGTTAATGTAAAGGCTTGTGGTTGATATGTGGAAAGGATTATGAACTGCAGCTTATGTCTGAATACAATATGAACTGGTTATCTATTTTAAACTATATTATACTTAACAGATTTTTTTTTAATTTATACTTTTTTTTTTGTACAGTTTTCTAGGTAAAAGTGACATTGGCGAGGGGGTTACTTGAATGTCTTCATGATTATTCCAGGTATTAATGTCAAGTTAAATCTCTTCCTTTGAAATGGGTGGGAAAAAGACACTCCCATGCACACACAATCTGTCTTTAGGTTAATTCCAGTGTGTAAGGGGGGAGAGGGCTACAAAGTTGGAGAGTGGAACATCCCTTGAAGATCCTTACAATGTCCTCTAATAGCCCACCAGGTGGTGCCATGCAAAATAAAAAAAATTAAAAAAAAGAGAACCAAAGGTGAAAAACATCTTAATAAAGTGGTCTGCTGTCGTTCTGTAATATATGGCAGAGTTTATTTATTTTTTTTAATAATCCAATTAAGAACTGAATGTATCACTAGTCCTGTGGTAGTTGGTTACTACTGGTGCCCAGTGGTATCACTGTAACCGAGTCAATCGCATCTATAATTGAAGCTCTAACAAGTTGCCCAGGCGCCCTCAGCAAGTGGAAGACAAGTCTTGGTTAGAAATATTAAATGCTAATTTCCTGGCTGTGTGGCTGCCCCCTGGGTGCACAGCCAGCATGTGCTTTATTAATGTTGGCTAATGGATTTAGGTTTGTAGTCATCTGCCCGAGAGGCAAGCATGGCACAAGTCACTCAGTATATATTAAAGGCTACGGGTGTGTAGGCAGTGTGTCTGAAAAACTGGTCAGAAATACAGAGCTGTTTCACTGAAGCTCCTCAAGACTGACACGTTGGCATGGACATGGACTCAATGAACAAGCCTTAAATTCCACAGTGTAAGAGTCGAATGCAATACTGCTACTTCAGTAGTCCCTAATATTCTGAAACTAAAGATTTAAAAAGCACATTGAGGTGTGACTCATACCAGAGCAAAATTAGGAGTCTTTATTTACTCATGTCTGGAGAATTCTGTAAAAAGATTTTTGGACTCAGAATTACCCTTTTATACTGCACTGGGGACCTATACAAGAACACAGTGCAGGTTGCTTCTGTATGTGAACTAGTAATATAATGATGTAGTAATTTATATTGGGAGAGAATTGCAATTACATCTACATTAATTATTGTTTGAAAGGATAGAAGCAATTGAAATGACAGTTTACTACTTTTATCTGGTTTTCAATACTGGTAGTATAAGAGTATAGACCGCTATAGTTTATAGCAGAATAAGTTTATAGCAAGATAACAAGAGGGTAATGGAATGAGCTACCTTTCCTTTATAATAACAAATGACTGCCAAATTTAACAGAATAAAACATAAATTAATCTTTTTTTTGTGTGTGTGATATATATATATATATATATATATATATATATATATATATATATATATATATATATATATATATATATATATATATATATATATATTTCAATTTATTTAGGTGTATTTTGGAGATTCTCTAAGAAAATGCTGTACTATTATTCATTCCACCATTTTTAAATGTGTTTCTGATCGGATAAGACACAAACACGTATGATATGGCAACAATTGGGCAAGTATTTGGACTGCAACATAATGTCAATATATTTTTCATCTAGGTAGAGGATGCTTTAGAGAAAAGTTTGACTACTATTGCACAGACTGGCTTACCCTACAAACAGCTGTTACACAAATGAGCCAGCCACATAGGAAAACTGCAGCAAATAACTGAAACTCAGCCGAGCAAGTAAGACAGAAAAGAAAGACGTACAAGCCAAAGCAATCTTCAGACAGTTTGACATTAAAATAATTAGCTAATGGCAGACAGTGTTGTGTCATTCGAATCGGATGTGGAAAACCTCATGAAGGAATAAAAACAAGAGCAACTGCATTGACAGGAATATGCTACCATTAAAGGAAGACAATTCACTCTTGAGATTTAACTGAAAAACAGACGATACAATGAAAAACATCTGAAAAAAGAAACGTAGCTGCCAGATAAACTCCAAAGACCAAGCGCTCAAAAGCTCTCTTTTTTTTATTGACCTCCAGTGAAGTATGAACAATTTACTACCTACTTCTGCATCTGAACCTTGCAAAAATACCATCAGCCCAAAGCTAACATATGAGACAGCGAATTTTCACCAGTTAAACACCAATTAAAATTAATTATGTGGCAACGGGAAGCAAGTAACTCCTGGTGTATACAGTGTATTTTACACTTTACAATTCAGAACAAAAATGTATCTTAAACTCAAGATCTGGACCATGAATCTTATGTATCGGACACATTCCGTGCATTTCCACAGCAACATTCTTTAGCTGGTCAGCAAACTGATGTGGCAACCCACACTTCTCTCTGTGACGGCTTACTGGCACACCACAGGTACTTATTCATTAGGGAAGAATGCAAGAAGCCTGAGCACACCCTTTCTACTCTCAGATAGCCTCAGCATTGAGGTCTCAGCATGAATGAAGAGTAAGGACTGAAATGTGCTCGACCTGAGTGGTTGTAATGTATCCTCTCAATGGTAGAAGGTTCCTACCTGTTCGCAAGTCTTAACACAAAGAGGTCCAGGAAAGCAGATTCTACGAGGAGGGTCTGGTCATCCTTGGGCAGCTCGTTGAACCCCGGGATCTTGTTGGCCCAGGTTCGGGTCACCTCTATCGAGACGGTAAGGAGGCCGTAGAACTGCTGGAGGTGCTGGGCGTCAGTGGAGGCGGACGGCTGGTCTGTAGCACAGAACTGAGGTGCAGGAGAGGAGAGTGAGGTCTGTGTTGTACCATGAAATCCAGGATGGGGGCAGGGTGGGATTAAAAGGGGAACCAGGGGCATACGGTACATT
The DNA here is from genome assembly GCF_017654505.1 of Polyodon spathula. Lineage (NCBI taxonomy): Eukaryota > Metazoa > Chordata > Actinopteri > Acipenseriformes > Polyodontidae > Polyodon > Polyodon spathula. The sequence continues at coordinate 59,176,112 of NC_054537.1, forward strand.
TGTCAAGGGCCCTGGGGCTTTAAACATATAATTGACCTACTTTGTTTTAAAACATTGTCATGTTTTACATCAGTTATATTTTGTATAATATGAATGCACAGAGCCTATTTGGTAAGTTACTTTGTGTATAATGTATTAAAAGGGAAATACACACAGTAAGCAATCAAGCTTTAAATAACAGGGCTCATGTGCATTCACATTATTTTAACAGTTTTTTTTAACACACACCTGATAATCACAATGTTTCATTGTGCAAATTTAAGCCAAGCACTTACACCAGTGCAGTGGTCATTCATGCTAAATAGCATACCTCAACGACAGACCAGAGAATCAAACTTGGCCACTTTTGTATTGAGATTTTCAGTTATAGGTCAGAGGGCATCTACAGCATGATATAGTAGAGGAGGTAAAGGACAGCAGTATTTATGTCAATGAAATAGAGCCCACTTAACAGCTTTGCTATAAGCTTAGAGACCTACTGAGATGTAAATGCATTTGTACTATGGTTGACTGAATCTACTAGTCAAGCACATAAAGACTGCCAAATCCACATTTTCTATGAACTGCAAAATTATGCAACGCTAAGTAGCTGTGTATAAACAGAGATGGATAGCGGAAAAGACACAGGGAGGTGAGAGAGAGAGATGGAGTAGGAGAGGGAAAGATAGGGAGAGAGTGAGAAGGGGTAGACAGAGGGAAAAGGACAGGAAAGAGTGAGAAAAAGGTAAGAGAGATAGGTAGGGGAGACAGAAAGTGAGGAAAGGGATAGCGATAGACACAGGAACGGAGATACAGACAGAGTGAGGAGAGAAATGGAGAAAGAAACAAAGGGACGGAGATAGAGACAGAGAGTGACGAGAGGGATGGAGAAAGACACAGGGATGGAGATAGACAGAGAGTGAGGAGAGGGATAGAGACAGACAGAGAGGGACAGAGATGGAGACAGATTGAGGAGCGGGATAGAGATAGAGACGGACAGAAATAGACAGAGGGTGAGGAGAGGGATGGAGATAGACAGAGTGAGGAGAGGGATGAAGAGGGACTGAGATAGACAGAGTGAGGAGAGGGATGAAGATAGACAGAGAGGGACTGAGATAGACAGAGTGAGGAGAGGGATGGAGATAGACAGAGGGACAGAGATAGAGACAGAGGGATGGCGACAGACAGAGAGTGAAGTAAGGGACAGGGATAGAGACAGTGAGGAGAGGAGTCTGTACTCACCCTGGAGTAGTCGAGCTCTCTGGGTGTAGACTCACTGAGTGCTCTCACTAAGGCATTGACCAGGCTGAGTGGAGGAGAGGGGGGAGAGGGCTCTTGCTGTAAGGGACTCTTTGGTTTGGAGGGCAGGCGGCCCCTTCTCCCTTTCAGATTATCAGTACGGACCACTGGAGAAGAGAAGAGCAATACTAATAAGCACTTAAGTGACAGCAGAGCCATTACAACAGGGTGAGAGTAAGACATATTTGGGGCAAGTGCAAAGAGCAATTTTCAGAAAGGAAACACATTTTAACAGCTTACTAGCAAGAAACTACTCAGCAAGAACAATAACACAACTGTTCCTTCATGCAGCCGGGCAGTGTCCAGCTAGTTTAATATAATTACAATTGATTATTCCTTTGCCTTTTACACTGTCTTCACTATGGGGCCGCTTACTATGCAAATAACTCAACTGAGTGTACTGTGTTATAATGCTAATTAAGGACAGAGTAGACCCCACTACATGATAAAGCTGTTACTCAATTCAAGCAGCACTCTACTTTTACTGAACTGTTTTTGTACATTTTCCAGCCTGTGATGATGAAAAAGCATAATATTTGTTACTCTTATTCTGTTATTACAAGTCAAATATATAGTAAAACCCAAAATGGATGTAATCTTAAATTGCTTTGTATCAGATAGTTTGTTTTAGATGGAAATGATGTCACACTAAAATGATCTATATTGTTTAATTGTTCTAATTTAACTATATAAGCTAATTGCACCCACTCAAGGATAGAGCATCCTGTAAGCTTTCTTATGGAGTGTATATCAGCTTGTATCATAGAGCACCCTATATAACATTCTTTCTATTTTACAGATAAGACACATTGCATTCACAGAAGTATTAAGCTCAGCCAGGTAGCCTATTTTCTAGCCAAACCCGTAGCGAATGTCTAAGATCCCCACTGATAACCGCACTGCCTTCAATATTAGCTTTTTATTTTCGGATTATGAATCAGCTGGTTTGAACATTTTCAAATCAGAGCAGTTTCACAATAACACATGTGTTAATGACGCACTCAGACAGTCTGCTTTTGTTTGCTGTGGGTGGAACTTGCTTCCCATTTACACTCGCCAGGCCAAGCTGAAATAGGAGATGCTATCAGTAATTTTTGCCTGTTTATACAATCGATAGCCTCCAGTTAATAGAAGTGAAATTGCATCGATGGCACATGTTCAGTATTTTTTTTCTTTCTTTCTAGATGTGGCAGGTTTTTGTGGGAGTCTTAAGTGTGTTATGATTGTTCCTGGCACACTGCTGGGCCACTTTATTTGGGACACTCAGACAGTATTTGGCAACGAGCCATGTTCACTAAATACTTACTCAGTAACATCCCTGATGGATGTAAGAAACACCACGTCTGTTCTAGGTAGTATTTTTTACAGTACTTCCACTAGTGCTGCAGATGGGACAGGTTAGTAGTTGCACACTCTGGTACCAGGTGTTACTTGGAGGCTAGACATAGAGAGCTCTATTTTAGTTTTCTTTCACCAAGATGTGACTGAAATATAAACTAATACAAAGTGAATCTGAACGACTCGAGAATGCATGGTTTAGGATAGCTTTCATATCCACATTGAGCTACTCTTTAAACCACCGTGTGGTCTGCTACAAGCTTACTCCAGGGTTAGCGCAATCGAGAGGCTTTTTATCAATCAGACGCCGCTGTGCAGCAAAGTATTTGTTTTCGATATTATACAAATTCAGCAGAGATGCAGAGTTGAAAGCAGGCAGATCAGAATTACCAAACATGTACTTGCACTAATAAGTTAAACTGGTACAGTTCACAGCTAAGGCGGCAGTGTCTTCAGACATCATTAAATAATATTAAACAAATTGCATTTTAAATCCTAGCTCGGTAACTTGAAACATGAAAATATGCTTTGTCGTTAATAATTGTGCTGCAAGTGATTAACGCTTTGGAAAGCTAATTATACTGTACAGGAAATTCCAATTGCATGGGTTTAAACTGTATTACAATGCTAATGTAAGAAGGCTGTGATTGACCTTGTTTCCAAATACAGCAACTGCTACTGCGTGGCATGAACACAGCGAGCGGTCCCTTTTAATGAAGGAAATAAAGTTGCAGTGTATTGCAGTCAAGTTTCATTTAACACTCAAATTTACAGTAATTCCATACTGTAATTCCATAGTTCAACTTTCTGTACACTCACACAACAGGCTCACACAATGATTTGATTGAGCCAGAGTTGAGACTCATTAATTATCAATGTTAAAATGTCTTTTGTTTATTAATATTTGAAACAGCACTTGTGTGGAACAGTGACGGTCATATCTGCTAATACTGAAGCAACATACAGATGACAGCCAATAACAAAGTTCTAAGGTACCAGGACTGACCAATAATATCTAGGTTCTTACTGACCTCAAATATTTGAATCACAGCTCCAGCAGTCTCTACAGTCCCTAGCATTATATATTATAGTAATAATATGAGATATATATATTAATATATAATATATATTAGATGGTACCAACCAGAGGTTAAGAGTTATAGGGTTACAATAGATTTTGTTTCCTGTAAATTAAATTGTAGTATTACAGATCATCAGTGTTTATTTTTCTTTCTAAATCAAACAAAATAATCTGTAAGGATAATTATCCAGTTGAGCAGGAAGCAAATGTTTGCATTTCTCGTCATGCCCTTTTGTCAGCAATTGAAATATAATAACTTATAAATGTGTGTGATTTCCTATTAAACATATATTTAGTTTGCACGGAGTAAACATCAATCACGATCAATTTCACACTTGTTTGATATTACCTTCAAACTCTAATGTATCTTTTGAACTCAGACCTAACAAGATACAACTTGGGTCTAGGAAGAGACATTTGTATTACCACTGGGGCTTGATTCCAGAGCCTTTTCCAATGCTGGAACAGAATCCAATAAATGAAAATAAAATACTTTGCTCCCATCCAAGGTGTCTGTTCCTTACCTTCTTTTACCATCCCCACACTGAGACACTTCTGAAACCGGCAGTACTGGCACCGGTTTCGTCTGCGCTTGTCCACTGGGCAGTTTTTGCTCGCCAAACAAACATATTTTGCGTTTTTCTGCACCGTTCTCTAAAGAGGAAGATAGAGAAAGAGAAAGAGAGACCGTTTGAGATGACTGCTGAATCAGAGAGAAGAAACCGGCAGGTCAGATTTTAACTACAATGTGACAGGCTACAGTGCCATTGTTTTAATTAGATAAAAAATTAATTTCCTAACATGGTAGCCTTCAGGAAATACAATGTTATTAGTATTAGCCGCTGACAGTGAAAATCAGGGAGGATCGTGCTGAAGCAGGTCTCGGGAGACAGCCCGCGCTGAATGATAAAATGATTTGTGGGGGGGTCATTACATGGGGGGGGGGGGGGGGGGGGGGGGGGGTGTATAGGGTTCTCACCTTCTAATATGCCTTTGGGGATAATTTTCTACTCGCCTGCTCCCAAGATGATTACTGACCTTATTAAAATAAAACCAGAATGATCTGCGGTGCTCTTCTATTGCCACCACTGTTTTAAGGGGAAAAAATATGAGAATGTCACACATATTTTTTTGTAAACCTTTTATCTGTTTGTTTATTTATTTAATGTTATTTTACAAGAAGTTAACCCTTTAAGCATATAATGATTATCTATCTATCTATCTATCTATCTATCTATCTATCTATCTATCTATCTATCTATCTATCTATCTATCTACTTACCTATCTATATCTATATATTATAATGGTATTATTAAGAATAAGTTTATTTTTTTATTTTTAGGTATTTAAGCATTTAATTAAAGTTTAAAAAAGTACTTCTCAGAATAATGTTTGTTTTAAATTTGACAGGTTTGTCTTTCTGAATTGATTTTGCTACGTTGCTTTATTATACAGTACTAGCTATGTATATGGTCACCTGAACTAAGCTTTCATACCTGAAGAGATTTCTTTCTTTTTCAATATATGTGTTTGACAGAGGTACCTTCACTTAAGCAGACACAAAAGTTCAGTTCCTTTGGTGATCAGTTAATTATCTCTCTATTTTTTAAAAATAAATATTTAAAATAAATAGCAATGATAATTACACTACTTAAAAAAATTTAATTGTTGAGATCAATGTTGTATGTTGTTGCAATGACTTATAACATAATTTCTTACTGTGATTTCTTTTTGCATATATTTTTTTTAATTTGTTTTCATGACAACCAAGCCAAAATGCAGCAGTTCTTTTCAAGCATAATTAAAACTGCATAATAACAACCGTCTATATACTGCTAAAACACTGACTATTTATAGAAAACCACCACATTTACAAAAAAATTAGCTTAGTAAGAAAGGTAAGTTTGATATAAGCAGAAGCCGTCTATAAAAAGCTTTTTTTTCCAGTTCTGAAGCATTTTTTTTTTTCAAACTATGCACTCGAGCAAAGTCAGTACAAACATTTCTATTTTTTTTTTTGTCAGTAGGCGGAAGTGCAGCCCGCTCCCCTTACCCAGGTGCAGGTGGTACAACTGCGTCTCCAACAGTCTTTTTATTCACTGGAGCAAAATCTATTCACAGCTATTTAGTGCAGTTTGGCAGATGAGCTTCTGATACATCTTCCTTCGCGGTATATCATGCCATTTAACATTGTCTAACTGAAATGCTTCAAATGAAAATAGATGGAAACCAGCTATAAGATCAACTATCTTAACATCTTTAACTAAAAAAAAGAAATAACCACAAAAGAAGCAAAAAGTAATCAACAAAAGCCTTTTTAAAACCGATGTTCTATAGAAGGATCCTTTTGCTTAATTCAAGAAAATTCACCCTGCTGCACTGAGGTATATTTCCAGTCGGCTGAAAACATGCAGCAATAAATATAACCTCTTGTGGTTTGTGCATATACAAAATAAAAGAGTGTGTATTACCTGCAGTGCACTCAAAAGTATAGATTCTCTCTTTATTGTTCTTTCAGAGTTTCTGCCATCATTACAATACACAAATAATCCAACAACACATATATATATATATATATATATATATATATATATATATATATATATATATATATATATATATATATATATATATATATACACACACACACACACACATATATATAAATGGTTTACAAACTATTATAATGTTTGTATGTCTCTTAGTATATTTAACTGTATTCATTTGTATCAGACCCTCACAGTGACCTGCATCTATTTTCAATGTTGTCTCAGCTAGGAGCTTTAGTCACAATTTAGTTCAATTTAGAGACCCGTGCAAGACATATTCATGCAGTTTTAAATGATGTTTTATTGATATGACTTGTATGTGATTAGAAGAAATATTTGGAAAAAAAGTTTAATTCGTACCATTTTACTTCGGAATAAAATAAACATTGTACCAGAATTATCTATGTGTGGTTTTTTATTTCAAATGTCACTTATGCATTGGTTTCCATTGCATGGTGTTATTTTGCCACTAAATACATTTTAATTAGAGTTTATTAGACTATGCTGCCCAGGCCTAGAATTAAATAATTGTTTGAATGTAGAGCTCCATTTGAATCATCCACAGGTGAGAAGAAAACGAGTGCCATGCGTCAAATATAGGACTTAAATAGTCTCACAACAGTCTCAAATGTTTTCCTTTTCAATATTAAAATGTATCTTTAAATTGCATACAGAGATCACAGCAAGAAATAAAAAGGTATAAAAAAAAACCTCAAACAATGATGGTAATCTATTAGCTACGTAATGTATCAACAAGGATTTCCACAGCTTCCAACACCATTTAAATAGCAGGTAAAGCACTTTGCACATTACAGTTCGGTCAACAAGAGCCCACTTCACTCTGTGAGAGCTGTCAGCCATAAATGCTCGCAATAACATGTTTACACATGAGAGACAGAAGCGACATGTAACATGTGCTAATGCTTCATGCCTAAATTAAAAAGGCTTCTAGAGATATAACTCCCCCACTCTGTCCCTTCGAGCACCCACTTATCCACCACAGTGGTTATCAGGACTCCATTGGTCAAAGGAGAATGTCTTGGAGCCAAAAAAATAAATAAATCTGTCTTTCTAATTACACAGGCTCGGGCATTTTTGTGACCATGAAATGGGTCACTTTTAATTGGATTCCTGAGCCTCGAGTGTGTTAGAGGTAACGTTAAGCAAGTTAAAATAAGCTTATTGATTTATTAATTTATATATTTTTGTTTCTTATTTCACTTGCTTGATTGTTTGTTCAGTTCACACACTGGTGAAATGGTTTAGTATTAAAAACCTGACATTAGTTATTGAAATGTAATGGTGCAGTGCAAACACAGTAATAGATCAGATGGGATGTTTAGGGGAATTTGCAAAATGCATTAATCATGAACTTAAAAAAAAAAAAAAAAAATATATATATATATATATATATATATATATATATATATATATATATATATATATTGTAAAAAAAAAATGAATTATTTGGAATTAAAAAAAAAAAACCTGACATAGACTAAAGTCATGTGACTAACTAAGGGATATCATCTTCAAACTGCAGTGCAGCAGGTTAACATGAAATGAAATAGTAAAAGTGTGCTAATAATATTGATAAATTGGAAACAATTAAAGAAATTTTAAGATGAGAGTAACCAACATGTGTGTGTGTGTGTGTGTGTGTGTGTGTGTGTGTGTGTGTGTATTCATGTAAATGCACACAGATGTCTTTACAATTTGTAAAACCAGGTGTGAATAGTATGCTGACATTCATCAGAAGAATGTAAATGTATTTATTTGAATCCCTGTAGGAGAAGCAAGCTTCCATAATTAATTAAAAATGAACTTAAACATAATTATAAAGCTGAAAAATTAATCATTTATTTCAAAATGCATTGCAATGCATTACAATTATCACCTAACCTTTTAAGTTCAAGCTTTAATATTTGACTGGAATTCATTTTAGGAATTGCCTATTTAATGTTGCTGCTGTGTTAATTTTTGGCAACATCATGATTTACTCACCCGATTAAATACTGTTTAATAAAATACAATAATACACAGAAAATGTATATTTAAAAAACAAAAACAAGTATAGTCTTTTCTTATTTTTTCTCACAAAGTAGTCAGTCAAAAAAAAAGTTCATGAAGTCAAAGGTGATGCTACCCAGCCTGAAGCTGCATTTGTCTGTTTCTGTGTTTTAATATGAAGACAGTGCCACCCATCAAACTAAAAAACAAAACATATTTTCTAATATTTGGTTTATACAATGTCACAACTTAGTACTTTATAATGGGTAGCTACTTCATACAATTTAACAATATTAAAATACAATAAATATATTGACATTACCAGGAAATTGCAAACTGAAAATATCTGTGTTAGATTAGCTCTGTGTTCCTGGCGTTCCTTTTTCTTGTTTTTAGTATATGTAAGAAGATGTTTTTTTGCACAGATAATTTAACCCACAATAATGTTGCTGTGCTTTAACTCTCCATTGGCTTTGGGTCCGATATGCCCTGCTTTATGCCTATGACAACTTTTAAAATGCTGGTAAAGAACAAGGGCAGTTTTTAGCAAATACACATACTTTTTTTTTTTTTTTTTGCACTCTTAGAGCACGTTGCAAGTAAATTCACGCAAAACATAATAACGGGTAATAACAGAATTCTTTTCTTAAAGTCCCAGTGCTGGGACAGATATCCCAATATTCTTTCACATGTTTTTTTAGATGTATTCAGATACAAAAATCAGATGTTTGTATTCGCTAAAAATGACAAAAATACCCATAGCACTTATTCACCGCCTCACCTGAATTTGCGCAACAATGGCAAATGAACAAGTTCTCTGTGTGATATGTGAGATGAATATATATATATATATATATATATATATATATATATATATATATATATATATATATATATATATATATAAAACACAGGATCAACACAGCAGCTCCTGAGCCTCTAAACACAGCAGACAGTGGCCATAGACATGTTTTCATAAAGTAATAACATGAAGTTTACTTGAGCCTTTTTGTAGTTGAACAAGCAAAGGAAACTGAAATTTAACTTTAAACACTTCAGATAAAATAAATGTGGAAATGGCATTGTAAAGTGGAGGAGAAAAAAAAAAAAAAAACTATTTTATTATTACATTTATACAGAAGTCGCAACAAAAAAATATAATAAACACAATCTATAAAAATCACTACACAACATTTCCAGGAAGTTGGGTGCTGTTTAAGCAAGGCATTCCAGAATGACGTGCTTGCTCTAAAGCACCACAATGCATTTTTGTCCCAGATGGCTTCCCATAGAGATCACTACGTGTGCGCCCACATAATCTGGTTTGTTTACTTTTTGCTGTCTAAAACTTTTAAATAGAGGCCCAAGAGCTGCTGTGTTGATCCTGTATTTTTTTTTTTAAATATATATTAATCTCATGTCACACAAAGATCTTTTTCATTTGCCATCTGTCGTGCAAATTTTGGTGAGACCGTCAAGATGTGCAAGGTACTTTTGTCATTTGTAGCAAATACGAACATCTGATTTTTGTATCCGGTTACATGTAAAAAAAAAAACATTTAAATATTCTAATATTTGTCCCAGCACTAGTGCTGGAATGAACACCAGATTTTCATGTTCAGATATTCGCTCATAATTAAAATATTATAACTAACTAACTACACTAACTACAAAACAAAGGATGCCAAATAGCAACTTTAACCACATCAAATAAAACAAATGTGGAAATGGCATTGTAAAATGTAGGGGAAAAAAATTCACCGTTTTGGTTCTTGTTTATTACATTCCACAAAACAAAGTTGCAACAAAAAAATATATAATATATACAATCTATAAAAATCACTACATAACATAATGCCTGCGGAGCCCTTCTAAAAGTGTGTGTGTGTGTGTGTGTGTGGTTGGTATGAACACCCCCCTGCTAATTTACATTGATATTAAATTATAGCTTTGCACGATGAAATACATTTTAAGCATGCCTAGTGTAAAAAAAAAAAAAAAAAAAAAGGACAACAAAATGTTTGGGTTTAAAACGTAAAAAAGGCACAGAAAGATGGTTTAACAGGTGTCGATATATAAATGTAAGTGTAATAGACTACTTGATGCATTTTGTAATACAGAAAAAGAAGAGACGAAGTTTGTGCATGCATACAGTTCAGTGACTGCTTTTACAACAGAAAAAATACAGTCATACCTTTGTCTCGTTGCCAACCCTTTTTTTCTCCTTAATAGATAACATTACTATCATGTCAAAAAAACCTTTTTTTTCATTAAAAAAAAAAAATGTAAGCAGTATTTCTATGGATAAATGAATGCAATTTAACAACTACGCCAAATATTGAAAGAGGTTATATATTTATAGTCTACTGGTTATTTAAAGTTTGCAACAGCAATACTACTACACTACTACCATGACTACAACTACTACTAATAGTGAGCTAGTTATCCCACAAACATCGTTCAATTTACTTCAAAACAAATAAAAAATAAAATGACCATGTACAAAAAAAAAAAGTTTTACTGTTATTTACTGCTTCAGACACAAATTACATGTTTCAGCAGTCTTCTATAGTGTTACAAGATGACGAATGTAGAAACATTCGCTATCACACCAAAAGTCAGCTTCTCTGCGCTCATTTTTTGCCATACGATTTGTTAAAAGCTTCAATTTATTTTTGTATTTATATATATATATATATATATATATATATATATATATATCCCCCCTTCGGGAACTGTTGCACAATGTTAAGTTTCCTATCTATGCTATATGTTTTTCCTTGGCAGGCAAGACTTGGCAAGGCAACATCATATACCCATGCATGTTTTATCTTTCAAAAAATGTACTGTATATGAAAAGTAATCCAATTCCTTGCAATAACAATACCAAACACAATACAGTGCATTATTTATTTCTTTTTTTTGCTGTGCCCTACCCTACAACCCAACACTGCACTGAGGTAGTTTAGTTCAGTAGGAGATGAAAGACTGGGTTCACTGACCTTGAAGAAGCCCTTGCAGCCCTCGCAGGTGCGCACCCCGTAGTGCTGGCAGGCAGCGTTGTCCCCACACACTGCACAGGTACCCTCCCCGGACGAGGAGGAGCGGCTGGGAGGAGAGGGGAGGGTGCTCTCCCCCAGGATGTGGGGGCTCTGGACCATTGTCAGTGGGGTGAAGTGCAGCCCAGTCCCCTTACCGAGGTGCGGGGGGTACAAGTGCGTCTCCAAGCCTGGCTGCTGCCCCACAGAGGAAGAGGAGGGGGTTCTCTCGGGACCGATGGGCAGGCTCACACCTGGCTCGTAGCACATGTGACTGCCGGATCCCACTGTGTGTGGGGGGGACTGCTTCAGAGGGAAAAGGGAGAACCTGGGGGTTGACTTCAGTGGAACAGACTCCATTAAGTGGCTGGGGGCCATGCAGGCCTGGGGGACAGGTGTTAGGGAATCATCCCACATCGATGAGGGCCCATGCTGGCCAGGGAAGCCAGGGGTGGTGGGGGTGGAAGGGGGTGATGGCTTGAAGTACATGGAGGTTCTGGGCATGGGGTCCTCAGACTGGGACTGCTGGATGGGTGGATGTGCGTAGCGGGCATCCTCCACTTTGATCAGGGGTCTCTGGCCAGAGGATTGCACCTGGTACAAGCAGGATGGCTTGAGTTCATAGGTGCCGGTGTAGCCCTCCACGAAGGTGCTGAAGCTGGGCAGGGAAGTGGTGGCAGCGGCAGTGATATCTGTGCCACTCAGGTCCATGCCAAACTTGGTGTAGTCCGGGTTCATGATGTCAGAACTATAGTCCCCTGCGTAAGGGTAGGTCTGTGTGGCATAGCTGGAGCTCGGGGGTGACGGGCCATACTGAGCCTGCACACAGGGCATATCTGAAAGAGAAAGGCAGACCTGGTTACAGCCCCTGAAATGCAGTTAAAATTACAACTGCTGGCTAGCACTGGGATGTCAAAGCAGAAAGCTAATATCACTCTGCCTTTGTGGCTTCATTTTAGTATGCTGCTCAGTCCCAATCCCAAGGGACAGTCCAGGTTTTATTTTCTACCAGGATCTAAATACTGGAAACTCCTTCAATCCAAGTCCTTTTTTTACAATAAGATTTTGATGTCATTCATTTTAAAGATGAAGGACATCAAGCAAAAGTGTTGTATTGTGTAGTAAACAGTACGTTACCTAATTAGCAGGCTTTTAAGGTTAGCAATAAGTCAGGGAGCATAGGACTAATTATTACTACAGGTTGTCTCTCTAATTCTTTCAAATGTGAAATGAAGCAAGGAAGGAAGGAACTCAGATCATTTAGATTTCTGGTGCAGATAGTCAACAGGGTGTGGTACCCTTGTCAGAACAATATATGATACTGGCTATGATGCCAGTGACACTCTGTATACATAACAAAATTACAAATCCTGCCTTATGAATAAAGCCCTTGGTGGTCCTATGATCTGCTGACAAAGCCTAATTTCAGACTGCAGATCCCTGTGTGTAGATGTATATCTTGCACCATTACCATCAATGCCAATTCATAAAGTAACAAAGCAACCCTCTCACTGGAATGCATGGAAAATGAAAAACACTGTAAAAATAGCAGGACACAATCCCAGATCTATATCTCTACGAGTTGCACAATAATGCCAGGACACAGTCTGTTCCGATTAAAACAAACAAAACAAAAACAAAGCCCTGACTTGTATCATTTTGAAAGGTTTTAGGTGTTTGTTCCCTGCACTCACAAGAGAACTGTCAACAAGAAAATTAAGTTTTTCTGTAGTGCCTGTAATCTCTAATATTACCAATGTAATATGTTTGTCTTGTATTATGAAAGCCTGTACAGTTAATGTTCTGCATGTCCTTAGATGACTGCTGCTGTGTACACAGCAATGTGTGTACCTAGCAAAGAACACTTTGAGGAATCTAGGAAGCTTCCCAGCAGCCCCAAGCTGTATTGTTGTATACAACTTTAGAACATGAATGACTTTGCCATTTCTTTTTGTATTTCAAATGCAACTGAAAGGTGTTGTTATTTAAAAACTAAACTACTGTGTTGTACCATGGTAAAAGCATAGGAAAAGTGTAGTTAACCATAGTAAAAGCTTAATGCCAGTTTTGTAAAAAAAAAAAAAAAAAAACAACACTTAAAAAAGTATTTTTTGACTTAAATATTCAAAATTACAGCTTAATTTAATTATATAATTTATATTAGGTAAACAAGTTGCTGTATTTTACACTAAAACTCTTAATAAACATTGAAGCAGTGCAAACAACCCATTTTAAAGTGTGACTAGAACTGTAACAATAAACTACAGAGCAAGCACATAAAGCTTTTTATAGTATTTCTCAAAAATAAATAAATACATGAATATGTTGTTGTATACATTTCTGGAATCAGGAAAAGTGTCTGGTTTATTTTATTATTATTATTATTATTATTATTATTATTATTATTATTATTATTATTATTATTTATTAAAAATGAAAATAATATCTCTTTCACAAGATATACCAATCAAAAACAGGCCCTATCCTGATCATTACAGCATCCACTATTACAAACATGTGAACGTACTCAACGCAGCAGAAGACAACTGAACATGAAAGGGTTAACCAATTGTAAGCAAGGAAGTTTGCAAACACTAGTTTTAACAGAAAAAGTTAGAACATTCTTTCTTAGACAAAATAAAAACTGGGACAGCACATGATGTACAACTTGCCATGAGTCCATTTTTCTAATCGGAACGTAGACCTCTGTGAATCGACCTACACTTGCTTGGGTGGATATTAATGTGTGCAGAGTTGAGCAACACTTTGTTCCATTTATAACGCGTTTTAACCTCATTCAGAAAGACGTCATCATCACTGGGGCAGCGGGCTTTGGTTTGGCACACAGTCAGATTACAAAACATGAGGGAGAACACCTAGAATTTGCCACAGGCACGCTATGATAGACACCCTAGCACAGTTGAATTTTACCAAAAACGTTTAACTTTGTTTTATATATTTTTTTTAACTGAATGAATAATTCACAAAATAGTCTCTAACCTCGAGGTCTGCATTTTAGGTGGGCAAAATGCATCTGTTCCAAAAACTGAGCAGGCCTGTTCATATTCAGAATGCCATTGATCTATAATATGAACAAAAATACATAAAATAATAAATAAAAAAACAAACAAAAAATGTGAAATATAAAATGTTAAAAAAAAAATCCTATCAAGCGGATCATTAGTTTTCTAGTTTAAATGGTCATGGTACTGCTGTATTAAGCATGACACCGGTAAATTCAAGTCGCCAGATAAAAATGCCGACAGACATTTGGAGGACGTCGTGCGCAGGCCACACACAAATGTTTCAAATGTCAGCCTAATTCACAACCGTGTTTCGGACTTAATTTTATTTGTTTTAGTTTATTTCCAAGTAAAAATGACTTATAGCTTATATACACAGAGGACTACATTGCAAATGTCATATAAAAATTTTTAATGTGTAGAGCTCTATGGACATTTTAATTGTAGACCTTTCTTTCTCAGAAGCTGTGTTTTTCCATGGACCGCACAAAAAAGACCACTACATATTTATTATCTTAGCTATCACCTGTGAATGTTGAATGTATGCAGTTATTGACGAGATTATATAATTATTAATACTGGTTTTATATTGAATTAATACGCAGGAAACGCATATATAACCTGAAGTAACATGTTCATACCTAACGAAATGCCATTCCATTGTAAGAAAGATATCCTTACCTGGTTGATATTTTGCTCGCTGAATCGTGCTTGTTTTTCCTGGGGGAGGTGTGACGAGAGGAGGGTGTCTGGAAAGCTCAGTGGAAGAAGCTGCAGCGACCACTGAACTTTCTGTTAGCCGGGTCTCGGAGCTGGAGCTCGGCTGGGGGCGCTCTTCCGAACCGGGGTCTGGCAGAAACAGGGGTAAGAAAGAAAAAGTGAGAAAGTGAAAGAAATTGAAAATTAAAATGCAACAGAGAAGAATGAAATGAAATAAAATAGAAACTAGGCTAATAGTGTAAGTCACTATATTTAAATGGTACATGTTTATTTAGAAATAAATATCACATTTCATAATAATAATAATAATAATAATAATAATAATAATAATAATAATTTGAGAAGTAAAATCATACGTAGCCTATACTAAATTATTTCCCCCTTAAATCTTCACAAGCTGAAACCTTGTTTTTTTTTTTTAATTTTAAATATGTACTTTAAAATTATCAGTGCTCCCCAGCAAAAACAAACACCCAGGACATTTGTTTTAACATTTTATAGCTACGCAAAGACAAAAGTGCTGTTTATTATCTTTAGTTATAACAGTTCTATGAATTTTTTGCCGGTTCCAGTCGTCTTACTCACGTCATAAAATTCTTGAGTTCTGTTTCGTAGCGACATGACTATACGCATATCACTATATATATATATATATATATATATATATATATATATATATATATTATATATATATATATATATATATATACACCACACATAGACACTATCTGATCGATTTTGCCGTGAATTAACTGTGGTGTAAACCTCAAAAGGAAACGAATGTATATGAAGCACAGAAACCGTGCTCGCTATAACAGATAATAAGGGTTCATGGATATTCTATCAAGAACTACCAGTATGTGGTTTAATTTGGACTTTCTCTGGAATCCTTGTTTTGAGGTTCCATAAAGACCTATAGCTACTAAACAACAAAAGGTTCTAAAATATTAGGGGTTCAATTCTTAATACCAAATATTAACCATTTGAATTGGTATCCTCTAATAAAATATATAACAACGCTATACTCTATATAAGAATTGTTATTTTTAGAACCTAAACATGGGTTCAGAAAGAGCAGTGTACTAATACAAATATACTAAAGATAAATAAATAATATGTGCATTTCACAAACAAATAGTTCGTTTGTAAACATCTAATCCTTATTAAGAAAGTATATTTCCAAAATATTCTAAAGAAAGAAATATCAAACTATGCGATTAAAGTAATCGAATCTAAATATTTTTGTGTGGCAAGCAGGTTAAACTAAAATGCACATATGCATTTCAAACATTAACAGTACAATAACATACAATCATAAATACATTTTCTGCAGCAGCTGCCGGCCTCTCAACTAAAATACATCGGCCATGAACGCCGATTATGCCTCCGTATACATCCTATACCGCATGTTGTAATAATGTTTATCTTCTTCCATCAATGAAGCCGCAGGTCTATTTGCTTTGTTAAAAACAACTAAATTGGTTACAGTATAGGT